>NW_022103917.1:7704967-7752897 GCF_000313985.2 Echinops telfairi
ATGAGCCCCAATAAATTGATTAATTAAAAAAAATTAATATAAGACACTGTCTCATTTTTGGGGAAACAGGGTATGTATGGATTGTGATAAAGAGTTGTAGGAGCCCGCAATAAAATGAGTTAAAAAAAGAAGCTGGATTATCTGATAAAGAATGCAGCATCAAGATTGGAGAAAGACTTATTAATAACCCACAATATACAGGTTAGTTGTTGAAAGTGAGGAGGACTTGAAGTGCTTGCTGATGAAGATCAAGGATGACAAACTTCAGTATGAATTACAACTCAATGTAAATACTGGAGCAATAAGTAACAACACGGTAAGTGAACACTGAAATTGCCAAGGACTTCATCTTGCTTGGATTCACCATCAATGCCCATGGACGCAACAGTCAAGAGATCAAACAACTCCTCAAAATGGGTAAATCTGTTGCAAGAGACCTCTTTAAAGTGTTGAAAAATAAGAATGTTACTTTGAAGACTAAGGGCCACCTGACCCAAGCCATATATTTTTAATTGCCTCATATGCATGTGAAAGTTGGACACTGAATAAGGAAGACCAAAGAAGAGAAAAGATAGCATGCTTGGTCAATTAGGGGGCAGCGAAAGAGAGGAAGACCCTCAACAACATGGATCGACACAGTGGCTGCAACAGTGGGGCTGGATAAGGATTGGGAATTGTTTCCTTCTGTTTTACTTAGGTTCACTATTAGGTAGAATGAGAGCTCAATGGCGCCTAACAAAATATTTGTTGGAAACTTGCATCTTTCGGATAGAATTTTCTAGGGAAGTACAAGACACATAGTGCCTTGAAACAGGATATATAGCGAGACATTTCTGGGTTCACATATTGACTCTGCCATTTCCTTTGTGTTTAAAATTTTTTTATGGTTTATGAATTATGGAGGGTTCATGAGGGAGGGGAAAGGGGAGGGAGGGGGAAGAATGGGGAGCCGATATTAGGGGCTCAAGTGGAAGGCAGGTGTTTTGAGAATGATGGCAACGGATGTACATATGTGCTTGACACCATGGATGCATGTATGGATTGTGATAAGAATTGTACGAGCCCTCAATAAAATGATTTAAACAAAATAATAAAAACAATTAAAGCTACTGTAGTCAGGAATACAGCAATATCTACAAAAAAAAACCCTTAGATTCCAGTGTATTCACAATAAGTGCTAGCTATGAAAAAAATAAAATAGGATAAAGAATTAGAAAGTGACACAGGCAGTTACCTCAGAAATGCAGTCAAGGAGCAAACTCTTCAGATTTCTTGGGGAAGGACATTTATGCCAGAGGCAATAATATGTGCAAATGTCTGATTTGGGGTTATTTGGGGCTGTTTTAAAAAGCAGCAGAGAGGCCTGTGTCGTGGTTATAGGAGAGTCACTCAGGGAGAGAGGAGTGGAAGATGGGCTTGATAGAGGCCATAATATAGACTTTAGATTTTTCACTGAAGAGAAAGATGGAGCCATTAGAAATTCTGAGCAGAGTAATGGTACAATATTACTTACATCTAAACAGGATCCCACGGGGGGTGGGAGGGCTCTTTTATGAAATGTGGCTAAAGGAATAAATGGAGCGGTAATTTATCCCCATAAGCTAGATGGAAGATGGTGGGCAAATTAGACCAGGACTATAATAGGGAGAGTAGTCATATTCTCAATATATTTTGAAGGTAGAGCCAATAGATTTTGGCTGGTGGATTAAATGTATAGTTTAAGAAGAGAAGAATCAAAGCTATCTCAAACTTCTGGTTGGAAAAATTGAAAAGTAGAATCTCTTAAAATGAGTAATAACTGTGGGAAGAGCACGTTTAAAGAAGAAAATGAAGAGTTTGGTTTTAATATCTTAAGTTTGGAATAAGTAATATACATTCAAATAGAGGTACCAAGCAGGCAAATGACTATACAAGTATTAACTTCACATTGTCTGAGCTAGAGTTGTAAGGTGTGCTTCAATTTCAATTTCTCCATCTGTAAAATATGGAAGTTAATAGGATCTGTCCCATTGAGTTTTGCATTAAAAGAAATCCTGTATGAACATGCCTAGTACAGTGTGTGGCACATAGAAAGCATTCAATAGGTACCCATTAACATAAAATTGTAAAATAAATTTGAGGCTAGACTTTGGAGGATACTGGGTGCTTGTTTAAGGATTTGAACTTTGTTCTGAAAGCAACAATGAATCAATGAAGGTTGCTGACAAGAAAGTGACATTATTAAAATACTATCAAACACTAACGGGGGTAGTGTCAAGAAGAATGAATACTGAAAATAGGCTATTTGATTTAATGGCAAAGAAGTCATAGAAAGCACAATTTTGTTAGAAATCGTATACTGTTCATAGTTCAAGGGATTTCACAAATAACGCGTGGTTGATATATTTGAAGTACAATAATGCATGAGGAGACATAAATAAGCAATAGAAGCATCAAAGTACAAGAAAGAGCTCTGCAGGTTAAGAAATTCCTACCAGTACAAGGGAAGATATATGCCAGAACAATCAAAGTCAGGGGGTGTGGGGAATCAAATAAAAATGGGGGAGGGGGCAATCTATGAGTTTGAAGATCCTGGAGAAAGGAAAGGTAAAATGGAAAATAAGTTCTGCAGGTAGTTAGAATACAGAATGAAGACACAAACGAAGAGGTTAGCTTTGGTGAGGTCAAGTAGTCTAGTAGTTAACCTTTCCAAATCCTTGCCTGACATGAAAACCCTTCAAGGCCCTTGGTGTATCTAACAATGTGGTCTATGGCTTCTGTATGTTTTGGTTACAGGCTGATTCTCTTACTCCCTGACCCCCTCTCCTACCTTCCTAGTATATAAAAAGCCAAACTCCAAAGCAGCTCGGCACATGTTCTTAGTTTACATAGAATGATTATCTACAAACTATGCCCTTTGATACAATTCTAACTTTTCAACCAATGTTCCTTTCCTCGGGAGACTGCTATTATCAACCCACTCCTCAGAACTCTGTCCCTCCTCTCACCTTCTTCAGCACTTGTCTGTACTCATTTGATCTTTATAAGCTATCTTTTATTGTTCCTTATCTTTTGTGTACATATTCTCTCCCCAAGTGAATTATAAGCTCCTAGAGGGCTTTATTCATCTTCGAATTTGCACTAATGAGCTCTCAAGAGGTGCTCAATATCTGGCTGATGTTGATGATGATTAGAATAAATTGAAGCCAAAAGTAATGCCATCAAGCCATGGTAGCAAGGTGAGTCATCCTTATCACTGTAGACAGAGACTTACCAAGTACTCCCATTAGCTTGACAGGGCACATCCCTCAGGGCTGTGCTAAAAGCACAGTAGTTGCTTTTCTCTGTGTTGGTGCTTCTATTAGCTATTTGAACGTATAGCAACCAACTTTTCAAACATGTTTTGACTTCCAGACCTTTGGCCCATTTAGGGTTGTTCGCTTCCTGATAAAACCTAGGGATACATCTTAATCTCCTGCAAACCATCCTTTAGGCAGCACCATTTACTACAAATAATTCTACATTCATTGTGTGATGTTCTGGTTAATTTCATAGGGAGACTCACATCTCTATAAGTATTTGATTTTTCTACTTCACGAGTTCTCTAATTTTCAAGATTCCGGGAGCGTCTACTGGGTTTGCCTTTATGTAATCAGCAGGGCTGGTAAATCCAGCTAAGGATGTGAATGCTATCTTAAAGGGTCTTTATAAGTATCCATGTGGGGGTGGGGTGGGGGTCGGGGGGTGATCAGGGAGAAGGCTTGATACAAGTGATGTTATAATGATGCATATTGTCTAGTCCTTTATAAAGTAGCTCTAGGTGCAGTGGTTAAGTGCCTGACTGCCAACGGAAAGATCAATAGTTTGAACTCAACAATTGCTTTTTGGGAGAAAGAATGACATTCTGCGTCCATAAAGATTTACAGCCTTAGGCGTCCTGTGAGCCCATTCTAGTTTGTCCTATTGGGGCGCTATTACTTGGAAACAACTCAACTGCAGTGTTTTTCTGTTTTGTTTTTCTAATGTGTTTTATGAGGAGTCCCTGGGTTGCACAAATGGCTAGGTGTCCAACTACTAAGTGAAAGGTTGGCAGTTTGAGCCCCCCCCCCCCCCGAAGTACCTCAAAAGAGAGCTCTGTGGTTGATCCAGGAGTCACCACGTCATCAGCATACTGCAGACCTTGGATGTATTAGGTTTCTGAAAGAGTTCAGGTTCATTCTGATCTGAATTCATTAGCCTCTGGTCTTCCTACTTTACCTGCCTCCTTCCTGTTCATCAACCCTTGAAGCTGCATGAATCAGGAAAAGCTTCCAGCTTACATCGGACCCACATATTTGAACTGAACTGGACTTCCGTCTACAACTGACTGAAATTGCTTTCTATGCGCACACCCATACACGTCACAACTCTTGCTTCTCTAGAAAACACAGCCTTGCACTGCTCCTCTGTTGATTGGGCCTCGCTTTACAGAAGTCATTTAGTGAGGCCAGTGGATTCCTGGGAGATTGGTCTTCAGCAGTAAACTCAGTGCAGGAACACTTTAAGCATGTTTGGTTTGAAATAACCCTTTATCTGTTTGCACTGAGAGAGAGAGATCTGGAGATCTCTTTCCATAAAGATTACAGCCTAGAAACCCTACACAGTGCTCCTCTGAAAACTACGGGTACCAGAAACAAGACTTCGGAACTACCTTTCTGTGCTTGGAGGATTTCTCACAGAATGAATCCAGTAAAGCAGAGCCTGTCTCATCATTGAAAATAGCTTTTTACAGTCTGTTCTGCGAAGTCGTGGTTACAAGTTGGGCTGTTATCTACATGGCTGGCAGTTCAAAACCAAGAGGGAAAGATTGGGCTTTGCATTCCCATAAACCAGTGGTTCTCAACCTTCCGAATGCCACGGGCCTTTCATACAGTTCCTCATGTTGTGGTGCCCCTCCCCAGCCATAAAATGATTTTCATAGCTACTTCATCACTGTCATTTTGCTACTGTTAGGAATTGGGCGATGCCTGTTAAAGGGTCACTCGACCCCCAAAGGGGTCGCGACCCACAGGTTGAGAACCGCTGCCATAACAGTACAGTCTCAGAGTCCCCAGGTCTCTATGAGTCAGCATTGACTCGATGGCAGTGAGTACATTCTGCACCTAGGGAACAGGCACATTATCAAGACTTGACCAAAGAGAGGCACTGGACCTAGTGACACAAAGTAGCAGAAGTAAATCTAAACAATACTAGAATCCAGTGTCTAGGGCCAGTACTCTGGAGCCACCATTCAATGTCAGTAGCAGCAAGAGCCTCAGTGTATAGGGTTTACATTGTAACTGTCTATATGGCCCTGACTGCAGTGCCACTCGTTTCTTTCCACCCTTGCTCCTGCTCAGCCATACCACTCTGGACTCATGGATTGTTTTATTCCAATGAAATATACCATGTATACTTGTGTATAAGCCAAGTTTTCCCCCACAATTTTAATGCAGTTTTTGTGATAAAATTAGGTGCCTTGGCTGATATTCAGATCAGCTTATACTTGAGTATATATGGTAATCCATTGCTAAAATAATTATTTGTGATGCTAAAATTGTCTTGAATTTAATTTGTGGGAATCCCTCAAATCAGCTCTCATACCCTTCTGGCCAGACTTTAGTAGTCTTTGACCACTTCCTTTCTTGCCGACACAAATGCTGTACCAGCTTCCTCTTGCATTTTTAGTCATTCTCAAAGAGCCCTTAGTTTTCTTGGGGGTAAGTGGTATTTGGAAACTCATATCTGAGCTCTGAAGGAGCTCTCGTGGTGCTGTCCAGAAAGCATTGAGCTACTAAGGACATGGTCACTGGTTCACACCTACTAGCTGCTCCTATGAGAAAGGTGAGACTATCTGCACATGCCAGTTATTTTGCCCAAGATCATCCGACAATGCTTTCAGTAGTACACTAAACGGGAGCTGCCAGGGATTCAGGTCAGATTCAGAAGATGTGAAGCAAGGGATATCATTGCTGATGCCAGATGGACCTCAGTAGAGAAGACCAGAAAGATGCTTGCTTGTGTTTCACTGACCATGCCAACACACTTCCAAACTACGGAAAGCCTCGAGAAGAATGGGAAATTCCAGAACACTTCATTGTACTCCTGCAGAACTTGTGCATGGATCAAGAGGCAGTTGTGTGAACAGAACAAGGGAATATTGCATGGTGTAAAAGCAGGAAAGGTGTGCTACAGGACTGTAGTCTTACCGTATTATTCAATCTGTATGTTGAGCAAATTGTCAGATAACCTAGATTACCTGAAAAAGAACGTGATATCAGGATTGGAGGAAGGTTTATTAACCTGCAATATGCAGGTGACACAACCTTGATTGTTGAAAGTGAGGAGGACTTGAAGCTCTTGCTGATGAAGATCAAGGACTGCAGCCTTAAGTGTGTGTGTTACGTAATTTCATGTCAACTTGATAAATATATGCAGGGTGGACTCTAGCCTGTTAATGAAGTCACAGTTTGATGATGCTTCCTTTTGGGAGTGGCCCTCTCATGAGGATTCTGGGAACTTCCTCTCTTTCTTCCTGGAGGCAGGCTACATTCTCTCTCTGCTTCATTTTCCTGCAGTTGAGACACTTGGAGAGCTGGAGGAGCCACGTGGAGACCCACACCAGCGCTGAGATGCTTCCACCGCCACTGCATCCACAAGACTTTCCACCCACTGGCCTGTGGTCTTCCTGCATTTGGCATCATTGCAAGTGGCTATGTGAGTCTGAAGAGGAATTTGTGGACTAGTATTGGCCATAAGGGCTAATATTGGACTTATGGACTGGGCTGGATGTTTTCTCAATATACAATTGCCCTTTGATATAAAGCTCTCTCTTACACACGATTGTCCTTGGATCTGTTTCTCTAGTCAACCCAGACTAACACCATGTGGATTACGACTCAATGTAAAGAAGATAAAAACCCTCACAATTGGACCAAGAAGTGACATCATGTACATGAAGGTTGAAGTTGTCAAGGATTCCATCTTGCTTGGATCCACAATCAGTGCTCATGGAAGCAGCAATTAAGCGATCAAAAGACACATTGCATCAGGTCAATCTGCTGCACAGGAGTTCTCTACAGTATTGAAAAGCAAGAATGTTACTTTGAGGACTAAGCTGCACCTGACCAGAGCCATGGCATATTGCCTCATCTACATGGCATTAAATAAATTGAAGACCAGAGAAGAATTGATGCATTTGAATTGTGGTGCTGGCAGAGAATATTGAAAGTCCTATAGATTGCTAAAAGGATCAACTGTTGTGTCTTGGAAGAAGTACGGCCAGAGTGCTCCTTAGAGGCAAGGATGGTAAGACTTTGTCTTACACTTTGGTCTCAGGAAAGACCAGGCCCTGGGGAAGGACATCATTTTCAGAAAGTAGAGGGGCAATGGAAATTAAGAAGACCCTCAAAGAGATAGATTGCTATTGTGGCTTCAACAATGGTCTCAAGTAATGAAACAATTGTGAGGATGATGCACAACCAGGTAGTATTTCATGTTGTTATGCTTAAGGCACCTAACACCAACCACAAACTTCAAGATTACTTCATCATTCTTTTTTTCCCCCATTAGAATATATTCTACTGGTGATGTACTCAAGGTTTCAACAAGCTCATAGCAAACTGATTACAAGGAACTATATGTGACCTCCTCCCTGGGGGACAGACAACCGAAATGTGGGTGAAGGGAGACATCGGACAGGGCAAGATATGACAAAATATCCATTTATAAACTATCAAGGGCTCATGAGGGAGGGGGGAGCAGGGAGGGAGGGGAAAATGAGGACCTAATGCCGGGGGCTTAAGTGGAGAGGAAATGTTTTGAGAATGATGAGGGCAATGAATGTACAAATGCGCTTTACACAATTAATGTGTGTATGGATTGTGATAAGAGTTATATGAGCCCCTAATAAAGTGATTTTAAAAAAAAGAAAATGGAGTTAGAAGATAATGCAATTTTTCTGTGAACATTGTTTCCTCCAAAACCGTGTTATTGGGAGTTGTGGTTGAGTTGTATTCAAAATTACTTTAATTTTTTCTCTATGTTTTATTAGGAACCCTGGTGGCATAGTGGTTACATGCTGGGCTGCAGACCACAATGTCAGCCGTTTGAAAACACCAGCCTCTCCCCGGAGAAAGATGAGGCTACCCTACCCTGTCCTGTAAGGGTCACTATGCATTGGAATCAACTTGATGGCAGTGCATTTGGTTTGAGGACTTGGTAGTTTGTGAATATTTTGGTACTTAGTTAAGTTCATTTGTTTCTATTATTAAGTTTTAAGATTTTATTTTTTATCCCTCTTATCGAATTTTATTTTCTTAACATGTAAAATATGTATATTAGAAATTTACAACTCTAACAAGGTATTGCCAGGAATATCTCTTTTCTAGCCCTCCATGCAATTTCCACCAATACCTGAAAGGGAATTATTTTTGTTTGATTTTGACTCATATTTTATCCATTCACTGATATAAAACAAGTACACACAAATAAAAACATATGTTCTTACTTCTTACATAAAATGTACCATACTATATTTTCACTTTTCTTTTCTATTGGAAAATATTCAGTATAAGTTCACAGAATACACCCAATTCTTTTATATAGCTATGCTGTATTCCATTTTTAAAATTCTATTTCTCTTGTGGTCCTCGTATTATTTCAGGATGATAGCAGATAAATTAAAATTATTTTTGATTGACTTAAAACAAAAACCAAACTGATTGCCATCAAGTCAATGCTGAGTTATAGTGACTGATAAGACGTAGTAGAACTGCCCCTGGGAGTTTCTAAGATGGTAATTTCTTATGGGAGTATAAAGCGCCATCTTTCTCCTTTGATTGTCGAAACAAGACCATAAAGGTCTAAATTATAATATCAGCTACTGTGGATAGACTTAAAGAACATCTTACAGTAATAAAATTACTTAGAAAGTGGGAACTGGAGCAAAGTGGCGACAAAGTAGCATACACAGGAGGGACTCCACAGAGACCAGAGCAGAGGGGCCGCAGAGAGGAATAGCCTACACTGCCAGACCACAAGATTCTCAGCATAAAGATAAATACACACAAGTTTAGTAAAATAAAAGAGCAGCAATGTCTGCCAATAGACACCCCTCTGTCATCGGCCCTCGGCACAAGTCAGCAGATAGCAGATCCCCAACTTGCTTGACCATTTTTTCCTGGTCCAGGAGCTAGCTAGGGTGGCTGACCAACAGAGCTGTGGGGACATAGGTCTACTACGTGAAAAGCCTCGGGTGGGTACAAGAATAAATGGGCATAGCTCTTGGCCCAAGCCACAGGAGTTCCGGTCTGGTACCCTCCCCACCCTAATTCCACAAATGCTGGGATGGCACAGCCTACTGAGTTGTGTGGGGATAACTCTACAGGAAATCCTGGAGAAGGCATAGATAGTAAATAAACTAACTCTCCACAGAAGCCAGGGAGCTAGCCCCTCCTAGTAAAATTAAGATGGGGTCCCCTATCTTAAGGCACAGCCACATGCAGGCCTTTTATTTATTGTTTCTTAAACTTCTTTGGTTAGCAGATAATACACACCTGTCCATTAGCAAGGTACTAGCACTACAAGTTGAAACTGCAATGGGGAGGGGGGACTGGGGTGGTTACAAAACACAGGCAGGGAGTTTTGGGGTGAGACAAAGACTAAAAGCCTCAGGGTCCAGAAACCACACCCCACTGACATACTGGATAGAGCTACCTATTCACCAGCAGTCCCATGACAGCCCCTGGTCAGCACCCCAAGCCATTAAGATAATCGACCTGCCCTCTGAGTAGACTATTGCTTCATTCCTCCTTCTTAGACCACCTCGGTAGGTGGCAGGTATTTACTCTGCTCCCCTACCCCCACTTGGTCATCTCCCACATCGAACATGAATAAACACTGTCTCCTCTAACTTGATACACTAGAGGACTAATCCTTTAAAATAATCTAAATCAGAAGAATACAGGACTCTCAGCCATACTAGACACCAAAATCAATCCCTTAGCCTTAATCTTAACCCTACTCTGACATCCTAAAAGATCACAAGGTAGTAAAACAACATATTACCAGAAACTATCCAACTCCTCAAAACCGTGTGCTCCACACAGTTCTGATTTCCCCCTGGACAAGATCTAGAGTCCGGGGGAGGGGTGGTGGTTGTTGTTGGAATTGCTGTTGCTCTGTGTTCTATCATCATTCCTATAACCTCCCCCTCCAAAGAAGAAAGTTGTGCACTAGTCTTACAATTCATCCGTAATCAGGACTTCCCCCACATATTGATATACGTAATGGCAGGAAAAAATATTGTTAATTTACTTTTTTACTTTCAACTTACTTTGCTTTCTAGTCCCTCAACACATCGCAACCCACAAGTTATCACCCACATCAGAGAGAATGCTCCTAAGCAGAGCTTAGAACCCAAACAAATATACATTAACAGCTCTTCTGTGTCTTACTCTAGTATTATTTTTCTCTTTTTAATACTTTCGTCTCTTGTTCTTTCTTTAATTTTATTATCTAATCTTTTATTTCACAGCCCTGTTTACCCTTTTCCCTCTTTTTCTTGTTAATCCTTCTCTTTATTTTTTCATCCTTGTAAAACTAAAAGCTGACACTATTCTTACATTTTTTTCTTTTTTTCCCTCTCTAATATTATGACCCAATCCTACATCATTGCAAAACAAGGCATTTGGGGGTGGTGGTGTCTAATTTCTTTTCTTATTACCTACCAACTAACACTACTTGATCTCATCTCTTTTTTACTTCTTTTTTCATTTCTTTCCCCCTGCTCTAAGACTTCTTCTTGCACTTTTGGATCTCCCCAACACTTAATCTATCTCTCTTTCCCAGATACTTAATATAAACTGTCTGCCATCCCTCTACTGCACCATCTAACAGAGTGAACTACTCCCATATAACCTCACCTCCCTAACAACTCTAATAGCTGCACCAAGAAGACTAGGAAACAATAGAAGATAAAAGTTCACATTGAAAAAACTTGTTCAACAAGAGAAACAGATGCAAATAATAAAAAATCAACAAGACTTACGTGAAGTGCATGAACTTGAACAGGCTATGGAAATCCCAGAAAAATAATTTAAAAGAATGATGATTGCACTCACATAACAGATGAAGGAAGAGCCTGAGAGGAAAAGTGAAAAAAAAATAGAAAAGCTAGAAACCTCATTACATTCCTTACAAGAAAAACTCCAAATAGAAACACAAAAGTAAAACTCTATAATAGCAGAATTACACAATAGTATAAAAGAACATAAAAAGAGAATTGAAGAGGCAGAAACCCAAATTAATAAGCTTGAAGATAAATCTATAGACTAAATTAAAGAAGAACAAATAACAAAAAAATGTGAAAGAGACTGAGAACAGTTTGAGAACAATGTGGGACACAATCAAGAGGAACAACCTGGGTAATATAGGGGTTCTAGAAGAGGAAGAGCAAAAATATCCACACAGAGAACAGTCCAAGATCTCCTGCAAGAAAGCTTTCCTCAATGCCTAACATATGAAAAGATAATTATCCAGGAAGCCGAACAAACCCCAATCAGGAGAGATCCCAAAAGGAAAAGTTCCCAGAATATTGTAGTCAAGATATCTAACATCAATGGCAAGGAAAAAATTCTAGGGGCAGAACAATTATATACAAAGAATCAGCAATCAGAATTAACCAGATTTCTCAGCAGAAATCATGCAGGCAAGAACACAATGAAGTGATGTATAGAGTCCTAAAGGAAAAAAAACACCTGTGAACCTAGGATCTGGTACCCAGCAACAGTATCACTCAAATATGATGTAGAAATAAAAATATTCAAAGACAAGGAGAAACTAAAAGAATTCACAAAACAAGACCACTCTTACAAAAAATAGCCAAAGAAGTGCTATAGCCAAAATATCAACAACAACACACAAATCTGAAACCAACATACAAGGAAATTCCTCCCAAAATCCAACACACACAAGGTAACATCCAAAGCAATGAAGTAATACAGAAAGAACAAAGAAAGGAAGCATAACACACACACACAACATGCACAAATATAAAGTGAAATGACAGTAACAAATACATACATAACAATAATCTCACCAAATGTTAATGAACTAAATGCAACAGTAAAGAGATAGAGAGCAGCAAAATGGATAAGAAAACAAATCCATCAATATGCTGCCTACAAGAAACACACCTCAGAAACACAGACCTGAGCAGATTCAAAATTAAATGCTGGACAAAAGCATACCAACCCAACAGAAACCGAAAGAAAGCAGGGGCAACAGTCTTAATCTCTGAGAAAATAGACTTCAAGGCAAACAACATAGTAAGAGACAGGAATGGACCCAACGTAATGATCAAGGGAGCAATAGCACAAGGAACATAAAAAAAGAAAAGATCCAAACTCTCAAAATAAGAGATAAAAAGTGTGACATCACCACAGAGTCCAATGAAATTAAAAGAAGAACACCACACTACTATGAAAAAGGTGTATTCAAACAAATTCTACAATATAGAAGAAATGACGAGATACTTATAAATACATTACCCACTCAAATTAATGCAGATAGATATTGAAAAATTCAACAGGCCTATAGCGAAAGAAGAAATAGAGCAAACCAATTAAGAATCAACAAACTGAGAAGAGCCCAGGACCAGATGGTTATACAGGGGAACTCTACCAAGTATTCAGAGTAGATCTGGCAACAATACTACACAAATTATTCCAGAACATAGAAAAACACAAGAAACTCCCAAACTCATTCTACGAAACCCGCATAACACTGAAACCTATACCAGGCAAAGACGCCACAACGACAGAAGATTATAGACCAATATCCCTCATGAACTTAGAGGCTAAAAATACTCAACAAAATTCTGGCCAACCAAATCCAACATCTTATCAAAAAATAATTCACCATGACAAAGTAGGATTCTTTCCAGGGTTCAACATTCAAAAAAGAATCAACGTAATCCACCGAAAAAACAAGGCAAAGAATAAAAAACACATGATCATATGAATGGATACAGAAAAGGCATTTGATAATATTCAACACCCCCTTTTGATAAAAACACTCAGTAAATTAGGAATAGAAGGGAAATCTCACAGCATAATAAGGGCCATATATGAGAAACCAAGAGCCAACATCACACTCAATGGGGGGAAAGCTAGAAACATTCCCACTGAAAACAAGACAGACAAGGATGTCCCCTGTCACCACTCTTACTCAGCATTGTGCTGGACAAATTGGATTTTCATATGCAGAAGAATAAAACAAGACACATATCTCTCCCCATGCACAAAAATTAACTCAAGATGGATTAAAGACCTCATTGTAAACCCTAGAGCTCTCAGGATCATCAATGAGAAAGCTAGAACAAACTTAAGAGTCCTATTGCAGGGCACACATAGACTACCAAGTATAATAAAGGAGGCATACACAGCAGAAGACAAGATAGATGACTGAGACACGCTGAAATCACATCCAAGCGTCCTCAAACTATGGCCCGCGGGCCACATGCAGCCTGTCGAGGACATTTATCCAGCCCACCGGTTGTTTTTGCCCCATTTGTTTTTTTACTTCAAAATAAGATATGTGCAGTGTGCATAGGAATTTGTTCATAGTTTTTTTTTTAACTATAGTCCGGCCCTCCAACGGATCTGAGGGACAGTGAACTGGCCCCCTGTTTAAAAACTTTGAGGACCCCTGACTTATGCACATCTAAAGACTTCATTAAGAGAGGACAATGAGAGACCCAGATTGGGGAAAAAATTTTTTAACCAATAACACATCAGACAAGGGTCTAATTACCAAAATATACAGAACTCTACAACAGTGCAATAAGAAAGTAACAAATAACCCAATTAAGCATTTGGGAAAAGACATAAACAGACAGTTCAAAAATGAAGTACAAATGGCTAACAAACATATGGAAAAATGCTCACGATCACTAGCCATCTGGGAGATTCAAATTAAAGCTACAATGAGATACCACCTTACACCTACTATGCTAACCCAATTATAAAACAAAAACAAAAAACAACAAATACTAGAAAGGTTGTGGAGAGGAAGGAACTAGTATACCCTACTAGTAGACTTGTAAAGACATACAACCTCTAAGGAAAACAATATGGCGATACTTAAAGCAACTTGGAATTGATATCCCATATGATCCAGCAATACCCTATCAGGCATTTACCCTAAAGAAATGAGACACAACACAAGTGGATGTATGCTATCAATGTTTATAGCAGCACAGTTCACAAGAGTAAGAAATGAAGCAGCTCAAATGCCCAAGAGTGGAAGAATGGATAAATTATGGTACATACACACAATGGAATACTACGAATTCCTAAAAAACAATGATGAAAGTATGAACACAGCATGACATTGAAGGACCTGGAAACCATTATGCTGAGTGAAGTCAGTCAATCACAAAAGGACAAATATTGTATGAATTCACTACTGTAAGGAGAAACCCCAATTAAACAAATCTTAGAGATCAATGTGCAAACAAAAAGGTAGACTGTCTGCCAACTAGCCATGTCCCGTACATTACCCTCTTAAGTGCACTTCAGAAGAATCACCGCAGAAGAGGAGACTTCACATTGGCTGCGGTCACTCCTTCCAGAAAAGGGAAAAGGGAGAAGACCATCCACTTGATGCTACACACCACAGAGACAAGGCTGCAACACGACAAGCCTTATGTAGGAAGGAGAGGAGAACCTAACAGGTTCAGACCAGGGGAGGGGAGCATCTACATTTCAGAGGAGGTACTGATATTTCTGCTGGCAGGTAGGGTGGGTGAATGGAGAGGAGAAATCTCACACTGGGAAGGGATGCTGAACAATACTTGCAGAAAACCTAAGGAGAGAAGAAATCCACTTCTATGGTCCTGGATAGACACTTGGAATGTTTCTAGCGGACCCTCAGTGAACCATGCCATGGACTAAGCACTATGATGACCTCTGATGCTGGTCCAAGGGAACATGGCATCCCCCAAGTGCCACCCCAGAAGAACTCGACATGGAAGTCCAAGTGAACAAACAGGGCCCTAACTCAAACCTACCTGTATCCTTGGACTTAGGGCTGAAATATTCTGATGGTAGAGGAAACAAAGGATGGCCTTGCCAAGACTGTGAAAATGGCGGTTGTTGGACCTTGCGGGGGTGGGGTGTCCTGGGGGGGTGCTTAGTGGGTATTCAATGAAAGGGGATCCAGAGCTACCATATACTTAGTATCTCGATGCTTCTCCTGCAGTCATATGACAGGTTTTAATCTGAGAGGCAGGGATCTGCCCTTGTAAGAAACGATACAGGAAAATTTCCCCTAGCATCAACCCGTGTTCCAAGTAAACAGAGTTCGATCACTGAGAAATCAATCTGTACAAGCAACAACTCATGGATTGCAGCTCGCAGTTGGACTATAGTCTCATAAAATCCTCCTAACAACAGTACCTTAAATTCTATCCCATTGGATAAACTATTGATGTTATCAATGCAATCATGTTATACCTTAGAAAGATGATTGACAATGTTTTTCTGCTTGTTTCTTTTGTTTTATGTTTAAGATTTTTGTTTCTTTGTTGGGTTGGGTTTGGGTTTGGGTCATAATATGACTGCCAAAGCCAGAGTCGTTCAAAACCCGTGGACAAGCAGATGTATTCTCTGATCCCACTTCATTCTAGCCCCAATCCAAGAACAGTTAGTGCTTATAACATGGTCCTGCTCAGCACCCTCGTTCATGAAGAGACACCAAAAACAAGGGTGCTACAGCAAAGTGTGAAGAAAGCAGATGGTGCCTGGCTTTCCAGTGGAACAGTGTCTGTGGTCCTAAAAGCTCGTATTCAAACAAGCAGCCGTCTAAGTGGGGTGTCAACTAAGGCCAGATCAAAGAAGTTCAGCAGCCTGTATGATCCAAAGATGTTGGTAACAAATCCAAATATGATGAAGGGAAAAATATCAGAGCGTATATTATGAAAACCCAATTTGTAGACGGCTGTGGAGGGCAGTGGCAGTCCCAAATCCATGTGTAGAATATCTAGTCAGATTAAGCCTCTGACTGATCCCCCTGTAGAAACAGACAAGGGCCTGGGACTCGAACAAGTTTACTATCAGAGATCGCAAAATTGATTATGATGGATTGAACCATGATATGATACTTTGTCCTCTTCACCTCCCTCGTGACCCAACATGAATTTGCTCTAGACTCAAGTATTTCTCGCTTGTTCCACAACAAATTTTTTTCCTCTGGATTTTAAAACATTGGTGATGGGTTTTTTCCTCCCTTAATTTCTACTTATATCTTCACATTATTATGTTTTTCTTTCTGTTTCATTTTTTTATTGTGTTAGGTTTCCCAGTTTATAAATCACAGAAGACAACTGATGTTTATTGGGACTAGGGGCCGATGGATGGGGGAGGGGGAGGGAAGGTGAGGGGAATTAGAGAGCAAACGATGAATGTGGGAGGGGAGAGGGAACACTGGAACTGATTGTGATGATGTAAACACAATTCTTTTAAAAAGCGATTTAACTATGGAAGTGTATGATATGTGAATATTAGATCAAGAAAACTATAAAGAAACAAACACCCATGGTTAAGGAAGAAGAGTTTTTGCTTAGGGGACATTGAGTTTATGTTAATGGTGGTGGAATAATGTGGAAAAGGATATCAATAATGGTTGTACAACACGAAGAGTATAATCAATGGCACTGAATTATACATGTAGAAGTTGCTAAATTGGAGAATGTTTTGTTGTATATAATTTTGCCACAATTAAAAAATAATTACATGAATAACAATGAGTACAAGGAAGAAGAAAATGTTCTGAAATTGATTGTGGTAATGATTGCACAACTCTTCTTGATATAATTGAACTATTCTATGATATGTGGATGAAGTGCCAATAAAACTGTTAAAAAGAAAAAATGCTTAGAGAGCTTGGAGAAAAAATCTTTTTCTAACAGTCTTAGGAATTAAATATGGGGAGATAGCAATGTAGATTCTGGTCCAGCACTCAGAAAATTTGAGAAGCTGAAATGTTAGAATAGGTACTTTGCCAATATCAAAAGACTTTTTTTTTTAAATGTCATTCCAGAGATAAAATATTCACCCAGTTGAGAACACATTCTCACGATGACTGTACCAAGATGTAATTCGGTAGCAAATTTACTTGACATTTTGAAAACCTGTAATGAATAGATCATTTGTTTAGCTCATTTTTTGACTCCAATTGTGGACTTGGGCACAAACTGTGCCTTTTCTGTGTCTGTAGTTATTACTGAGCTTAAAATTTTTAAAGAGAAAATCATTATTACTGAGTTAAATTTAAAAGATAGAAACTTGCATGTGTTCACTGGCAAATATTCCCGCTGAATGTTAAAATAATCTTCTTAGTATTTATTGAGGCTTTAAGATCTGCTGTAATGATCCTACTGCTGTTGTTCATTGTCACTGGGTCAGCTCTAACATAGCTAACTTCTGTATAGCTTCTCCCTCCCTTCCTCCCTTCCCGCACAAAACACCATGATTAAGTCAACTCTGACTCTTAGGAAGCCTACAGCTTAGAGGACAATTGTCTCATAGGTTGTCTAAGGCTAGCTGTGATCTTTACAGAAGCAGACTACCGCATCTTTCTCTTGCAGAGAGGCAACTGGATTCTACTGAGGCAGCGAATTATTTAATGTGACTCGTCTAGCCAAAGTCTCTAAGTCCCACCAACAGGCCTTTTCCTGCATGGGTCTGATAAGATGGTGGGGGAAGATATTATAATTGTACAATTCTACTTAACGTGATTGAAATATGGCATGCTGTGTTATATGTATTAAATCCCAACTAATAGAAAAAGAAAAAAATTATCCTCTGAGTAACTGTGACCAAGATTCCTTCCAATACCAACATGGTGCATTTGAGAAAGAAGAGTGGGATCTCATTACTAGCAAGAGCTAGGAGTGGAGTGTGTCCTCTGGACCCAAGATCCCTGTGCAGTGAACCTTCTGGATTTAGATGACAGCTATGCCATCAGAGGAGCAGTAGCAGAATCAGGAGCATGGAACAGATCGAGAGCCAAGCTAAGATAGATGCTTTGGTGTAGGAGGCTGGCTTGTGAACTTGTGGAGTGAGATGCCTCTGGGCACATAATTGGGGAAGGTAGGCTTGTTGACCCATGGAAGTGGAGCTGAATCCCCTCAATCTGAGGTTTAATGGAGTGGGGTGTCTCTGGTCATTTAACTCAGGGAGTTGAGTTTGCAGACCTATGGAGCTTAAGCTGAATGGCTTGTCAAAACTTTCAAACATGTCCTGAGATAAACAACTCAACTCTGAGCATTTCTCGCTGACATTATAACTTGTTAACTTCCTTAATAAGCCCTTTAATTATGACTTTTGTCTTTGAACTGAAAATAATAAAAGAGACCAGGCTTACAGGTTGGATAGAGACTTAGAAGGACTCCTGTAACTATGACCCTTAATTAGCCTTCAGGTCGGGAAATGAACTCACTCTGATAGCTTATTTTCAGCCAGAATAATAGGCAGGTCTATAAGGGGAGCAATAACATTGGAGAAATGTACAACATAGAATAATCAACTACCAGAGCTTTAAAAGACAGCATTTACCCAAAGACAGAGTTGAGAAGGATGAGGAAAGGAGGAGGAATGGAAAAGAAAACACCAAGAGGAAGTAGGCACAAGATGCTTCATTGTGGAGACTGTAATCAATGAGATTAACCAAAATGTGCATGGATTGTTGAATGGAAAATTAATCTGCTCTGTAAATCTTCACTCGATTCATAATAAAGTGTTCACAACACCAACACCAACCCCTGAAAACATGGGGCTAGAGGTATGGGAGAGATACATATACTCTGGTGGAAGACAGAAGATGCCGAAAGATCAGAACTGCAGTCCTACTGGTAGACTCACGTCAGTTGAGGTGCAAGTCAATGATTCTGAAAAGATTATGAATAAAGCACCAGTTAAGAAAAGGCAGCAGTGCATCCCAGTAGTGGATGGCTCAGAGGGGCTGGTTTTTCAGTCAGTAGAATTCTTCCCACTCCTTGGTTTACTTTCTAATGATTGCAAGTCTTATGAAGAACTACATATGCCACCTGACCACCTGACAGAAGAGATTCTTTTTTTTTTTTTTAACATTTTATTAGGGGCTCATACAACTGTTATCCCAATCCATACACACATCAATTGTGTAAAGCGCATTTGTACATCGTTTCTCAAAACATTTTCTCTCCATTTAAACCCCCGACATTAGGTCCTCATTTTTCCCCTCCCTCCCCGCTCCCCCCTCCCGCACGAGCCCTTGATAGTTTATAAATGGGTATTTTGTCATATCTTGCCCTGTCCGACGTCTCCCTTCATCCACTTTTCGGTTGTCTGTCCCCCAGGGAGGAGGTCACACACAGTTCCATGTAATCGGTTCCCTCTTTCCTACCCATTCTCCCTTCACCCTCCCTGTTTTGCCACTCACACCACTGGTCCTATAGGGCTCATCCGTCCTGGATTCTCTGTATTTCCAGTTCCTATCTGTACCAGTGTACCTCCTCTGGTCTAGCCAGTCTTGCAAGGTAGAATTCGAGTCATGGTAGTGGGAGTGGGGAGGAAACATTTAGGAACTAGAGGAAAGTTGTATTTCTCATTATTGTTACATCGCACCCTGACTGACTCATCTCCTAAGAGATTCTTATTGACCCAACAAAAAGTATAAAGTAACAGATAATATCATCAATATCACACAGAAGTAAAATTTTGCCAAAGATCATTCAACACCGGTTGCAGCAGTGCATTGACAGGGAACCACCAAAAAGTCAGGCCAGATTCAGAAGAGGATGTGGAATGAGGGATATTATTGCTGATGTCAGATAGAACTTGGCTTAAAGTAGGGAATACCAGACAGGTGGTTATTTTTGCTTTATTGACAATACAAGGGAACTCAGATGCATGGATCATAACAAACTAAAGAAGAACATCATCAAGAAGAATGGGAAATCCAGAACACTTCTTTGTGCTCATGTGGACCCTGTCCATGGATCAAGAGGCAGTTGTACAAACAGCATAAGGGAATACTGCATGGTTTAAAATCAGAAAAAAGTGTGGGTCAAGGTTGTGTCCTTTCACCGTATTTATTCCATCTGTGCTCATATCAAATAATCAGAGAAGCTGGCTTATCTGAAGAATGAGGCATCAGGATTGGAGAAAGGCTTATTAAAAATCTGTGATATGCAGATGACACAACTTTGCTTGCTGCAAGTGAGGAGGACTTGAAGTGTTTGCTTCAGTGTGGATAACAACTCAATGTCAAGACGACCCACATCCTCACAAGTGGACCAATCAATAACATCATGATAAATGGAGAAAAGATTGAAATTGTTGAGGATTTTTTCTTGCTGGGATCCACAAGCAATGCTCATGGAAGGAGCAGTCAAGAGATCAAATGATATATTACATGGGGTAAATCTACTGTACGAGAGCTCTTTATAGTTTTGAAAAGCAAGGATGTTACTTTGAGGACTCAGTTGCACCAGACCCAAACCATGGTATTTTCTATTGCATTTCTGTTGTAATATGCAATCTATATTTTTGTTCTATATTTCCTTGATTAAACTTTTTCTCATCACACTTCCTTAAGAGTGCTATAATATATTTGCAGCAGGCAGCACGACCCATCCCTAGATTTATAGGGGGGGAAAGTACCATTGAAGAAAGTAAAATGTTCTCAACAATTATTAGAGACTCCCATTTGCCTTTGATCAACACAAATCTTAGACTCAAAATTAGAAAGCATCATTGAAATCTTTTGATATTTTCATTTCCTATCCAACATAGTATATATTTTTATTGACTTACAAGTCTAGGTAGACTCCAAGAGTGAGGAGTTGCCCAAACCTGAAGCATCTAAATCTGCTTGGGTTTTTATTCATGGCCTGCTAGGTTAAGGTTGCTGTTTGCTAGAAAGAGAATGAGAGAGTGAGTGAATGAGAGAGATTAGATGATATTGAAAATGCAATACTTCCCCAAAACACAATCAGGCCACACAGATCCTGTTCTACCTTCTACTCCAGCTGGAAAGAGATTTATTTTCTTTCAATTTTGCAATAATCTGTATTATTTGAAGCTTTGTCCTCCCTGTCCTCCTTGGCAACCCTTTTCAAATCCTTGTTTAGATTCACGGGGAGGAAGGGCGGCACTTTCCCCCCGAATTCTCAATCACCCAATCAAAGAAAGAGAGCCCAGAAGAAATATTAAGGCCAGTATTTGTGCACATGAGGTAGCATGGAGTGTACCCAGCTATTTCTTTTAATCAAGAAACAAGTAAATTAGTTTCACAGAGTAATACTAAAATTGCTTTCCTTCCTGCACAAAACCATGAAGATATTTATATATAATTTATCTTTCTAAGTTGTCATGTGGCAAAAGACCACTTGCTGTGCAGCAGGCTTCTCTTGCTACTTAGAGAGCATTACGTGATTAAATAGAGACCTGAAAAGTTTTGAACAAGCACTGAAGAAGAAAAGGTTTCCTCTTCAAGTCTTAATGAAGTGAGCTCCCTCCTCCTCCAACATCAACTGAGCCCTGTGTAGTTTGTTTTCTGGCGGGTTAATCACTGACCAGAGCCGCAGTGCGGACCACCAGTTTCCAATCAACCATAAAAGGCCGATCAGCAGCCATTGTGCTTTTCTGTCGAGCTTAGCAGACAGCAGCGGAATAAACCTGTTCAAAGTCAGAGCAGTCAAGCAGGAACGCAGAGACCCAGCCGGTGCCTCTGGTGAATCCTGAAAAGCAAATTAATTTATTAGGACAGAATTGATAGCATGTGCAAATACACTAGCCAAAGACTCCCCCGTGCTAATTTGGACATAATTAAATATGGGCAGCTAATGAATAGTGTTCTGGGAAAGCAACATTATGATAAATATCCAATTATTCTTTACTGTAGCCCATACTTGCTATGTTATATGCAGGCCAATGCTTCTGCTTTCTGGGTTGAGAGGAAATTCAGAGGGAAAGAAAAGACCTAACAAACTGTGCTTCCTCCGAATTAAGCTTCAAATAAAAGCTGCTGTGAGTGAAATACGCCCAGCAAGAGCCTTACTTGAATATGCAGGGAAAGGAGTACATGATACCGAGCAATGATATTCTAATGTAAATGCACGTTTTCTTTCTGCTGGGGAGCACTTCATGATTTGTGAGCCCAGGGAAAACTTTTGTGCAACTGTTATCTAAACAAAGACGTAACTAATAAAAACTATATATTATCTATCTATATATTTTTTAATCCCACCTGCCCCAGGTAGAACCTGCATAGCGAGATGCTGTAGGGCAAACCTAAACCATCAGCCAACGTGCTGCTGGCTGCATGGGTTTCCTCTGGCCCTGGCTCACTTTGGTTTCCGCCTGCTCCCTCAAACTCACCTCAGAAATTGCTGCCAAGACTGCGATCTGGCAGTCTCTCTAGACTCACTAGGGGACCACAACTCCATCAGGCAGTTTCTGATGTGATCAGTGACGACTGACTCGACAGGTTAAGAGGAAAAACCCCAACGACATGGGGACAGGCTTCCCTTAGTACAAATCAACAAACACTGCCTTGATACCTAGCTTGGTGGAGTCGGTGAAATCACGGCATCAGCATCCTTCCAGATACATTGATGACTCACCACATGCCATAGAAAGGACCCAGCATTAGGATAACTCAGTTAGAAATGAGAATATGGGAGCTAATGTGTATATGTCCTCTATTTTCTTTCAAGATCCTGTTGCCTGTTCAACCAACATGAGGTTGTTTCTTACAGCTCTGAACAGCAGCTGATTAGAAATCAGCACTGTTTATCCTTTCAAGGCCCGTACAACCACCCTGTGGCCGAGTGGCCTGAGCCACCGGACCATTGGAAGACAGAGAATTCTGACATACAAACAAGTCCTTCTGAACTCAATGGCACTTTGGGAAAAGTAAAACACAATTTGCAACCAGCTTCCAGAGAAGCAATTTACATTTTCCAAAGTAGCCAAGCATCATAAACCTAAAGGGACTTCAAGGCTGGTCATTAAAGGGCTCAGAATAAAGAGACCTGGTGCAGGGGACCTCGGCTCCACAGTGCCCATAGGCAGACTGATTCAGGAGGGGAAACATAGCCTCGGGGGCAAATCAAGAGAATGGACAATGAAAAAGGTCTGACTCCCCTGGTGCTCCCGCCAGCCATGGCTGAGGCTGACGTGAGTGTGCAAGGCCTGAGAGGAGCCACTGATGGCCATATGTTTGTGGCACATGACAAGGCAACTTTTGACCGGCTACTTTATTCGGGGGGCATCTGGTGATGCAGATGCCTTCAACTTGGGTTCAGAGGGCAACTTGCGATTTTTGTGAGTAGTTTATTTCTCTCACCTGCACACCCCATGGGGAAGCGCTGATCGTTTTAATTCGAACGTTTGGAGTGGGACCCATTCAGGAAACTTGCTGGCGGTGTGCTTCAAACGAAAGCGTCTCTTTCCTCTTTTTGTTCTCACAAGAAAATCAATTCACTTGAAGAGCCTCTTAATCCCATTTTTGCAATCAACAATTGCCACTTGTATATCTCTCTAATAGATTAAGAAGTGGGATGATGCGGTTGTCTGGTCTAATTCGACCCTATTCAGGTAGCTGCAGCCCCAAGCACTTTGTAGTGCCAAGTGCGGCGCTCGACAGGAAGACTTTTGCGATCATCATTTCCTGTGGAGCTATGCACTGCCCCCACTGAGGAGCCTGAATGACTTTGAATTAGGCCCGACAACCACAGAGAGTCGAAATCCAGCAAGCAACAATAACCAACTCTGAGCATGCCTTGCATGGGTTATTTTTTTCTTTGCATTAGCACAGAAAGGAGGAATTTCAAAATGCACATCCATTTCCATGACAGCAACCTGCCATAAATCAAGTGTGAAACAAAGGGAAAACAGTTGAAGTGAGAGAGAAGTTGGAGTGGAGGAAAAATTAATCAAAACAGTTTTCAAAAACTTCAGAGTTGGAGCCTGTGAAAAATTTCAGGCCTACACGATCACCATGACAACGCTGAGCAAGCCCACGAGAGATAACCACATCAGAAAGGGGCTGTTTTGTGAGGATGAAGGAAGAAGCCCTCCCAGAGGCATCCTCCATTCAAGTCTCTTAAGACTGCCTGAAAAAAAAAATCACAACTGTAAATATGAAAAAGCTACCCAGGCTTCTCGGTGCTCTGCCGATAGAAAGACCAATTTTAGGCACATCTTCCTGTGAATTTTACAACCACCTTCTCATGCAGTCCGTTCTCGAGCGCGGGCATTCCCTCAGGTAGGCAGGGTTTGAATGACAGCACAATCGCTACCCAAGTATCAGACTTCCGAGGGAAAGCAGGAGCCCGCATTCCATCACATTCAGCAGCTTCCAGGAATCTCCAAGCTTGGCCCGTTTGGGGTTAAAATGCACTCTTTTCAGATATACCAGTTAAACAGAGTGTTCTAGGTAAAGAAAGGCAGACCTCGGTTCTATTCACTGTACCTCCTTATTATCGACACGGCCCCCAAAACTGGGCTCCATCTAAATAAATATAGGTTTCTCTTCTTCAGAGTTTCAATCCCTATTCCTACTCTTTTACCTTTCTGTGTTCAGAAAATAAAGAGAACAAAGAGGGAGTCCCACTGATTCAAAACTAGCAGAACCGCCAAACAACAGAGCACAACTGTTCTCTCATGCATGACTGGGATTAGGATAAAAGCAGAAAAAGACTTCTGAGAAAAAGAAAACAACAAAAGAAACAGGAGTGCTGACAAAACTTTTTTTCTTTCCATTGAGGCAAAAGAGGGGGGAGAAGAAAAAGAGGACTGCTTTAAAAAAAGATAGAAGAAGAAAGATTAACAAACAGAAGTGAGGGCTTGTACCTCCTGTTTTCCTTTTGAGCCCAATCTGGGCAGAGAAACAAAACCCAGAAGTAAAGTAGATGATAACTGGAGGATGCACTGTTCGGTTCGCCCTCAGAGAAGCTGCCCTCTTGCTCGGAGACCTACTTTGATGGTCGGGATTTCGTTATTCTCTCAGATATCCCGGATGGGGGACAATGTCTCCTGATCGGACAGGATGGGTGTGAATTCACACATTCTTCCACTGAGGGAAGTCAGGGGAGGGCAGGGGGGCTTTTGAATTTGAAAATCACATTCACAAATTAAACATAATTGTTTAAAAAAGAATGACCCCAAGGTCAACGCCACCAGCGTGGCATCACTGGACGGCTGGAGGGAGGAATTCAAAGCTCAAGCAACGGCAAACTTTGATGCAGGGCTCCTTACAAAGGCTTTCAGATCAGTCATATTCCGCTGGGACTCCCCCAAGCCTGCCTTCCTCCCGTTTTTACAGATCCCATTAGACGCTCCTGATTAGAGGGCTCAGTGGGGCCCGAGTTTTTGACGAGTTTTTCAATCTAAATCTCAAAGATTCTTACCACACCGTAAGACGGGAATCTGACCCTAACTTGACCACTATTAGTCATTGCGAATGTTTAAAAATTGTATCGGCATGCAGTGTACAATCTTACTTTCCAAAACCAACAGATATAATACCTGCTCCTCAGCTCCTTAAACTACTCTCACAGAGCCTGGTAATTGAATCATTTGTGTTTAAATAGAAGCTTCTGTGTCAAAAGACCATGTCTTTTATGTGCACAGAGGGACTGCAGAACAAATATTTGTAAGCCACAAATTATGATCTGTAAGGTGATATTTCCTGGCACCACTTCCTCTTCTGTCTCAACTAAAATGCTCAAGAAAAATGGCACACCAAATCTGTAAATATTTTAGAGACTTTATAGATCCTGTATTGAGCACTTACTATGGCAGGTCTGCATGTCCATCCTCTTTGATCTAATCTCTCAGTGACTCATTTCATAGTCTAATTTAAGATGTTGCTTCATTTCATTTATTCACTCATCAAACCCTGATTTAGCATCTAATGTGTTCTACGTATCGGAGCCCTCGTGGTGCTGAAAGGTAAGCACTGGACTGCAAATTACTAGGCCAGTAGTTCAAGCCCATCATCTGCTCCTCAGGAGAAAGATGAGGGTGTCTGCTTTCATAAAGAATTACAGTAAAAAAAAAAATCTATGAAGAGTCGCTGTGAGTCAAAAGTAACTTGACACCAATGGGTTTGGCTTGGGTTTGGTGTTCCGAGGAAGGAGCCCTGGTTGCGCAGTGGTTAAACAGTGTAGCTGCAAAGCAAACGGTCAGTGGTTGGAACCCACCAGCAGCTCCACTGGAGAAAGATGTGTCAGTCAGTCTGCTTCTATAAAGTTTTACTGCTTTGGAAATCCTGTGGAGAAGTGCTCTGTTCTATAGGTCATTATGAGTTGATTTGTTTCGGTGTTCCTGATGGGACTCCCTGGTTAGAGGGTCGAGCCCATCCTGGTGGCCTTCCTACAATAAATCAGTCACTGGGAACTCCATCACGCTCAATGCTACTCTGACACATCTGGGATTGCCAACAGTGGGAATGGACTTGAGTGCATCTGGTGATGTTGCTAGCATCAACAGTGGGGGTATTCTATCTACATGATAAAGACGATGGAACAATCTTGATTGGACTAGTTCTATCCATGTAGCAGCATAAGAAAACAAAAAGAAATTTTCCAGACTAGATGAAGAGAGCAAATGAAAACATATAACAGACCGAATCAGAACTATCTGAGGGTAGAGTGTAACTTGCTTTCAATATGCCTGGGAATTTGTTGTATTCATGTATTAGCAGCAGTTTTGGTGGTTGTTTTGTTTTGTCACCCTCCTCAAATCCTTCCTACTCATTGCACAGGAAGACTATTGGGAACACAGGTAGATTTAACATGAAGCTACTTAAGATTGTGTTTCAGGATCGATAACTGGGAAGGGTCTGCATGATATGTTGCAAAAGTAAGGTATTTCTGTATTATTTTTCTTAGGAACCTCCTTTCTTCATCTCCTGCAAGAGAACCTGGGAAAATGGTGCACAGATATCAATTCTATAATTGTCACACCATCTCTTGCATCTTCTAATCATCCCACTACATTACGGATTTTTTTAAAAATCAGCAGTCATCTATAAAGTACTCATCTTTGAATTCTCTTTGTCCACAAACTTTTTGAAGCCCCCTCATATAACCCTGACTTTCAATAGTGTGAAGCGCTAACTTTTTTTCCCCTCAGATGAAATTAGAATCTTTGTTCTAGACCTGAGAAAAGGATGACCAGACTGGGGCGCACCCTCTACCACGGTGCTCCTTTCTCCAACAACAGGGTCCTGCGCTGTGGCTGACTTCACACGACATTCACACGTCTATGATGCTCGGCTGAACAGGCATGCCAAGAGAAAATCCTAGAACTGTTAAGCTTCTGGTTCTAAATGTCTGTTTTGAAGTATGCGATGCTCTCTCCAGAAAGGAACTTGAAGAGTTCAAGACATGAATTCCAACTTAGATATGAGACTGAAAAGGAGATGGGCATTCTTCCTGCCCCGAAAAAGGCTGGAGGGGCAGAAAAAAAGCTACCTGATATTCTTTTGGATCTATTCTGATGAAAAATTGTTCTAGGATTTTTTCCATTGGCCACTAGTTATCACTTTTGCGCCACATACATACACACATACATATTTAAAATGCATGCTGATTATTCATTTGACTGTGTATACCAGACAGAACCTTAATGATGGAAAGTCAGTGCTTAGCAGAGTACACAGAAAGCATGCAATGTTTGCTGAAAGAAACGAGGGTTTTACGAAGAGGCTAGCTACATATCGTTTTGAAATAAACATATCTTTTGTTTCCTCATACACACATGTATGTGCATCTGAGCAATGCAGGCTCACCCAAACCCCTGAAGCTGTCCATGGCTGCGGTTCAGATCCCAAGTCCTGAAGACCATCTGATTGGGTGGCCTTTGTTGGAAATCTGGCCAAGATTCTTCCTATTCTTGCATACAGCCTATGTCTCCTATATTATTTCATAAGAGTTGTAAAGTAAAACAAAATAAAGTCACAACAGGAAAAATAAGTTTGCCAAGTTTAAACAGTATGATGCATCACCAACCCGACCAATTTCACATAGCTGTCTGTAAAAAGAAGAAAAGTTGGCTTTCAATACAGTTTTCAAGCTCCTGAAGTGGAAGGGAAGCTTTTTTTTCAACAGACAGTGGAGAGACAGAAAAAAGTCAAATACATGTCCCACTAATCACCCTGCAGTGAGTGACCAAGCACAGAGGTGGAACTGACCTGCCTCATCTTCCCGATGTGGTGAGAACTCCAGCCAGTCCTCGCCTGGCAGCAGATCACTGACTGTGATTTCTCCTCCAGAGCTCAGCCAACCACACCCCTGACATTACTGAGAGTACTTCAACAGCAGACACTGTGTACACTAGGATATCACGGTAGTTTGCTTTCAAATGGCCACTGGAACAGCAGGCTTTGAGCCTCAAGTGACAGTTCTTTCTTTGTGCTGGATTAGGTACTAAATTTTTGCCATTGAAGGTCTAATATTTATAAGCAGGAAAATAGTAATTGTGAGTAGTTTGTGTGTGTGCGCGTGTGTATGTGCGCGCGCGCGCGTGTGCATTTGTGTGGTACAGAAGTGGCAACTGGTGGTCAGTGGTAAAATCCCTTCATGAGAAGTAGGGGCATACTTCTAGTGCTTTCTTGTGTTGATTTGAATGTGCTTTATAAAGCATATGCTTCCCAGAACAAAAAAAATCATATCAATGTGAATCAGTGGGAGTGTGGGGTGGAGCCCCAAAGCCCATCTGTAGACAATTGGACATCCACTTACAGAAGGGTCACAAGGAAGAGACAAGCCAGTCAGGGTACAGCACAGCACCCACAAAACATACAAATTTCCTCTAGTTCTTTAATGCTACGCCCCCACCCCCCACCCCACCAACTATCATGACCCCAATTCTACCTTACAAATTTGGCTAGACTAGGACACGTACACAGGTATAGATAAGAAAGAGCTGTCCAGGGGAATCCAGGACAGAGAAAACACTTAGGACCAATAATGAGAGTAGCCATACCAGGAGGGGAAGGGGAAGGTGGGAGGAGAAAAGGGGAACCGATCACAATGATCTAACTATACTCCCCTCCCAGGGGGATGGACCACAGAAAAGTGGGTGAAGGGAGACATTGGTCAGTGTAAGACCTGAAAAAGTATAATAATTTATAAAATATCAAGGGTTCATGAAGGAGAGAGGGTGTGGGATGGGGAAAAATGAAGAGCCAATACCAAGGGCTCAAGTAGAAAGAAAATGTTTTTAAAATGATGATGGCAACAAATGTGCTTGACACAAAGAGATAGACATATGAGCCCCCAAATAAAATGATTCAAAAAGAATGAAAAGGTATGCATAGGCTTTTATTAACCTGAAATAAAAACGTGATTTACATGGGAATAAGTAATTCGGATACATGGCATGATTTCTAGACAAAATTGGTTTTGTTTTTTGCTTTTAGTTACTTTTTTATTCCTCCAGCAAATATTTATTGAACATTTGCCATGAATCAGGTAGTATGCTGAGCACTGCGAATGCCACTGTGAAGAAGACATAGTGCCTGCCATCAGTCTTCTGGGAGGGAGAGGTTTCACAACAGGCCATGCTAATTCAGTGTTGCTGAGGGACACCGGAAGTAATGAGCCCAAAGAACTGGGGAGCACAGAAAGGTGACTAATCTAGTCTCAAGGGATTGGGAAAGGAGAAAGGGCAACCTAAGTAGGGATAGGAAATTCTATCAACAGTTACCAATCAAAGGAAGGCACAAAAGGAAGAGAAAGATGGTTGACCCAAAAGTTGTGAAAAGCCCCTAATAGGAGAAAGGGAGGATGTACATGAAACTGGAGAAGCTAAGGAGTTCTAACTTTATCCTGATCTCATTAAGAAAACATGGACAGACTTTCAGCAGAGAAAGCGTATGATTATATTTCAGAAATACCATTCCAGTTACAGGGCGCATGATAGGTTGGCAGGGGGACAGAGTCAAAGCAGAGCCGTAAGGGGCCCATGCCAGTGGTGCAGGTATGAAATGACGCTGGTCTAACCTAGAAGAGCAGCAGTGGGGGATAGAGGAGTGTATACATTGGAGAGAGTTTTAAGGTTTGAAATGGATAACAGAGCTGATTTTTATTTTGTGTCAGTCTCTGTAGCAGGCACTTGATTTACATTATTTCATTTCATCCAGACAATAGCCCAAGGAGGTAGTCATTGCTGAATAAACTGAGGATCTGAGCGATAGTGACTTGCTTAAGATCCTTCAACTATTTAAAGGCTCTTGCTCTTAACCACTAGGAGTCCTGGGGGCTCAGTGTTTACAAGTTGGGCTGTGATCTGCAAGGTAGCAGTTTGCAACCACCAGCTGCTCAGTGGGAGAAAGACAGGGCTTTCTCCTTTGGTAAAGAGTTACAGTCTCAGAGACCCACAGGGCCAGTTCTACCCTGTCCTATAGGATCACCATGAATCACAATTGACTTAATGGCAGTGACTTTGGTTTGGGGTTCGCAACCACTATGTTCAGGTAGAAATATCAAGATCTGTTGACTAGATGGGTAGGGTGATGGAAAAGGAGGAGTGGGATCTAACCCTCAGGGTCCTGTCATGGGCAACTGAGAACACAAGAGGAGGAGTTTGGGCAAAGGTATGGGGAGTTAGATGATGCATTCAATTTTGTACTTGTTAACTTGTGCGTGCAAAATCATAACAGGTAGTTGAATGCATGAACCTGGAATTCTATATACTTGATCAAGACCCCGGTTTGAAGGTGAATTATCAGTCGTGGGAACAGGAAAGATCACCCAGAGAAAATGCAGAAGGAGAAGAGGCCTAAGCAGGCTCCTGAGGCACAGATATTTAAGGGGAGGCCAGAACAAGAGAAGAAAGGAAGGGAGGGTGGGAAGAAAGGAGGGAAGGAAAGAAGTAGGGAAGAAGAAAGATATTTGAAAAGAAAGGTAAATCAAGGGAGCGAGAACGAGAGATGAAGGAAGCAACAAAGAGAGGGTGCATCATGGAAACTAGGGGACAGTGATTTCCAGAAGGAAATGGGCAGTGGCTCACTGATGCAGCAGAGACAGCTGCTGTAAGAGAAGGATTAAGGAATGCCCACTGGGCTTTCCTTTCCAGCACACATTCCAGGAACACAATGCTCCTCTAGCTGAAGCCCTTGGGCATTTACAGCTGCAATGCAGATTGTGTCACACTTGCCTTTCAAGTGGCCTCCTTTCAAGTGACCTATCAGTAAAGACAAGCATGTTACCTGGTGCAGAGGACAAAAGAAGAGGAAGGGGGCTTTAATGGTAGAACAAAGGCTAGCACGGATGTTATCCTTGTATAGGACTTGACTGTTTTGCAAAGTACTTTAGCATAGCTTTTATTTGATCCTCCCCAAAGAAGAGTTTCCTGAACGTGAAAGTTCTAAGACCCTAGCCAACAATACCCAAGGAAAACCCCACCCCCATAGACTTGCTGCTGTCGTTATAAGGCACAAACAGCTATCAAGTCAACAAAGGTGCAGAATAGTTCCCCCTGGAGGCAGAAGGGTGGTCTACTCTAAAGTAGATCTGCAATGATTTGAAGCCTTTCAAACTTCACAAGAACACTGAATTCACCTGAGGAGTCAAAGGCACGAACTTCCAAATTGGGGGATATTGTTATTCTCTATTTTTACTCGCTTTCCCACCTTTGTACTATAAGTATTACAAAGTATAGTTCTTAAAACAGGAACGGAAACCAATTTAATTTTGAAAATGATAAACCCATCTAAGATGACTAAAGTTGGCTACGAATCACAAGAGAAAGATTGGGCCTTAGGCTGAAACTAAATCTTATACCTGAAACATTACCAACTGCCAACTGGTGATAAAGCATTTAAAATGAGGAAACAATTCACTTATTGAATAGTTGCTAAACAGCCACTATGAACAAGTCACTGTGCCAACTACACAGGTCTCAAAGGTCGGTATGTTAGCCAGGGTTTGGTTAACTGCTGGAGCTGTAACAAATAATCCCCAAATCTCAGTGATTTAAACAGTAAATGGTTATTCTTCATGCAAAGTTCCATTCAGATGTTTTTGGTAACTCTCCTGGGCAGCTCTTCTCCAAATGAGGACACAGGAACCATCTACGGGACCCGCCACTTTCTAGAGCCTCTGGGTCCTCCGTTGGCAACAAGGGACTAAACGTGAAATAGAAGAACACATAGAATGGCTCAGGGACCAAGTTTGGAAACAGGACATATCACCTCCACTGACATTCCGTGGTCCAGAATTACTCACACAGGTCCGACTTTACTGCAAAGGAAACTGGACAGTGTACTGTTCTCATGAGCCCAATAAGAGGAAGTGGATCTGGTGAGCACCTAGCCAGTTTCTTCCTCGCTTACATATTCCATTGTTCCCTAAACTTCAATCGCCCTCAAGCTGCAGCTTGAGAGAGAATACATGGGAGCACCACACTTAAACATACCGCTTATCAGAAAGATTGAAAGAGAATTGAAGTATGGATTGTTATATGAGCTGCAAGAGGCTCCCACCCCCAAAAATGACTTAACAAATTTTTTAAAAAGAAAAAATTGAAATGGAAATCATTTAACACTAAATTACTAAACTACTGGGTAGTAGTCCTAACATTTTGAATCCTAGGAACCTTCATTTTACTCTTTATTTCATTATTAAATTATATATTTTTTAGAATTAGTATTTCCACAGATCTCAAAAACTCATGGCCATCGAGTTGATGCTGACTCAAAGCAACCCTCTAAGGCAGGGTAGAGCTGCTCCTGTGGGTTTCTGAGACTCTATACAACTCTTTATAGGAATAGAAGCCTAGTCTTTCTCCCGAGGAGCAGCTGGTAGTTTCGAACAGCAGGCCTTGTGGTTAGCAGCCCAGTGTATAACCACTGCTCCACCAGGCCTCCTAGCTTACTGCAGATAAAACAGAAACTTAGAAATATGCAGTAACATAAGCAAAGTCTCATAGTTAATAAATTGAGAGCTGTACATTGAACAAGAGCCTACTAATATTTGATTAATAAACATTAAACCTATAAAAATTCATTATGTCACGGTATATTTGATTCATTTAAGAGATTGGCTACTTAATGGAAGTTTGGTGGCTTGAACCTACCAGAGGTGCCTACGAAGAAAAGTTGGTTATCTGTTTCCAAAGTGTCAGCATCCTGAAAACCCTAGGGAGCACTAATCGATTCCACAACACATGGGGTCACTGTGAGTCAGAACTCTCGGTATATCTGACACAAATACTGATGTTGGTCACAGTTATCTCAATGCCAGGCCGATATGAACACAAAGTGGCAATGAAACTAAGGGAGGCATTGTAAAATTCTATAAATCTCAAAAATATTTACCAAAAAATAATAAAAAGAAATTAAAGAAACCCCTCATGATAGCCTTGATTATTTCTGAAAAACAAAGATACTGGAGGGGATTGGTCTTGGAAAATAGTGAAATGTAAGGCTGCGTACAGTAATTAAGACAGTGTGACACTGGTAAATGAATTGACAGTCTTGTCGATGAAATAGAAGAGAATCCAGAAATAGATGAAAATATATATGAGAATTTCATATCTGATGAAGTATCATTTCATATCAGTAGTGAAGAGGAAGATTCTTTATTAAAAGGTATTGAGACAACTGGATAATCATAGAAAAATAATTACCATAATTCATCAAGTCCAAAAAGATTTATTTTTTCTAGATTTTAATATCCCTGAAATAAGGATATGTAATATAGATGATGTGTCATAGGCTCCAAGAAGAACTTTTTTCTTATAATCACAGTAGCTTATAAAATAATTTTAACTGTTATAGCCAACACCATCTTACATTTTATGAAATATTGTAAACTGAATCACTATCATTTTTATTAATAATAAATCGTATTATTGGGGGCTCTTACAGCTCTTATAACAATTCATATATCCATTGTGTCAAGCACATTTGTACATGTTGCCATCATCATTTTCAAGACATTTTCTTTCTATTTGAGCCCTTGGTATTAGCTCCTCTTTTTTTCCTACACCCCCACCCTTTCTCACTCTTATGGACCTGATAAGTTACTATTTTCATATCTTACACCATCCGCTGTCTCCCTTCAACCACCTTTCTGTTGTTCGTCCCCCTGGGAGTGGGTGTTATACGGTGATCATTGTAGTTGGTTCCCCATTTATCCCCCTTCTCCCCACCCCCTACCCCCTACCCTCATGGTATCACTACTCCCATTGCTGTTCCTGAGGGTTTTATCTGTCCTGGATTCTGTGTGTCAACCGCTCTTATCTGTAACAGTGTACATGCTCTGGTCTAGCTGGATTTTTAAGGTAGACCTGTGGTCATGAGAGTGGGGAGGAGAAATCATTGAAGAACTAGAGCAATATGTGTTCCATCAGTGCTATGCTGCACTCCAGCTGATTTGTTCCTTCCTTGTGACCCTTCTGTGAGGAAATGTCCAATTGTCTATAGATGGGCTTTGGGTCTCTCTCCAAGTCCCATCATTTGCATCAAAGTATTTGTTTGTTTGGGTCTTCTGATGCCTCATACCTGATCCCGTCGACAACTCATGAACACACAGGCTAGTGTGCTTCTTCCATGTGGGATTGTTGCTTCTCTGCTAGAAAGCCACTTGTTTAACTTCAAGCCTTTAAAACCTTAGAAGCTATAACTTTTAATAGCCAGGCACCATCAGCTTTCTTCACCATATTAGTTTATGCACCCATTTTGTTTTACCATCAACTAAAATAAAACCCCAAGCCAAACTCACTGCTATCGAGTCGACACCAATTCATCACGCCTCTATAAATAGGGTATAACTGCCCCTGAGAATTTCTGAGACTGGAACTCTTTACAAGAGTCGAAAGTCCCGCTTTCTCTGGTGGAGCAGCTAATGGCTTTGAACTGCTGATCTTGCAGTTAGCAGCCCAATGCCTAATCACTATGACACGATGATTCCTATCAAATAAAATATGAGGGTGAATAAAATGTATTAATGTAAATAAAAAAACTACACAAACCATAAAAGAAAGGATTGAGAAATTCACCTTAACACACAGCGACAACAAAACAGAAACCAGCCAAACCTCAAAGATAAATGAAAATCTGTGTGTGATGGGGGACAATATTTGCCAGACACATCTGCTTGCCAGCCTATAAGATAACGTGAATGACCCCAGCCTCCCAGTAGTCACACCCGGTGCAACCCTTCCCATCTACTGCAGGTTGGGTTTTGAACCCACATCTACTGAAGAAAACACAGCAGGCATGAGAAGTTTATGTGTGAAAGAAACGGTCACTTCCTCCATTTTTATTTCTCTCTTGTGCTTTCTCTAGGATCAGCCAGACTGAGGAAAGCCAATTGTCATGATGCGAGGCAGTCCTGTGACTCATGGATGAGCTTGAAGCAGATCTCCCAGTTGATCCTTTATATGAGACAACTGCCCTGGTTGAGAGCATGACATGAATCTCGTTGAAACCTTGAACCAGAGGCACAAACTTAAGTCACATTCCTGACCAAAGGAACTCTGAGATACAGGGCCAAAAATGAGAGTAGCGATACCAGGAGGGGAAGGGGAAGGTGGGGGGAGAAAAGGGGGAACTGAGGACAATGATTGACATGTAACCCCCTCCCAGGGGGACAGACAACAGAAAAGTGGGTAAAGGGAGACAGCAGTCGGTGTAAGACATGAACAATAATAATTTGTAAATCATCAAACATTCATGAGGGAGAGAGGGTGGAGGAGGAGGTAAATGAGTGATACCAAGGGCTCAAGTAGAAAGAAATGTTTTGAGAATTATGATGGCAACATATGTACAACTATGCTTGACACAATGGATGTATCTATGGATTGTGATAAGAGCTGTAAGAACCTCCAATACATTTTGTAAAGACTTTGAGATAATAAACATTCTCAGTTGCTAAATTTTTGGGGTGATTTTATGCAGCAATATATAAGCAATACAATTTATGTGTGTGATGATTAAAAGCTGGGATACTAAAGCCAGACTAACTGGATTAGGATCCACATACTAGCTATGTGACCCCCATGCAATTTGCTTAAATTCTAGGTATCCATTTGCTCATCTGCAAGCATACATAATAATAGTATCTACCTGAGTGTTGTTAGAATACACACAAATTCATTAGAACAATGTCTACCATATAATAAGGGTGTAATCACTGCAAGCTATTATTTCACTATTAGTATATAATAAACCAGGGATTAAAAGGACTTCTACCAGTGTAGCATATGACAAAATAATAATAATTTATGAATTATGAAGGGTTCATGAAGGAGGGGAGAGTGGGAAGGGAGGGGGAAAATGAGGAGCCGATATTAAGGGCTCAAGTAGAAGGCAAAGGTTTTGAGAATGATGATGGCAACAAATGTACAAATGTGCTTGGCACAATGGATGCTTTGTATGGATTGCGATAATTGTACGAGCCCCCAATAAAATGATTTTAAATAAATAAAATGCTAGTTAACCATTTAGGGGGAAAAAAAGACTTCTACCACAATATTCCTCTGGTTCTTTGAGGTTTCCTTATCCTCCACTATCATGACCCCAGTCCTGCCTTTCACTGCCAGCTAGACCGGAGCATGTACACTGATACAGCTAAGAGCTCATGACACATAGAATCCAGGTTAGATAAGCCCCTCAGGAACAGAAATGGGAGTAAATATATTTGTATATGAGGATGGGGAAACAGATTTATGTGCATATATTTATAGGTTTAGTATTAAGGTAGCAGATGGACATTGGGCCTCCACTCAAGTACTCCCTCAATGAAAGAATACTTTTTTCTATTAAACTGGCATTCCATGATGCTCACCTTCCCGACATAATCACTGAAGACAAAGAGGGTGCATAAGCAAATGTAGTGAAGAAAGCTGATGGTGCCCGGCTATCAAAAGATATAGCGTCTGGTGTCTTAAAGGCTTGAAGGTAAACAAGCGGCCATCTAGCTCAGAAGCAACAAAACCCACATGGAAGAACCACACCAGCCTGCGTGACCATGAGGTGTCAAAGGGATCAGGGATCAGGCATTAACGAACAAAAAAATCATATCATTGTGAATTAGGGGGCGTGCGGAGTGGGGACCCAAAGCCCATCTGTAGGCAACTGGACGTCCCCTTACAGAAAGGTCGCAGGGAGGAGACAAGCCAGTCAGGGTGCAGTGTAGCAATGATGAAACATACAACTCTCCTCTAGTTTCTACATGCTTCCTTCCCCCCACCCCCCACTATCATGATCCCAATCCTACCTTACAAATCTGGCTAGACCAGAGGAGGTACACTGGTACAGATAGGAACTGGAAACAGGGAATCCAAATTGGATGATCCCTTCGGGACCAGTGGTGAGAGTGGCAATAACGGGAGGGTGGAGGGAGGGTGGGGTAGAAATGGGGAATCGATTACAGGGATCTACATATAACCTCCTCCCTGGGGGATGGACAGCAGAAAAGTGGGTGAAGGGAAACGTTGGACAGTGTAAGATATGACAAAATAATAACTTATAAATTATGAATGGTTCATGGGGGAGGGGAGTAGGGAGGGAGAGGTTAAAAATGAGGAGCTGATGCCAGGGGCTTACGTGGAGAGCAAGTGTTCTGAGAGTGATGAGGGTAGCGAATGTACAGATGTGCTTTACACAATTGATGTATGTATGGATTGTGATGAGTTGTATGAGCCCCCCCAAACATGATTTAAATAAATAAATAAAAGTACGAAATATGGTTTCAAAAATAAGGCAGCTCAAAGGACACTTGGGATAGCTTTTATAAAGGTTAGGATCTTGTTCTCATCGTTAAGACAAAATATCAACCAGAGATAGCTTGGTGAGAGAGAAAACTGAGCAAGTTCGGAAGGGAAGCGCCCCACAGAGCCAAACCATAAGAGGAGCCCTCACAGGGTGATTAAAATCGATGTTCACTTAAGGCTTTCAAATTTCCCACTTGGCAGTTGGAAAAAATGGTACCGATAGCAAATTATGACTAGTTTGCTATTTGATGTGAAAAAGAAGCAGGTTTAAACAAAAGAAGCAATGTATGGAATAGCTCAGTGCTTGAAACCTAGCAGGTGTTCAAGAAAAGGTAGCTATTTGGGTTTATTCTTAATAATAATAAAGCCAATGAAAATATTCAAGAGAGCCAAATCTTACTTCAGCTAAAACCAAAGCAAAGAGCATGGGGCTGGAAACTGTTGTTGAGGCCCGCTGAGGCCATTCGGATTCATGCCACCTATGTTAGAGACGAAGTGCCTCGTGGCTTTTCTTGCCTGTCATCTGTACAGAAACCTATCAGGCTCTCACCATTGCAATCCTGGCTCTGCCACTGCCTGGGTGACCTTGGGCAAGTCACGTCCCTTCTTAGGAACTCTGTTTTCTCATCAGTACAGAGGAGAGGCTAGGCTGTCATCTCAAGAAATCCTTTCAAATTTCTAGACCTACATACAATTTTTGAATTCATTAGCTTCCCCTTCCCCCACCATGAGAATCCTATGGGCCGCTCAGAAAAGTAGCATCCGATTGTCTGCTACCACGAAACTGCTCTACAACATTCCGCGATCCTTGTCAGCGAAGGCAGGGCCAAACTGCAAAAGCAGCAAGCAGGACAGTGTGGACGACAGACCCTGGGCTGCCACCCCTTCTGTAGTCAGCTCTGGCAGGTACTGCGGAGCCACCTGAATTCCGAACAGCCAGAGAAACAGTACTAATCAACCCTGAAGAACGTGACCAATGGGTTTCTCGTCTCTGTCAAAAAAAGGCTTCACGTGCATCAAAAGGTCTAACTTGCTAGCAGATAGCATTTTGGTCTCCCTGTTCTCTAAAGAGCAAATCCACAGCCATCGTGGGAAACAGTTTGGCAATTATTCCAACAATTGAGACTAGAACTACCAAATGATCCAACAACCGCAAGCCTAGGTATATACCTTGAAATAAATGCAAGAATGCGACAGAAGTTTGTACAGCAGCATTCACGAAAGCAATGGCCTAAGGCTGCAAACCATGGAGATGCCCACGAACGGACAGACGAGTTGTGGTGACAACAGGCAATGGGATATCACAGAGCTGTGAAGAGAAAGGAAGTGCTGGTACGTTCCAACACTGAATGATCTTGGCAACCTTATGCTCAACATATGAATCAGTTGCCGAAGCGTAAGCACTGTCTGATCTCACTTCTATGAAACAAACAAATAGATCATGATGAATGCCCGTCGAGGGTAGGAGAAAAGGGGCGCATGGAACTTATGTCAATGAGGGTGGAGTGTTTGGGACAAGCCAAAAGCCAACTTCAAACTCACTGGCATAGAGTTGACACCAACTCACAGTGACCCTAGAGGACAGGATAGAAGTGCTCCTGGGGGTTTCTGAGAGTGGAAGTAGAAAGCCGTCTTTTCCTGCAGGGAAGCTGGTGGTTTGGAATAGTGGGTCTTGCGGATAGCAGCCCCGCAGGTAACCGCTACCCCACCACAGTCCCTTTTGGAAAAGGGTGCCAATAATGGTAGCACAGCCTGACGCATGCGATCAGTGCCAGCGAATGGTGAATGTGGAGGTTGTTGCATTGGAAAATGCTCCGGTGTGTATTTTCACAATTTTCACAATATGGCAAATATCACCCAACCAGGAACCACCAAAGCACCCTACTTACACTATCCGTGCCAATGTCCAAACTGGCACGTGAAAACAAGAGGTCTTCTCCCTAACCCAGAAGGAGGTTATGAAACGAAAATTAAACAGCATATGTGAAACTACTTTGAAACTGTAATGGTTACAACAAACGTGCTCTCTTTCCTTGAGTCTAGAATGCATGTGTCTGGCTAATCCCATTAGGAAATTAATGGAGCCATCCCTGAAGATAATTACGTATTATTTTTCAAATAGCATTTGTTGTACAGCATCATTGCTTTCTATATATCATTGAGTCAGATGAGTGCAAATTCGTATTTGAAAAAAAGAAGGTTTTGTTTTGATTTGTTTTGCTCAGGATCATGGTTGCTATAAGGAAACACTGTATCTGTTGAAGAGCTCATTTTAATAATCATCAAAAGAAATGAGTGGCACAATCGTCATTCAACAGCTAACCAAAAGGTTGGTAGTGGGAACTCTGCTAGCAGCACCGTAGAAGGAAGGCTCGACAAACTGCTTCCAAAAAGAGCACAGCCCAGAAAACACTGTAGCGTACAGTTCTACACTGGAGCCTCCATGCACACAATCAGCCCAGCAGCGACAGACTTGGAGGGCTGTGGTTTTTCACAGCAGCAACTTTGACACAAATTAACGTCATTATAAGCGACCAGGGACACTATCCTTTGGGCTAAATGTTAGTTCAAGGCAAAGTTTTATTGAGGACCTACTATCTGCCAAGGAACCCTACCGGTGTAGGCTTTACGTATTGGGCTGCTAACCTCAAATTCAGTGGTTCGAAACCACCAGCTTCTCCTTAAGAGGAAGATGGGGCTTTCTACTCCTGTAAAGAGTTACTGTCTTGAAAACCAACAGGGGTAGTTCTACCTTGTCCTATAGAGTCCCTAGGGGTCAGAATAGGCTCAATGGCAATGAGGTTTTCTGAAGTGTCTGCCAGACACTGTGATGGGACTAGTAATCTGATGACAGGAAGCAGTCCCTCTCCTCTACTGCAAAGGAGCCTTTTAAGGTGGCATGTGATTGGTGCTTTCCCAGATTTGAGCCAAAAGGAAGGGATGGTGAAGCAATCAGCTAGCAGGTTGACACAGGTTCACTTGGATGAAGAAAGACACAGTAAAACACAGAGGAGAAATCAAAGAAGGATGGGTCGCATAATTTACCCAGAGGGATTGGTAAATCGTTTGAACTGTTGAATAAAAGTTCGATGATCTGAAATGTAAACTCCCACCCTGATTCACAATGAAACAAAAATGGTTTCACAAAAATAGACTTGCAAAGAGTTGGTGAACTCCTGAGCCCTCAGAGAGGCCAGGATACATCTGGGCTCCTAGGGAAGCTGATCTCAACTAGAGGGAGACCAGCATGGGGCTTGGCTGGCTGGGGTGGGGGTGGAGCCATTTTGTTTCTGTCTCAAAAAAGCCTTTGGCTGCTGTGGCATTATTTCAGAAGGTCACCAGGTAGGGGTCTGACTCCATGAAAAAGAGGCCCTGCCGCTTTGCCACTGAAATGTGAGTATTCCCTCTTACCCGACGAGAAACTTGGGTATTTTCACCATTGACAGTTGGGCAAAGAATTTCAAGACTATCAGAAGGAGCAGCCGTGAGATCGGGTGACAGCATTTCCAATAGCTAAATTTGGCACCACTGATCTTCTTTGAAAAATTGATTCAGTCTCAAGTATAAGTAGGAATCGCAGCTGTGTTAGGGCATTGCCTCTTGCCTACTCGAGTCACCTGCTACCCCTTCGCCTCAGCTCAATGTCCATTGTATTTACCTTTCTTTAATGTATCTAATTATTCAGAATGGAAATTTGGGGTGCATATTTCCTGTTGTGCTATATATAGTGAACAGCTTTAGATTTCCTGTTCTTTTTACCATAGAATATTAATTCCAGCTTCCCCAGCCCCCCCAAAAAACAGAGGGCTCAAACTTGTTGTTTTCTTCACTTATGTGACTATGGTGCAGTGCCGTGTTGAACATGGTTCTTCTAGCCATAGTCTTTGCAACTCCAACCACATGACTATTTCCTGAGGGGTCTGGGTAAGAGAAGGTTGGGGGAAGAGGCCGATAGGATATAACTCCGTGGTTAGTGATCGTGAACAGGGTTGGATTGTAAGAACTTAGATGTCAAATGAGGAGATTGGTCAACTTTGCCATCCTGATAGGTTTAAAAGGAGCCATCTCAAGAAAGGGATTTCACTACTATCAAGACAGAAGAGCCAGGGCAGAGAGGAGACCCAAAACCTATCTGTAAACAATTGGACATCCCCTCACAGAAGGGTCACAAGGTAGGACGAGCCAGCTAGGGTGCAGTAAAGCACCGACGAAACATACAACATTCCTCTAGGTCTTTAAAGCTTCCTCCCCCTCCCCACTACCATGACCCCAATTCTACCTTACAAGTCTGGTTAGACCAGAGTATGTGCACGGGTACAAATAAGAGCTCTCAACACACGGAATCCAGGACAGATAACCCCCTCAGGAACAATAATAGGAGTAGCAATACCATGAGGGTAGGGGGAAGGTGTGTGGGGGGGAACCGATCGAGATGATCAACATATAACACCACCCCCCAGGGTGATGAACAACAGAAACATGGGTGGAGGAAGACAGTGGATGGTGTAAGATATGAAAATAATGGTAATTTATCATGAGGGTGGGGAAGGGAGGGAAAAAATGAGCTGATATCACAGCCTCAAGTACACAGAACATGTTTTGAAAAGGATGATGGCAACAAATGTACAAATGTGCTCCACACAATGGAGGCATGGTTTGTTATAAGAGCTGTAAGAGCCCCCAATAAAATGACTTATTAAAGTTAAAAAAAGACTAAAGAGCCAGGAGTGGGATGTGCCCTTTGGACCCTGAGATTCCTGTTCAGTTGTATTAGTCTAGGTACTTTGGAGAAACAAATCCACAGCGACTCATGTGTAAGAGAGAGTTTTATGTAAAGAAAAGGTGCATCACGAAAACATCCCAACCCAATGCTGCCCAAGCCCACAAGTCCAACATTAACCCATTAACCCAACACCAGTCCACAAAGTCCTCCACCTCACAAAACAGGCAATGATGCCGACTGCAGGAGGAAAGCTGAGTCCGTGAACGTGTAAGCATCTCAGCACTGGCAAGGGTCTCCACACGGCTGCTCCAGCACCCAGGGCTGCATCGGGATAGATCCATGCGGCTTCTCCTTGGGGATGTCTTGGAGGAAGTCAATCTTGCAAGCTGAAGCAGGGAACTGCTAAGGCAGCTGCACCCAATACAACCATCACAAAACAAGAGACCCGAGAACTAGAAAGGCGAGGCTTCACCACCCATTTATCCCTCCGCCTTTCAACCAGCACCACATGTGATTATCGGCCAGGCTGGCACAATTAACTAACTCATCAGTGAACCTCTTTGATTCCGGGACAGAAAGCTGTGACACCGGAGAATTAGCAGAGCAGTGGCAACAGCAGAACCAAGCACCAGAGCACCAGACAGACAGACCAGTGGGCTTCCCAGCCCATAGAGTAAAGCTGAGCAGCTTTGAGCTTAGGCTTCCTTGCAGAACAGGGTGCCTCCAGGCACTTAACTGGGGGAACTAGGTTTATTGACTGATGGAGCTGAAGGCCTTTCTGCTGCGGCATTTATCAGCAGCATCCAAAGAGCTTTGTAACATTGCCCAAGTGTGACATGGACTGTGTGGCGGATAGGCCAAAGACTAGAGAGAGGTGTGGCTGTGGCGCAGCGAAGAAGAGGTGGCTGTCTGGACCAAATAATGGTATCCTGAAGATTTCTGATGTCTGATTGTATCCCGCTAACTTCCCTAATAAATTGTGTATATGGCCTGTGAGTTCTATATGACCGTTGCAATGGGTTGCTGAAGGTAGCTGAGACAGAGTGCTGTGGGAAGGGCAGTTGGGATCAGAATCGCTATGAATGTTGTAGGATGGGAGCATGGCTGACCCTGGCCTTAGAGGAATCCACCTTCGGCTGATATAGAGTTTGAGCCACCTCCACCTTGTGAGTCAGAAGATGTCAGACACGGTGTGTCTGTCCTTTAAAAAAATAGGGACATCTGTTTAAGTTTTCCCTGAAAATTAGTGGTCTTCCATATATAGAGAAAAGCAGTGCTCCACCCTAAATTGTACAACACTGATTCTTTTTTCGCCTTAATTTTAGGCCTGCCTTGGGGCATTGTACACAGTCCTTTAAAAGCCCTTCTACATACACACACACACACACACACACACACACACACACACTATCTTTGATACAGGAGAACTGATGAGCACACTTGAATAATCTTTGCAGTAAATTCTTATTAATTAATTAAAGACTGGCCTCTAGGCACTAACCTATGCGTATTCTCAGATTCCCAAAGATGGTCAGAAGACACCTTAGGCAAGCATGAGGTCTGGTCAAAACTTAAAAGAACATCCACTCTGTGGTCTTGGCTCCTTTCCAACTCCAGTGAACTGGGCTAAACAGCATTGAACCCAAAACCCTCAGAAATATGTTCTACCTTTGCTTTTCTCATAGGGAAAACCCCTGGAAATCACAAAAATCTGTTTCTTTACATTCCAACGAGTTATTTTCTCTCCCCCCCCCCAGTACCCCCTAAATATATAGCTCTCAGTCCCACCTCTGATCAAAATTCCCTGGGGGAACTGGCTGAAAGCACACATGTTCCAGGTTACTAGCCTAGACCGAGTCGCTAGAATGCCACTCAAGGAATTTCAGAATCCCTTCACGCTCAGGGGCATCATTTTTTCTCGTAGTCTCCCCTAAATGATTTTGTGATACACACAGAATTAAGATCGCCATCCTTAACCTCTACTCTGAGTCCTTTTCTCTTCCAACCAAAGATCACTTTCCCCCACAGTGTATTCCTGAAAAAGAAAGATGTGTGATATACCTCTCAAACACAGGTTAAACTAATCACTCGGTCTCCTGCCTTTTCCTGACTCTGGACAGCTATGAGAATGTCTCTAAAGGGCCTTTCAGAGGTCCCCCGCCACCCCAAAATCAATTCACTTGAATTCAAATCAGAGCCCAATATGTATTTGCAGTAGGGAGAGAATAATGAACAAAACATGTAAGGTCCCCTTATAGGGCCCCTTATAGGTCCCCCAAGAGCCGTACCAGAAGAACTCGACATGGAAGCCCGACTGAATGAACTGGGCCTTACCTAAAAACTCCCTGTACACTGGGACTTACTACTCAAATAGCTGATGGAGGAGGAAGCAAAGGATGGGGAAGTTGGGCTTACTGACCCATGGAAGTGGAACTGCGTGCCTTTGGGTCTGGGCTTACAGCAGAATGGTATGCCCCATTAGGCATTAGCAGACCTGAAACTTTGAGACATGCCCTGGTAAACAACTACCCTAAGCACTTCTCACTAGCAGTACTATTTAACTTCCTTAATAAACCCTTTAATCATGATTCTCCCCCTGCCCCCAGCCCCCGTGAGTTCTGTGTAGCCATTACAGTGGATATTAGAACCCAGTGAGATCAAATGAGAGAAGTTAAATAGAGCACATTAATTAAGACGATTTAACCTGCTTCATAGTATGTGTTGTGTAAGTGTTAGTAATTAACATGGCAGCTGCATTATGTTTCTGGGCCTTCTTCCCCATTCCATCATCTGATTATTTTTTAATCAGCTATCATTACAGCCAGATACTAAGCTAAATACTGAGCATACAGTAGTGAACAGAATGCACTTGGTCCTTGATATTCTGGAGGAAGAGGAGACAGACAATGAGGTTATTTCAAGCAGCCTTGCACTTGGTTTTGCATTACAATGAAGAAGATACAAGAAGTCTTAAATGCATGCCAGTGACCACCCAAGGCACACATGGACTCTGTATACCTGGAGAAACAGAGGAAGACAGAAAGTCAAGGACAGGAGGCAAAAAGGGGCAAGTGTGCCTCATTGCCACCATGAACCATTGCCTCCTTTTTCATGAAACCAGAAGAGCTGGCTGGTTCCAAGCTACCAAGACTGAAGCGTTTGAATATTGCTCAAAAAAGGAGAATGGCTAAATAGATTGTCAAATTCACATGGACTCCTCGAAACTATTATCCTAAGATATTCTAAAAAACCTCCCCTGAAGTCTTTAAACCAGAAAATAGTTTAGCTTACCTCGTTACAAATGTCTGTCTTGAGCATTGTGCTTTCAAGATCTATCTCTATGGGATCACATGGACAACGGTAACTCAAGATTGGATAGGATCTTAGGGGGCAGTGTGCTTGTGAATGAAGGAAGAACAGCTCAGAAAAAGAGGGTGACAGTGGTTCTGCAGCTCAAATAGTAATCAATTGTCACCAAATGGGACAGGTAAAAAGGGTTGGATTGCTGTATGTGCTGAACAAGAATCATGAAAGAAGGTTACAAGAGGCGGCGGCGGGATGGAGTGAGATGCCTCCTGTGAGGGATTAGGAAGTCTTTCTGAGGGTGTTTCCTCAGCCGGCTATGGAGTATATAAAAGGCAGAGGGATAGTAATTGCAAACATTGTGAGCAGCAGAGGACCTTGGCATCCTGAGAGAACTGTCAGAACATCAGTGAGACCAGATAGATCCTAGTGACCATGGGGTTTTGTGGCATACGTCTAAGTGCTTACCAATGCTTATGTTCTCTGCTTACTGGGCATGCCACCCAGACTACATTGTCCAACCTCTCTTTGCATTGTGTCTACATGACAGATACCGCCAATGTAGTGTGAGCAAAGGTGAAATCCACCACTTCCTAAAGCCATAAAACCCTCTAGGGTTTTGAAGACGACCTTCTTCGGCAAGTAAAATTGACCTGAGAACCAAGTCGTGGAGTGGAGTGGCATTTTCGACTTCAGCTCATGCTTACCCTGATACAGGAGAAGCATCTGGCAACCTAGAGACCAAACAGAAGGTCTGGAACTAGGGTCTTACCTTCACCCCAAAAATGGAACACTGACAATACTCTAGGGACTGAAATCTCTTTGGAGAATAAGTTGGCTGAAGGGTTGAGACTGACTCTTGATACCATCTTTGTCCTGAACACACAGGAAATAAGGGTGGGAAGTTGAAGGCCTCCTATAAACAGGATTGTCTCAGTCTTGGCAGACATGTTGACATCTATTTCTCTGGAGCAACCATCTATGGTTGGGCTGTGTTGACCTTTGAAGATTGGCTTGCTGGCTATCAGATGAGTTTTGACACAGCCAAATCCAAACTATCACAGAATCATTTTGCCCTGGGTTATAAGGCTGCAGACCTCCAGTTGCACACTTGTGTGAATGATGGCACTGAATTTGGAGGTTCTGTCTACCAGAAGGTTAATGAGAATATTGAAAGTCAGTAAACCTTACTAGAATGGCCGGCAGTATCAACACCCATTTTTTAGCATTGCTGCTAAATACAAGTCGGGTTGTAGAACTTTTCTGTCTGCTAATGTAAATCAAGCCAGCCTGATCAAACTTGACGATACTCAGTCACTTCGACCAGGAGCCAAATTAACTCCATCAGTTTTAATTGATGGGAATAGCTTCAATGCCAGAGGTCTCAAAGTTGTTCTTTGAGACTAAAAACTTAATGTGATATTGAGTTAAGCATCAGATTGGGCCCTGGAGGTGAAGAGGCAAGCAACTCATCACTATGTTTTGGCCTTGCAGTTCTTGTGTGAAACTTCAAAAGTATGAACTTTTTATTCTTTCAAAGAATTGTACTCCCCCCTACTCTGGAGTCTAGAGATTGTAAGGCCATGCTAAGGGAGGTATTCGGAGGCATGCATGGAAGTTGTCATGTTTGTGCCACATTTCAGTTCAGTCCCTCAGTGTTATTTTATGTGTTCCTCATTGACAGCGCAGTGTCTTGTTATAAAGGAAACGACCTGACCCTCCAGTTTGTACTTCACGTCTTACATGTCCCGCACAGCTTTTTCACGACCTTTTAATATCCTGGCCTCTGTGCTGTCGTGGAAACTTTGGTTTTCACATCACAGTAAAATAAATCCATCATATTTGGAATATTACCAAAAAAACCTCCAACATTAATTTTAGGCTCTAACTTAATGGTAGCCCCAATCTATGAACAATTAGTTCTTATGACATGTCCCGACTTAGTACTCAGCCCCTTGAAGAGATCATTGAAGATATGTGTGCTGTAGCAAAATGTGGTGAAGAAACTCAGCTGTCAGAAAGAACAGCATCTGGGGTCTTAAAGGCCTTTCTTTCTTTTTTTTTTTAAAACATTTTATTAGGGGCTCATACAACTGTTATCCCAATCCATACACACATCAATT
>NW_022103917.1:7753604-7757881 GCF_000313985.2 Echinops telfairi
CCACATTTGCTTATGCACCCATTTGTCATCAGTGATCCCTTCGACACCTCATGATCACACAGGTTGATATGTTGTTCCATGTGGGCTTTGTTGCTTCTGAGCTAGATGGCTGTTTGTTTGCCTTCAAGCTTTTAAGACCCCAGACGCTAAAGACCTTTCTTAAACAAGTAGTTAAGTGAATTGTCAGGTAAGTCCACATGGAAGAAGCACACCAGCCTGTATGATCCAATGAATGTAAATAATAAAATCCAAAGAAGGGAATGGTATCAGAGGTGAAATTGTAAACACCTGGGTTTCAGAAGACTAGGGATGACAGTGGAAGCCCAAAATCCATTTTCAGGGTCCACACACGGATTAAGGCCCTGGTGAATGCCCTCTGACCATAGTTAGGGATGTGAATAGTCTTGCTATCAGACAGAGAGTGTTGTAAAGTTGATTACAGAAGATATAGTTGGGTTAAAATGTAATACCTTATCATTTGATCTCCCTTTTGACTCATTTTAAGGTGGTTTCCATTTTTAATATTTTCTGCTTTCACTTCAATTGAGGGTTTTCTGTTTTGTCGTTACTGTTGTTTTAGTTTGCTTCATGTTCATGTTCTGTATGATTTTCTGTATCAAAATCCAGGATAGGTATATCTACAGACACAGCTACTGGATTAATAATTGTCCAGGGTCATGGCAGGGAAGGATGGGGGGAAATACGGAGCTAACAATGAGTACAAGAAGAGAATGTTTTGAACACTGGAGGCCTAGTGCACGAATTGTGCCCAATCTGACCCCACCACACCGGGACAAAATGCTAAGAGCGTGCAACAGAGCAGCCAGGGGAACAAAGCAATGAAGTCCCCGAGAAATCCCAAAAATGGGTTTTGGGGAAAGGGCGTGGCACCCCATCAGACTCGACTGGAAAACACTCCTAAAGGTCTTCAAACAGATCTGGAGGTATTCATAGGCTGTTCTCTTTTTGTCTTTTTGTGTGTGTGTGTGTGGTGGTGGTACTGGTTTGTTTGTTTATTTTGTTGCTTTGCTTTGCTCTGTCTTGTTTTTGTGCTTATTATTGTCTCTGCATGTCTATCTAGATAAGATAGGCGGGATAAACAATCTTGGGGAGAAAACAGCCAGACTGAATGTTCTGAGGGACACAAGAGAGGGGGAGATGGGGGAAAGGAAGGGGATGTCAACCAACTCAGGGACAAGGGAACAACAAGTGATCGAAAATCAATGGCGATAAGGGCATAGGATGCCTGGTGGGGCTTGATCAAGGGCAATGTAGCCGAGAGGAATTACTGAAATCTGAATGAAGGCTGCACATGAGAGTGGGACTACAGTTTGTATCAATAAGCCACAATAAAAATTCCTCTTTAGGCACGAATTCTCTGCTGTGAGGAAAAGTTTATATGTACTTGGCAAATGCTCCCTCATTCAAAGCCTTCGACCCTATAGGACAGGGGAGAACGGCCACTGTGGGTTTCAAAGTGTCACTCTCTATGTGAATAGAAAGCCTCATCTTTCTCCCACAGAGCGGCTGGTCATTTCAAACTGCTGACCTTGAGGCGAGCAGCCCAATATGTAATCAATCCACTACACCACCTGATTGATGCTCCCTAGGAACTTTAAAATAGATCTTTTGGCATTACTGTGATGATCAAAGCTTTCTCCCAGTTGACAACAAATATCAGAAAACAAATAATGCAGAGCCCCCGCCTCTGAGACACCTGAAAAGTTAGCGGTCCCAGCTCCCAGCTTTGCATCTGACATAGCAAATTCAGGCAACTTGAGTTCTCAGTCAAGTTGGGAGGCTTTCTCTGACTCAGCTTACTTCAAACCTGGGCTCTCCCTAATATGCTCAGAGGTCTTTGCCATGGGAGTGAACCAGCAGAGGTATGGCTCAGTACAAGTTTTGTCCAGAATTAACTCCACCCCGACTTCTTCGGTATAAACGTGATTGAGAAAACATCTAGGGAGGTATCCGTTTAGCTTGATTTTACTTCCAAGGCAAGCGGCTCTAAGCTTTAAGAACAGAGAGACTCAGGCACTGACATTCATTAAGACAAGAGGTTGAGTAAGCAAGGGAGACACGTTCCACCTGCCTTTTCCTTTAACCCTCCAATTAACCTTCCTCTACCACGGGCAGCTCCAGCAGCCGCAGTGGCTGAGGTGGAAGCTCTAAATCAGCATTTATCCCAGATGGTGCTATCAGTGTGGATACTGTGGGCTCCAGTAATCATGAATCAAGGCTAACTCTTCCCTAAGAAGATATTCCTTGCTCTGGATTGTGGGCCTGAGCCCCAAATGAAACTATTTGCATCTCTCCTCTCCCTTTTTTCTCTTTCTTCTTTATCTCCTATGTGGACTTTCTATGCTTGCCTATGATGCAGATTCTCCCCAGCCCCTAAACCTTTTACAAACTACAACTAATTGATAGATGAGAGCTGAAATCCCAAACTCACACTCCCTTCCATCAAATCAGTTCTGACTCACAGTAACATGACAGGACAGGGTAGAACTGCTCATTGTGAGCTTCGAAGGCTAGAGATCTTGATGGGGGTAGAAAGCCTCATCTTTCTTCCTCAGAGAAGATGAGGGTTTTGCACTGCTGACCATGCAGTTGGCAGCCCAACACATAAACCACTCTGCCATCGGGGCTCCTGAGAGGAGAGTTAGCATTCAATATGAAACTCAGCTGCTACGCAAAATATGTGATTTGCTTATTCTCCAAATCAAACCTGTTGTTGTTAGGTACCACTGAATTGGTTCCAAATGGTGGACCCCATTTACAAGAGAACAAAACTGCCTTGTCCAGTGCCGTGCTCATCATTGTTCTGTTTCAACTCCTTATTGCAGTCACTGGGTCAATACATTTCATTGCGGGTCTGCCTCCCTCTACTTTCCATTGCGCCCCAGGCATGAGGTCTCTCTTCTGGGACTGGTCCCTTCTCATAGCATGTCCGAAGTACACGAGACAACGGTTTTCAATCCTCCCTTATTAGGAGCTTTGTGGCTATATGTCTTCCAAGCCAGATGGCGTCATTCTTCTGACAGTCCATGGTGTATTCTACATGCTTTGCCCAGACATCGATTCTTCAGTCTTCCTTCTTCATTGTCCACCTGTCCCATGAATTTGAGGTGATTGAAAACATCATGCCTTGAGGAGGGCACATTTTAGGCCTCAAAGTTACATCTTCGCATTTCAATACTTGCCCCAAACCAAACTCACTGCGATCGACTCCACTCGGCCTCGCGGTGCCTGTGAAACCCACCAGAGCAGCGCTGCCCCGCTGTGAGATGTTTAGATGTATTTGCCAAACAGTCCCCCACTTGCTGCCTTGGACCCTATCAGACAGAGCAGAATGGCCCCTGTGGGTTTCTGAGACAGTAAGTCTTTATGGGAGTAGAAAGCCTCATCAGTCTCCCAAGGAGCCGTTGGTGGTTTCGATCTGCTGACTTTGCGGTTAGCATCCCAACATGTAACCCACGATGCCACCAGAGTTCTTTTTAACACGTGTCAGAGGTCTTTTGATGGCAGATTTTGCCCATTCCATGAGACATTTTGGTTTCTTGACAGCTTCCTCCATGGGATCCAAGCAAAATGAAAGCCTTGACAATTTAAAACTTTTCTCCCCTTATCACGGTATTGTCTATTGTCCAGTTGTAAGGAATTGGTTTTTTTTTTAATATATTGAGGTGTAACTCAATGCTGAAGACTCCAATCTTTGATCTTGCTTGGTAAGTGCTTCGAATCTCTTTGATTTCAGCAAAGTCGTGTCATCTGTGTATCACAGTTGTTAATAAGCCGTCTTCCAATAGCGATACCGTGTTCATCTTCAAAAAGCCCAGCTTCTCAGATTATCTGCTCAGCATAAGAAACACAGCGAAGCCGTGCAGCCCTCACACACAGCCGTCCCGTCTCTTCAGCGTGCTGTAGGCCTGGTTGTTTGAATGGAGACCTCTTGGTTTATACACAGGCTCCACACACGCGCGCTCCGCTACTCACTGCCATTGAGCCCATTTCAACTCATAGTGATCTTGTAAGGCAGAACGGGGTTCTACAGCTCTAAATCTTTTCATTATTATTAAAAGTTCACTTTATCGGGGGCTCTTACAACTCTTATTACAATCCATACATCAATTGTATCAGGCATATTTGTACTTCTATTGCCATCATTCTTTTTTAGACAGTTGCTTTCTATTGAGTCCTTGGTATCAGCTCCTCCACCCCATGGCTCCTTGAGAAATTATAAATTATTATTATTTTCATATCTCACACAGAACGGT
>NW_022103917.1:7757981-7773565 GCF_000313985.2 Echinops telfairi
GGAGGGAGGGAGGGTGTGGCTATGTGCCAATCATTGCAAGCAGTTCCCCCTTCCTCCCCCTTCCCCTTACCTGTTTGGTATCACTATTCCCATTCCTGTTCTTGAATTCTGTGTGCCGTGCACTTTATCTCTTATCTGTACCTGTAAATATGTTCTGGCTCAGTCCAGAGTGAGAAGCAGCACTAGGGTCATAAGAGTGGGGGGTGAGGAAGCCTCATAAAAAGGCCAGAAATTCGAGCCACAGTCAGAAGAGGATGTGGAAGGCTGATTATCATTGCTGATATCAGGTGGATCCTGGCTGAACACAGAGAATATGAGAAAATTGCTATAACAAAATAAATTATGGCTAATACTGAAAAGAACGGGAATTCCAGAGCACTTGGCGGGGCACTGGGTTACACATTGAGCTGGAAACTGTAAGGTCAGCAGGTGGAACTCACCAACTGCTCCTCAGGATATAGATGAGACTTTCTGCTCTTATACAAGCCCACATGGAACAAGCACACCAGCCGGTGCGATCATGAGGTGTCATCGGGACCAGATAACAGACATCAGAAAATGAATAATAAACAACAAACAAACACAGACAGGGTGTTGAGAATGAGGAGGGTTGGAGCAGAGACCCAAAGCCCATCTGTTGACAATGGAAGGGATGAGTGTAGTAGAGCACCGATGGATCACACAATTTTCTCGTATTCTCTGCGTTCAGCCAGGATCCACCAGATATCAGCAATGATAATCATCCTTCCACATCCTCTTCTGACTGTGGCTCGAATTTCTGGCCTATTTATTAGCTTCAGTGACATTTTATTTTAATGTGGTATTAATAATATTGTTCAATAATTAGCATATTCTTTTGGATCAACTCTTTGGAATGGACACCATTTGAATCTCCTCTGGTCAGTTTTTTTTTAATCTTGTTTATCACCAACGCCTTCAGTGTAGCTTGGACTTCTTCCATATCATCTTAATCATATATTATTCTGAAATGACTCAACATGGACCAATTCTCCTAGGTACAGTGATCGTATGCATTCCTTCCATGGTCCTTTGATGGTTCCTGTGTCACTCAATATTTTGCCCATACAATCGTTCAATACTACAATTCAAGGCTTGAATTTTCAGTTCATTTAGCTAGAGAAATGCCAATTATGTTCTTTCCTTCTGGTTGTCTAACTCAAGGTCTGTGTACATGATCATACTTAGTCTTTTTCTAATAGTTTTATTGATATAGAATTCTCATATACCATCCAGTGTTCAATCTTATAAAAAAGCGTTGTGCAATCATTATCACAATCAAATTTGGATCATTTTCTTCACTCTTGTGCTCACTGTTGCTAGCTCCCCATATTACACCAACCACCTTGCCATGACCCTAGAAAACTAATACTCCAGTTACTGTCTCTATACATTTTACCGCTCCAGGATTTCATATATGAAAAGTAGAAACAAAAAAGCAAAACCATTATCGAAAGAAAAATGGCACTGCCTAAAAGCACTGGGAATAGAAATACTATGTGGCACATTCCCCGAAGAAATGAGACAGAACACAAAGAGATATATGCTATCCTATGTTCATTGCAGCCAGGTCACACTAGCAAGAAGCCCTAAACAGCCCAAATGTCCAGCCATAGAAGCATGGATAAGGAAACTGTGTTACATGCACACAATGGAATCCTATGCATCCCTAAAATGCAGTGATGAAACCACGAAGCACCTCATGACGTGAATGGACCTGAAACCATTGTGCTGAGTGAAGTCAGTCAAACATCAGTCCATTACTATACCAAGACAAGGGCAGCTTTCTGTTCTTAGGTCATGCAATCTTCTAATCCGGTCTCCTGAGCAATGAAATTGTGTGCCTGCCTAGTGCTCACGAGTCATATATTACCCATTTTGAAAAGGACGATGGCAACTTATGTACAAATGTGCTTGACACAAGGATATATGGATTGTTGTAAGAGCTGTTAAGAGCCCTCAATAAAATGATTTTTAAAAGAATAAAAGAAATAAGTTAAAATATTTAGACACAACATGATGGTTCTCAGGATAACATCAAATGAAAAAAGATGGTTTACAAAGGTAGGACTAACCTAGGCAAGGCTATTGAAAGTACACATCAATTAACTGCAAGTTTAAAATTAAAGGTTGTTTTTAAACTACACAAAGGGGAACATACAAATTATATGGGAGTAAAAAGCTTAATGGTGGAAGAAATCTGAAAAATGTATCTACGTAAACAGTGATAATACAGTCAAGTAGCTGAAATGATGTTGCAGGAAAAAATGTTTTCCCTGCTGTGAAACCAAACGGAATTCACTGCCATTTATTCACTGCTGACTGGTAGCTCCCAGTCTCTCTCCCTCTGAGCCGCTTGTGGTTTCAATCTACCAACCACGCAGACGCAAGGCCAACGCAGAACGTGTCAGTTGCTTTCAAATGGATGCTGACTCAGTACACAGAGGAGAACCGCTGCACAGGTTTTTCTATGCCCGTGACCTTTCAGAAAGCTGGATCACAAGGCGTGTTGTCTAAGGTGCACCTGGATGCATTCGAACAGCCTACTTCGCATCTAGTCGTCAAGGATATTACAGTTGGTAGTTCTCAGGGAACTGTGCTGTACCAATAAACTATTGCAAATAGATGAGACCCCCCCCCAAAAAAAACCCACTTCCCCAGGAGAGGCTCACCTCAGCTGGATTTAGTATCTCACGATGGGGGAGGGGGAAATCAGTTCCTTACATATTAACATGAGCCACCCTCAGAGATCTTCTGTTCAGTCTGGCGTCTTTTCTTCCATTTACTTTAGCTACTCAACACTCAAGACCAAGTTTCATTCTCTTTTCTGCATCCATTTTGGTGTTTGCCTTCTTGTCCTGTCTTTTTAATGACCTCTTGCTTTCTTCATGTGTGATGTCCTTGTTGTTGTCCCACTACACATCTGGTCGTTGGTCATTAGTGTTCACTGCACCAAACCTACTCCTGAAATTATTTCTACATTCAGGTAGGATATACTCAAGTCCTATTTGGGCTCTCATGGAATTGTTTTAAGTATTCTCAACTTCAACCTGCAACTGCCTATGAGGGATTGATGGTCTGTCACCCATCCAGCCTCTGTCCTTATTCTGGTTAATGATATTGCTAAGTATAAGGTAAATACCAGTCTTATTTCTAACATGAGGAAGCTAAAGCTCAAATAAAAGAAAATCTGGTTGCTGTCAGGTGCTGTAATTTGGATCCAGATCTGGTTGGCTTTCCAGCTTCTGTTCATTGCACAACTACATCATGTTCCCGAAAACATCACATGCAAACAATGTTGTTAAAAGCTGCTCTGTTCCAGCGCTTTCATCAATATCAAAAGGAGAGATTCTTTCCACAAGGTCCCTGTGTAATCCTCTCCTGAGGATTTAACTAACAAGTGTTAAAAAGCTTCTGCTCTGTAGAGTAATAAAGCTGCATTTAGAAAATTCAAGCGAATTCCTGAGGGTGTTAAGGGTCAAAACTGCCTGACCAACTTCCCTGGCTGACAACTTCCATGGGACAAAATGTGTGTGGTGGTGGTGGCGGCGGCGGCGGATGGGGGAGACAGATCATGATTGAAGCTCATGTTGATGTCAAGACTACCAACGGCTATCTGTTTTGTTTGTTCTGTGTTGGTCTTACAAAAAAAAACCAAACCATTAACAATCAGATTGGGAAGACCTCTTATGCTCCCACCAACAGATCTGCCAAGTCCGAAAGAAAATGATGGAAATGATGACGTGAGAGGGGCACACAAGTGACTTGAAAGAAGTGGCCAATGAATGGATTCCAGCTCGCATTGAGAAAGACATCGAAAAGGCTTGCCAATCTATTTATCTTCTCCACAACAGTGAAAAGGCTGACGAAGCCCAAATTTGAGTTGGGGAAACTTATGGAGCCCCACGGGGAAGGTGGTGGTTGTGGAAAAGCGACCGAAGGTGAGACAGGTGCAAAAGTGGAAGGACCTGATGGCTGTCAGCCATCAGTTCAAGAATCTGTTTACAATTCAGAGTTTGAATGGTGACAAATCAAAGATCTTAATTGGGAGGTGGGGGATGGACAACGAATAAAACCCTCCAAACAATTTCTGCCAAGTTTAGCTAAGGCCCAAACATGGCAAACTGTGCAGATTCAAGAGAGACTTATCTTACTAGAAAAAAACAAACAGAAAGTGCCCAGTAATGGGCATAGTATCATGGATGAGCATGCAGGAACCCCAAGTTGATATCATTTGCACATCAGTAACTCTGGAAATCTGGGTAAATCACTTAAGCTCATATGCTCTCACCTGTAAAAATACAGTCTCTTGCATTTTGAGACCATGCTATGTTCCAAATTATGTATTACCTTATTCACTCCCCACCCCAACTCTATAAACCAGGGGTCCTCAAACTTTTTAAACAGGGGGCCAGTTCACTGTCCCTCAGACCAGTTGGAGGACCGGACTATAGTTTAAAAAAAACTATGAATAAATTCCTATGCACACTGCACATATCTTATTTTGAAGTAAAAAAACAAATGGGACCAAAATCCCCAGCGGGCTGGATCAATGTCCTCGGTGGGCTGCATGTGGCCCGTGGGCCGTAGTTTGAGGACACCTGCTATAAACTATGCTATGCATACAAGCCCCCATTTTATAAATGAGAAAACTGAGGCACGGAGCACTTACGTTAATTTGCAAGAGTTGTCCCACTGAAGATGACACTGCCAGCATCCCCAGGGGTGCAATCTTGTCCAGTCTCTGTGCTCCGAAGCATTGCTGCCCCTATTGGAATATTATGAACATTATGCTGCATGTTCCATTGAAAGTAGTCAGCAGTGCCTAGCACAAAGGAAGTTCTCAATAGACATTGGCTATTAGGGAATACAAAACACCTGGAAAGCATTTGGATGGCTACCAGAGTAGATCTAGTCCAAAGGCAAGTCTGAATACTGTGCTGTTTTCATTCAGGTTCTCTAGGGGCCCTGGTGGTGGAGTGGTTGCTCCTTGGGCTGCTAACCTCAAAGTCAGCAGTTCAAAACTACCAGGTGCGCCGAGGAGAAAACCAGGGCTTTCTACTCAGAGTCACAGCCTCGGAAACCCACAGGAGCCATTCGATCCTGTCCTCTAAGGTTGTTATGAGTCAGCACTGACTTGGTAGGAGTGCGTTTACGTTTAGATTTAACATCTCTGGGTCCTAAGATCCATTGCAATGGCTACACAGAACTCACAGGCAAAATTCGTGCTGCAAGGGCTTATGCAGAAAGTTAGCAAATTTTAATGCCAGTGAGACATGCTCAAGCTTGAGCTGTTCACCAGGGCAGGTTGGAAAGTTATTTCAGGTCTGTTAACAGGCGCCCAATGTGGCATACCACTCCGCTGGATGCCTTCACCTGAAATAACCTGAAAGCATTCCGCTCAAGTTCCTTGGGTCACCCACCCTAGCTCGCTGAATTAAGTGCCCCGAGGCACACCACCCCGTGGGCTGAGGCACTCGGCCCAAAGTCACTCCCAAAGGCACCCCAGTCCACAAGCAGCCTCCTGCACAAAAACACTCAGCTTTACTTGCTTAGTAGGTTAGGAGTCCGCCACTCTGTTCCATGCTCAGACTCCTGGTTCTGCTGCTGCTCCTCTGGTGGGATAGCTGTCTTCCGGATCCAGAAGCTTCTCAGCACAAGGATCGTAGGTCCACCCCTGGCTCAGGCGGATAACCAATCCCTCCTCCTGCTTTCGCAGAGGGCTCATTTTACACACAGCGGGATGACATTCCAGAGAATCCTGTTCACAATTAGTCACAGGTGAATCCTTTCAGTTTCTATTCCCCACCTTCTTACCAGACTCATGCAGGAAAAAGTCATTTGGTGAGAATTAGAGGCTTTGGTTGGAATAGCCACATTAAAGTACTCACTTCTGCAAATGCTGTGAAAATTCGAGCCACATGAATCTCCTGAGTCCCTCTGGTTATGGTTCTGTGCCCAAGCAAGACATTCCTGTGCTATGTGCTTAGGGTGAGATGGCAGAGTGTGTCCATGCTTGCTTTCTGTTCCAGAAGAAGATGAAAATAGTATGAAAGAGGAGACATCTATAACATTTGGCATATCTCCTCCACGGTACTGAACACCATTGTGGTTCATTATTTGTATTTATTATCACCTCTCTCCCGGAACCAGAGTATAGACTCCTGGAGGGAACTAGCCATGTCTGCTTTGTCATCACTACATCTCCAGCACCCCCCTCCACCCCCACCACCAAACCTGGCGTGAGGTGTGCATTCGGTATGTGTGCAACGGATGAACGAATGATGATGCTATACAGCAAGTTTTGTGTCGTGCTTCCTCTCACGATGCTGGGATGCCTGAGAAAGCGCAATTCCTAGGTTAGCCAAAAGGTGGCACAGTGACTCTGCAAACAATCACTTCCCAGCATCCAGCGGAGAAACTAATTCCGCTTCAGAACAGAGTAGGCTGTCAGAAACTAGAAGACCCTGAATGATCTCTATGACCATGCATTGTTCAACACATGGCAGTGCACATGAAAATACTCAAAATGATTCTCTGTCAAACCTCTGTGTATTTATGGGTATACTCGCATTCTCCCTTTCACACCTGTTCATCCTGCGAGTTTATCCAAGCATCTATTGCAGAGTTGTGTGTATAACAGCATCTGCTGCTGTTGCCTTTAAGTCTTGTAAACTTCCCAGTGGCTTCCCCTGCCTCCATCATTTCTCCCCAAGTTCCTCAGATTGCATACCGCCTTCCCCTTCACCCAAGTTAGCAAGTATCTAAGCTTCAGCCCCCAACCCCTCCTCCATCTCTTCCCTTCCCACCCTTGGTAATCTTCAAAGAATGTTCCTTTAGCTCAGCGGTTCTCAACCTGTGGGTCACGACCCCTTTGGGGGTTGAACGACCCTTTCACAGGGGTGGCCCGATGATTCATAACAGTAGCAAAATTACAGTTATGAAGTCGCAACAAAAATAATTTTATGGTTGGGGGGGTCTCCACCACATGAGGAACTGTATTAAAGCATCGCAGCATGAGGAAGGTTGAGAACCACTGCTTTAGTGTGAAACCCTTTTCTTGATCTTTTACAAGTGTGATGTCATATGGTATTTGTCCTTTGTGATTTTCCACTTTCATTTACTGTGATCTCCTTCTGGTTCATTGATGTTACAAAGTACTTCATAGATCCATCATTATTATTTAATGTTGCCTATCATTCTATGGTGTGTGTACCGAAGATAGGTTATGCCATCTTGTTGCTCTTCTGAATAGTGCTATCAGGAACATGGGCATGCATGCTTCTTATTTCTCTGGGATAAATACCATTTAGAGGGATTGCTGGGTCATGGGATATTTCTATTTTCAACCTTTTAAGGAAGCACCAATACTATTTTCCACAGCAGTTTCACCAGTTCACAATCCCAGCAGCATTTGTTGTTTTCTGGTGGTTATTGTTTTGTTTAGTTTAATTTCGCTATTAATGGTGGAGATGAGCCCGAGCGGTTTGGTGGTGATGCTTTGGGTTGAGATCCATGAGGTCGACTGTTAGGAGCCACCAGTCGCTTGGAGGGAAAAAGGCTTGGGCTTCCTCCACCAGTGAACAGTGGCAGTCCCAGAAACCCACCGGGGGTGGCTCTGAGTCAGCAGTGACTTGAGGGCAATGAGTTCGGTTTTTCAGAATGGTGGGGTGAGCGGATAGCCCATTGTTTTGATTTGCAACTCCCGAATGGCTAATGATCTCGAGCATTTCTTCATGTGTTTATTGGCAGCCTCAATGTCATCTTTGGTGAAGGGTTTCTTCATGTCCTGCACTAAGTTTTAATCTGGGTGGGAGCAGATCGCCAAGGCATTTCTCCTGTGGAGTGGCTGGTTCAAACCATGACCTTGCAGTTAGCAGCCAATGATTTAACCGCTGCACCACCAGGGCTCCTTTGAGTAACACTGACCTCACACTCCAGCAGCTAGATAGTTAATATCCATGTTATTGGCTAGAAACAAAAGCTAGAGTACCCAATGACAGTTTTGAATTCTGGATCTCAACTTCCAAATTAGTACTTGCAGTGAGTCTTGGGGGGAGAGAGAAAACTAAACTGTTTTTAGTTAGTACTTGTGGTTTGATTCATTGGTAAAGATTTATATTGAAGAATAAAGTAATAAGAGAGATGGTTTGGGGGTCCAGGACTTGAGCTGATGAAAAATTGCATTTAATAGAAAACACAAGTCATTATAGCTGAAAGGATTAGGAAATGTTTAATAAAGATCCAGACATGAAATAACTGTCCTTTGTAGACCACATAGCCTCTTGTCAAAATGACTCAACTCAGCTTGTAATGTGAAAGTGGCTTAAAGCAAATACACAAAGGTGTGGGCCGAGCTGCGTTCCAGCAAAACGTCACTGATAGCCACTGAAATGTGAATTTCATTTCATTTACAAGGGTTTCTGAAATAGTCTTCCTTTGATTTGTTTCAGCTATTTAAAAATGTTAAAAACCAATCTAAGCCTGCCGGCTATACAAAGTCAGACCACGGTTTGCTAACCTCTGTTTCAGCTATTATCTTTAATGTGTATTTTGGCCAGACAAATCCAGCCGTGGTTATAGCTCTTCTTTTACCTGAATATTATCACCAACAAATGCGTGCTTGGGAAAGGATCAGTGGTTCATCCATTCTGTTATTTCCTTTCTCCTAAGCCTCATTTTGGCCAATTTGCATACACATTGCAAGTCTATTTAGTGACCCTGGCTTTGTTGGTTTATCTTGACTCTGTTTTTCTCTCATCATTGATTTTACCCAATTCTTCAATGTAAATAACACACACACGGGAATGAGAGGCAAATTAGGTTAGCCAGCCCCCTTGTTAGTCTCCGAAATAAGAGTGACTTTTCAAATACTGGCCCTTCTGACAAGGAATAAATCCAGTCTTTTTTTAGAAGGAAGAAAAGCAATGCATCGTAATTCCAGAACTATGGATTTTAGAGTATAAAAGGATTGAACATTATTCATCCATCCAGTTCATTCTACTCCACAGGATTTTGATAGTTTTCATGTTGGGCCTAAAACCAGAAATATTTCTCTTTCAAACACGGGTCCAAGTATTTGAGGACTAAGAATTCTACTCTAGCTCTGTGTTAATTCTTCTAGCCATCTGAGATTTACTTTTCTTTCCTGAAATTGAAGCTAGCCAAGATCTCTTGTTACCCTAGCCAGAATTCTGAGAATATAAGAAGATACGTGAAGCTCGGTAAAATATTTAAGACACATTGTTCCTTTCAGTAGCCATGATATTTGTATATGACTAAATAATCTAAGCCCAGCAGGTTTATGTCTAAACAGTGAGTGGCGAAGAGAGTAGCACTTCTCTCTCTCTCTCTCTCTCTCTCTCTCTCTCTCTCTCTCTCTCTCTCTCTCCCCACATTATTAGTAGAATGGAATCAAAGTAAATATGTAGGAAATCTGACATAGGTTGCTTCAGGCTGAGCCACGCTACCGGGGTCACCATGAGTGCCAGTGTCTGTTCCTGGGATTAACAAATTCAGAAACTTGATTTTTATAACACTCAGAGGCGATCAGGCTTCAGGGGACTGACTCATGCTAACCAAATTTACAGAAGACTAACTGATTAAATAGGAAGCCAATTGATTAATTCACAGTGAGAAATAGGACTGCCAGGCAGCCTGTGCATTCTCTGCCAAAAGAAAACTCGGAAAAACCAAATTAAAGTCCAAAGGTTATTTGAAGAGTACAGAATTCAGGGGGTGGGGGAAAGAGAGCTATTAAAGAGTTCTCATTCATTGCTAGTAAGAATGCAAACTGCACAGCTCCTTTGGAAACCAATTTGGCAGCTTTTCACAAAATCAAAACAGTCTTATCATAATGTAGCAGCTCCTAGGATTGATCCTGACTGATCGTGAACCCCTCTCTTGTGACCACTGCTAGAGATATGTTCTGTCCTATTCTATACTCTCCTTTTTCACATCTCTAGCAGCCCTGGTGACATAGTGGGCTATGCACTGCATTGCTAACCACAAGGTCAGCAGGTTGAACTGACCAAATGCCCCCAAAGGAAAAAAGATGAACCTTTCTGCTCACATAAAGACTTACAGACCATAAGAAAGAAAGACAGCCTTGGAAACACAAAGGGCAGTTCTACTCTGTCCTATAGGCTTTCTATGAGTTGGAATCAACTCAATGACACGCGGCGATGACTCAGCTTCCCGCACCTGAATGATGTGGGTCGTTAGATGCGATCAAGTGGCTTCTCACTCATAGCCACCCAATGTGTAACTGAACAGAGCACGCCAGTCCTGTGCCATCCTCACAATCATCGTCATGTTAGAGCCCACTGTTGCAACCACTCTGTCAATCCATGTCGTTGAAGATTTCTTATTTTTCACGGATCCTCTACCTTAGCATACATGATGCCCTTCTCCAGGAACTGATCACTCCTAAAACATGTCCAAAGGAAGTGGGTCAAACTCTCGCCATCCTTCGAAGGAGCCACCCTTCAAAGGAGCATTCTAGCTGTACTTCTTTCAAGATAGATTTGTTCCTTCTTCTGGTAATCATGGTACACTCAATATTCTTCACCGACACCACAATTCAAAGGCATTGATTCTTCTTCATCCTTTCTTATTCACTGTCCAACTTTCATGTGCACTGAGGTCATTGAAAATACTATGGCCTGGGTCAGGCACACCTTAATTCTCAAATGACGTCTTTGCTAATAATTTACCTCCCCCCACACACACACACAAAATCACCACCATTAAATTGATTCCAACTCATGGTGACCCTACAGGACTGGGTAGAAAGTGCCACTATGTATTTCTGAGGCTGTAAATCTTCATGAGAAAATAAAGCCTCATCTTTCTTCCATAATGCAGCTGGTAGGTTCAAACTTTTGACTTTGCGGTTAGCAGCCCAACTTAAAAACCCACTATGCCACCGAGGCTTCTTCTACATAGATATCAAACAATGGCTTCTCAAAGATGTTGGCATCCAAATCCTCAAAATCTGTGAATAAGTTAAGTTACATGGCAAAGCAAAGTTAAGGTTATAGATGGAATTGAGTTTAATCATTAGCTGACCTTCAGATGGGGGAGATGATCCTGGTTTAACTGCATGGGTCTCATGTAATCACAGAGATCTTGAAAAGCAGAAGTGAACCAGAAGATGTGATGATGACAGAACGGTCAAAGGGATGTGATCATTGTCACTCTGAAGATCGAAGAAACCGAAAATGCGTGAAATACATGCTCCACTAGAGTCTCCCGAAGGAGCAAGTCTCTACCAATACCTTGATTTTACTATAATACAATAAATTTGTGTTGCCTTAAGACATCAAATTGCTATGGCACCAGTAAACCATACCAGAAACCAAACCCACTGCCATGGAGTCAATTTTAACTCAAAGGCTTTCTGAGATTCTAAATCTTTACAGGAGCAAACAGTCTAATCTTTTCCTGTGGAGTGGCTGGGGGGTTTGCATCACGGACCTTGTAATTAGCAACTAATACAGAGAAGTAGTGGGAAACTATGAGGAGGGTACACCCCCCCCAACCCAAATGTTTTTCAAAGCTATGTATTTAAATATTTTTATGAAACAACCTTATTATCTTCAAAGTACTCTCCATTACATTTAATAAATTTGTCCAATCTGTGATTCCAATCTTGGAAACATTTTTCAAACTCATCTGTTTGGATGGCTGACAGCACCTCGCTCATTTTTTTTCTTCACCTCCTCTATGTCTTCAAATCACTGTCCTTTCCTGTCCCTTTGCATTAGCAGAAACAAAAAAACGGCACACAGAGCGAAGTCAAGTGATTAAGGTGCATGGGGCAAGAGAGGCATGCTGGTTTCTTGCCAAAAACTGGCACACTGAGATGGCTGCGTGAGCAGGTGCATTGTCATGGTGGCAAAACCAGTCCGATCTGCCACAAATCAGGCCTTTTTGTCACACACTGTTAGGCAATCTTTTCAGAACCTCTAAATAGAAAACGTGATAAACAGTCTGACCTGGTGGAACAAACTCCAAATGCATTGCAAGTTGACATTTTCATCTGTTTGGGAAGTTGACGGACATCCGTGATGAGGTTTGTCATCCATCGACATTTCACTATTTTTGAAATGAGAAAACCACTGTACACTTCAGTTTTTCCTATAGTGCTCTCCTTGTAAATGTTGTTCCACATCACAACAGTCTCTGCAGCATTTTTCCCAAATGGGAAACACAATTTCACAGCTGCACGCAGTTCTCTTATATTGGCCAGCACAAAAAACAAGGTTCAAGCAAATTTGCTTTGAATAACAATTTCTCTGTGACCAGAGAGAAACCCCACTGGGTTCATTAACTCAGAGTGAGTTGCTGGATGCTCACCTAGCAGGAAAAAATGTGTGTTACAAAAGCTGCGGCCAGCAGAGCATTTTTCTGGGGGTTTTTTTTTGGGGGGTACCACCTCAGATATATATTACCATAACTGAAAAAGGTCTTCCCATATTCTAGAAAGCACAATCACAAAACTAAAGGTCAGATAAAAAGTAAATGACAGATATGAGGCCCATACCAAATACTCATTTCTAATTTTATTTTCTATTATCAACATAGAAACCTTACATTCTATGATGCTCACCTCCCTGACACAATCGCTGAAGACAAAGAGGGTGAATAAGCAAATGTGGTGAATAAAGCTGATGGTGCCCCGCTATCAAAAGATATAGTGTCTGGGGTCTTAAGAGCTTGAAGGTAAACAAGCAGCCATCTAGCTCAGAAGCAACGAAGCCCACATGGAAGAAGCACAGCAGCCTGCATGATTACGAGGTGTCGAAGGGATCAGTTATCAGGCATCAAAGAACAACAAATCATATCATCGTGTGCTCACTTCTATGATACGATCGCTGAAGACAAATGGGTGCATAAGCAAATGTGATGAAGAAAGCTGATGGTGCCTGGCTATCAAAAGATATAGCATCTGAGGTCTTAAAGGCTTGAAGGTAAACAACGACCATCTAGCTCAGAAGCAACAAAGTCCACATGGAAGAACCACACCAGCAGCCTGTGTGATCACGAAGTGTCAAAGGGATCAGGTATCAGGCATCATCAGAACAAAAAATCATACCATTGTGAATGAGAGGGAATGCGGACTGGAGACTCAAAGCCCATCTGTAGGCAATTGGACATCCCCTTATGGAAGAGTCGCAGGGAGGAGAGACGAGCCATTCAGGATGCAATGTAGCAATGATGAAGCAGAACTTTCCTCTAGTTCCTAAATGCTCCCTACCCCCCTTTCCCCCCCACTATCATGATCCCAATTCTACCTTGCAAGTCTGGCTAGACCAGAGGATGTACACTGGTACAGATAGGAACTGGAAACACAGGGAATCCAGGGCAGATGATCCCTCAGGACCAGTGGTGTGAGTGGCGATACCGGGAGGGTAGAGGAAGAGTGGGGTGGAAAGCGGAAACCAATGACAAGGATCTACATATAACCTCCTCCCTGGGGGACGGACAACAGAAAGGTGAGTGCAGAGAGACGTTGGACAGTGCAAGAAATGACAAAATAATAATTTATAAATTATCAAGGGTTCATGAAGGAGGGGGGGAGCGGGGAGGCAGGAGAAAAAATGAGGAGCTGATGCCAGGGGCTATAAGTGGAGAGCAAATGTTTTGAGCATGATGAAGGCAATGAAGGTACAAATGTACTTCACACAATTGATTTATGTATGGATTGTTATAAGAGTTGTATGAGCCCCTAATAAAATGATTTAAAAAAACATAGAATCCTTAGTGGTGCAATGGTTAAGCACTCAGCTGGTAACCAAAAGGTTGGCTGTTCAAATCCTTCAGTCACTCCACAGCACAAAGATACGGCTGTCTACTTCCATAAAAGTCACAACCTTGGAAACCCACAGGGGCAGCTGTCCTATAGGGTCACTATGAGTCAGAATGGAGTCATCAATTGATATCTTGCTTTATTTATTTTATTTGTTATCAACATACACCTTAGTTAAATTTCAGACAACCCTATTGAACACATAGTATGGCTGAAATATTACATGTATGCAAGTTTGAAAACCTTTTTTTAACTTTGAACATCAAAAAGTACACATTAAAAGAACATATTTAGATACATTTTAAATTGATGTACACTAGCTCTCTGTCATGTTGTAATCTGAACAAAAGAAAAGGCATATACTTAAATAAGTAGTATTTGTTCTCTTGAACAAATGGTTAAGGGAAATCAAATTTAATTAAAAAAAGAAGTAGGTAGATAGAGACTTCTGTGGAGAAATGGAAGGTGACTTTGGGCCATTTTCCGGGGCTTTCGAAATTGAGGGCACTGTCGGTTTGTTGTTTTTAATGTCTAATTTTACTTCAAAGTGTATGGATCCTGAGCAGAGCTCTTACCTAGCCTTGATCAGGATTGTTTGCAGCTAACAAAACAACATTGCTTTCACTCCCCAGCAACAACAAAAATTGCCCCAACCCTAAAAACAGAATATCATAATCCATTTTGTTTACTCGCTTTCTCCTGATTTATGGGTTTCTCAGGGGATCCTTGTCTTTGGTCATGTGTTTCTGTTTCTGCTTCGAATATATGTGTTTGTTGTTGACAAGGTACTTTCTTCCCCATTTTTATGCTCTCAAAAACCCTTTGAGGTAGGCCAGACTGATATTACCATTCACATTTTATAATAAAGAAACCCAAAATCAAAGAGATGAAGCTGGGACCCAAATCTAGGAGTCCAGCTTCAAGTTGAGTGCTGTTTCCACCACACCATCCGACTTCATCCCTCCAATTGGAGCCCCACGCTATTGGATTCTAAGAGGAAGAAGCACTGCAAAGAAGGCAACGTTGTTTTGAAGGAGTAAACCTTGGAATAATGACAAGCCAGGAAAATTGTGTTTCTGTTGCTCCCACAGAGGAGGAGGAGGGAGAGAGGAAGAAGAAAGGGGCAGTATTTATGGGACTGGGGTGACTACATGGGCCATTCACCTATGCCACTGACAGATGGTGGATGGGAGGGAGCTGTGCAGCAGCATGGAAAGGAAAGTGGACTCACAGTTAGCAGTATCAGAGGGGAAAGCAGAACATCATTCCAGAAAAGGAAATCAATTCATAGGTAAGAATTTGTCATAATGTGTGGGGTGTAATCCTGTCTGAAGGAATCCGAGAGCACAAACTAGGCAAGCTCTGCACTTCAGGGTTGACTCTAACATATCTCCTCTATTTTCTCTTTCTAAGCCATCCATGCTTCTAATTACAGTTCAAAGCCAACTACCTTGGGAAGAGTCTTCAGGTCTGGACCCATTACTTTCCACTGACTCTGTCTAATCCAAAGGCTGACTCACGTATCGCGGGATTATGCTCACAAAGATTCTGAAAACATTTCTCTCCCACCCCAGAGCTGCTTCCAATGGAAAGCTTTTTTCTTGCCTTTTATTTCATTTTTTTAAATTAAATAATAACTTTATTATGGACTCATACAACTCATCACAATCTGTACATACGTCATCTGTGTCCAGCACTTTAGTACATATGTTGACTTCATCATTCTTACAACACCCGCTTTCCACTTGAGCCC
>NW_022103917.1:7774884-7790260 GCF_000313985.2 Echinops telfairi
ATCTTTATATGCCTGTATTTACATCTCTATGAGTACCCTTTGCCTCCTAGTTCTTTCCTCTGTTTCTTTGTACTTTCCTCTTGTCCCGCTATCATGTTCTGTCTTCATTTGGGTTTTAGGCCTTCTGCAATGTTCAAAGATTTGTACCTCAACTTCATTGATTTTTCTTCTCCTATATTGTATCTCTCCACCAAGAACAAAAAGCTCTCCTTAACACAATTCGGTAGCCAACTTTCCTGTTGATGTTATATTTTCCAAACACACACAAGTTTAACTTCAGTTTAATGATATTTAAGTTACTTTTGCTTGCTCTCGTGGAGGCTTCCTTTCCACCTACAATATTACGTAGAAGGGCTTACAGCATGAAGATAATGATATGACCTGCCTGTTTATTCTTTGCATTACATAAAATTCTTTTTTCATGAAGAAAAGAAACATTGCTTATGCAAGACATTTAACATACTGTGTGGTTATTACATTTATTCCTTAACATTTTTGAATTTCATATGACCATACCCAACATTGAATATATCTCACTTGAATTTTGAGAAAATCACAAAAAGATTTGCTGTATCGAACACGACTTGCAGAAGACCTTCTGAGCTATAGGAGGGGATCAAGAATATCATTCATGAAGAAAACGAAAGGTCATTAGGAAGACAAGAAAGGAAAACAAGATCAAAGTAGAAGTCAGTAGAGATTCTGAAACTTGCTCTTCATGTTAGAGCAGCTAAAGCACATGGAAGAAAGAAGGAAGTCAAAAGGCTGAATCGAATACTTCAAAGGCTGCTGGAGAAGTAAAAGACAAATATTACAATGAGATGTGAAAAGACCTAGAGTTAGAAAACCAAGTTCAGCATGTTTTAAGCTGAAAGAACTCAAGGAGAAAAAGTTAAGCCTTGAATTGCAATAATGAAAGATGTCATGGGGGCAATGTTGACTAATGCAGAAGCTTCAAAGGAATCTGGAAAGAATACAAAAAATCACTGTACCAAAAATAGCTAGTGGACATTGCACCATTTCAGGAGGTAGCGTATGTACAATAGCCAATAGCGCTGAAGGAAGGTCAAGATGCACTGAAAGCAATAGCCAAAAACAAGGCACCAGGAATTGATGGAATACCAAATGAAATGTTTTAACAAGGTGATGCAAACCTGGAAGCACTCATATAGCTCTACCAGGAATTTTGGCAGAAAGCTACTTGGCTCACTGGCTGAAAGAGATCCATATTTTTACCCATTCTAAGAAAAGTGGCCCAACAGAATGCTCAGAAACACAGTACAGTATCATTAATATCACACACAAGTAAAATTTTGCTGAAAGGTTTATATACATCTTTCAGATCATACAACAGTGGCTGCAGCAGTACATTGGCAATGAGCTGCCAGAGGTTCAGGCTGGATTCAGAGGAGAACTTGGAACAAAGCATATCATTGGTGATGGCAGAAATATCTTGGCTGAAAGCAGAGAATCCCTGAAAGATGGTGACTTGTGTGTTATATTGACTATGCCAAGGCAGGCAACTGTGTGGATCATAACAAACTATGGGTACCTTGAGAGGAATGGGAATTCCGCAACACTTCATTGTGCACCTGCAGAACCTGTACATGGATCAAGAGGCAGTTTGGAGAACAGAACAAGGACTTGGGCATGATGTAATATGAGGAAAGTTGGGTGTCATGGTTGTATCCTTTCACCATATTTATTCAATCTATATACTATAATCATCAGAGAAGCTGAATTATATGACGAAGAATATGGCATCAGGATGACAGGATGGTAAGAACTTAGTTGCTTTTGTTAGGGACTGGCACGGCCACCCCCAAGTAACTGACTTGCTCCCAATGCACACACACATCACCACCATCACCCAGCACTTTGGACTCCTGGCCTGTGGGTCATTGATGACATTTGTCTTCAATAATTAGTCCTCGCCCACCATCTAGCTGGGGAGCCCCTACCCTCCTCCTAACACATCTCGTCTTCTCTTCCTTCCCTCTCTCCCCGCCACCAAAGACTCACAGACACATGCATCTCCTGCTCACAAGCTGTGGAATTTAGTTAAATCATCAACCAATCATCAGTATTCCTTCCTAGTGTAAGATCTGCTATCGATATCGTTCAGGGTTTCTGCAGAGCCTCCTCTGAGGCCACACCAGGCACTTCAATGTTGTTAGCACTTTGTGAGCAAGAGGTCACTTGAAGGACTGGGGTCTTCTGGAATATCTTCTTTCTCTTGTGGTGGACATTCATTTCCTTTCTTATAGTTCCTGTAGTAACAAATTCCTATTGTTGACTTCTTTGCCTCAGTCAGTTTTTCTGAATTCTGTTCAAGGACATCTTCTCCATCGGGAAGTGACGTAGAGGGAGACCATGGGTTTGTGAGAAAGTGGGGACCGTGTTGCAAGAGGATTATCATGAGAACGGCAACATGAGGTTGGCAACTGTGTGTGACAGGCAAAGAGAAGGTCACAAACTAGGGGAAGGGGGAAGGGAGTGGGAAGTGAAGAAGAGGAGGAACATGGATTAAGCCTTCTGACCTTGTCCTTGTCCTTGATCCTGTGTGCATGGGGGTTCTTCTTCTTACTCCCACTGGTGCTTGCGGTGGTTTGATTTTCCATTGTGACTACTTGGTCTTTTTCTATGGCAGGTTCTTGTATCTTCTCAGTCGTGTCTGCCTTCTCTCACTTCGTCCATCCTGATCTCCTTCAAAACACCCTCTCATCCCATGAGGAGTAATGCAGGTCAGTTTTGTTTGGCCGGTTGGCATGGCAACACCCTCAGCCAGTGAGAGTCCTAGAGAGGCTCAGAAGTCACAGAGAACCTCTCCCATAGCAACTTGCACAGGCAGAGGGGAAGCCAGAATCGCCAAACTGCCTGATGGGAGAGGGGGAACATTCCCCCAGTGCCATTTGCAAAGCTTTCCCCAACTGACCTGCCAGTTCTGCCACCACATCTCCCTGTGCGCTCTCTCACCTGCCCTTTACCTAGCATTTTAGATGTCTCACTGAAAATCTCACCAAGCTAATGTGGCATTTTTAAAATTAATAAATCATTTTATTGGGGGCTCTTACAGCTCTTATAAACAAACCATACATCAATTGTATCAAACACATTTTTACATATATTGCCATCATCGTTTCCAAAATATTTTCTTTCTGCTTGAGCCCTTGGTATCAGTTCTTCCTTTTTTCCTCCCTCCCCACTTCCCACCTTCGTGGACCCCTGATAAATTATAAATTATTATTATTATTATTTTCATATCTTACACCGTCCGCTGTCTCCCAGCTAATGTGGCCATTTTAAAGTTTCAGTGGAAACGTGAATGGTCCCACTACACTCTATGAAATTCTGTCTCTTGAAGGCAATCCACTTCTTGGCTCCTACCATACAGTTTTTCCGTCCTATTTCCCTTTCCCAGTGTCCAACAGTTTTCCAGAGGAATGGCTTTGCATTGCATTCATGTTCAAAAAGGACATTTCGACGCCAATGTTGAAGTACAATACTGTGTAATAGGCTTCTAGCTACCCACGTACAAGGAAATCCATTCAATACAAGTATATTCAAATTTATGCACCAACCACAAAAGCTAGTAATGCAGAAATTGAGTTCTACCAAAGGCTGCAGTCAGAAATTGACCAAACGTGCAATCAAAATGTGTTGATGATTATGGGCAATCAAAATGCAAAAGTTGGAAACAAAAGGAAGGAAGAGTATTTGGAGAACATGGGGAAAAATTTATAACTTAGCAAGGGGTCACAAGAGAGGGGGTGGACGGAGGGGAAAAAAGAGGAGCAAATACCAAGGGCTCAATAAAAAGTAAATGTTTAGAAAAGAATGATGGCAACATATGTAAAAATATGCTTGATACAATACCAGTAAGAGCCCCCAATAAGATGATCTTTTAATAAAAGAAAATATGAACTTAGTGAGAGATGATATAAAGTTGAAGACCGCAAGACAGAATTTTGCAAGATCAAAGAACTTGATCATAGCCAATACCTCGTTTTTTTTCAATGACATAAAAGGTGACTGTACACACGGACTTCTCCAGATGCAACACCGAGAAATCCAATTGACTTCATCTGTGGCAAGAAGAGTTGGAAGAGCTCGATCTCAGCAGCTAAAACCTGGCCAGGGATTGACTGTGGAACAGGCCTTCCATTGTTCCTATATAAGCTCAGGTGAAAGCTTAAGAAACTGAAAACAAGTCCACGAGGGTCAAAATATGACCTTGAATCTATCGCACCTGAATTTGGAGAACATCTTAAGAGCTGCTCTGATGCCTTGAATACTAATGCCTTGGAGACCTGATGAGGTGTGGGAGAATGTCATTAAAAAGATAGGAGAGAACGCAAAAATCGACTTGGATGTCAGAAGAGCCTCGGAAACCTACTCTAAATCATAGAACAACTAAAATGAATGGACGACATAATGAAGTAGAAGAGTTGAACAGAAAATTTCAAAGGCACCTGGAGAAGACAAGAGTAAGGGATTATATTGAACGGTGCAAAGACCTGGGCCTAGAAAGCCCAAAATGAAGAACATGCTCAGAATATCTCAAGCTGACATAGTTACACAGAAAATTCCAGCCTTGAGTGAAATATTGAAGGATTCCCTGGGCACAATATTGAATGATAAAGGACCCATCTAAAGGAAACAGACTTTGGAGTTTGCCAAAGTAGGTAGGGTAATAAAAGGATGATAGCTGAATGGAATATATGGTTGCAAAGCTTGGTGTAGTGGAAGATGATGATCTATAGGAAAACCCCAAACGAAACCAAACTCACTGTCATCGAGTTGATGTTGACTCCTAGTGACCCTGAAGTACAGGGTAGAACTGCTCCCAGCGGGTTTCAGCGATGGTACTTCTCCGTGGGAGTTGAAACGCGTATCTTTCTTCCATGAAGCAGCTGATCGTTTTGACTGCTGATCATTTGGGCAGCCCAACATGTAAGCAGCATGCCACCAGGGATCCACAGGAGGGCAGAGAGGAATCAAGGAGAGGCAGAGCAGTGAGCTGTTGGGGGATTTGATAAGCAGTTTAGACTGGGGAAAACAAAACTGACACTCTGAAATGTAAACTGCCACCTAAATTACCATTTTTTAAAAGATGGAAGGAATATAGAGTCACTGTATCAAAAAGAACTGATTGTGATTCAACCACTTCAAGAAGTAACGTTATCAAACACCAATGTTACTGAAGTATGAAGTCCAAGTTGCACAGAAGGCATTAGCAAAAAACAAGGCATCGGAAAATGATGGAATACCTAATGACCTGTTTCAACAAGCTGGCGAAGCACTGGAAGCACTCATCAACATTTTGAATAATGCAGGAAGCATTAAAATAAGAGACTGGATTCAGAAGAAGACGTGACACTTTCACGTCAGATGGATCTTGGCTAAAAGCAGAGACTACCAGAAAAAAGGTTTACTTGTATTTTATTGACAATGAAAAGGCATTTGAGGGTGTGGATCATAACAAACTATATAGATAGCTTTGAGAAGAATGGGGATTCCAGAACACTTCATTTTGATCATGTGGAACTTGTACATGGATCAAGAGGTAGATCGAGTGTTAACAAAACATGAAAATACTCCATGGTGTGTTATGTGACAGGTTGTATGCTCTCACCATAATTATTCAATCTGTATTTGTAGCAAATAATTAGAGAAGCTTGCTTATCTGAAGAATGAAGCGTCAGGATTGGAGGAAGTCTTATTAACAACCTCCGATAGACAAACGGCACAGCCTTGCTTTCTGAAAGGGAAGAGGACTTGAAGCACTTGCGGGTGAAGAGCAAGGATTGCAGCCCTTAGTATGGATTACAACTCAGTGTAAAGAAGACCCCACTTCTCCCAACTGGACCGATATAAAATATCATGCTAAATGGAGCAAGGATGGAAGTGGCCAATCAATTCTCATGGAGCAGCAGGCAAGAAATCAAAAGACTCATTGCATTAGGTAAATCTGCTGCGCTGGACCTCTTAGAGGATTGAAAAGCAGGACGGTTAATTTGAGGACAAGGGTGCACCCAATGCAAGTCATGGTATTTTTCCATCCCTTCATATGCACGTTAAATAGATGCATTTGAATTATGATGCCAAAGAACATTGGAAGTATCATGGAATGCCGAAAGAACAACCAAATCTATCTTGGAAGAAGTACAGCCATAATGCTCCTTAGAGGCAAGGATGGCGAGACTTTATCTCACGTATTTTGAAAGTGTTGTAAGGAGACACCAGTCTTTGGAGAAGATATCATGATTAGCAAAATACAGGGGCACCTAAAAAGAGGAAGGCCCTCAAGGAAATGGATAGACACAGTGGCTGCAACAATGGGTTCCATCATAGGAACAATATCGAGGATGGCAGAGTACCAGGCAGTGTTTCGTTCTGTTGTGTGTGGGGTGGCATGAGTCAGAACTGACTCAGTAGCACCTAACAACAGCAATAAGGTAGAGAGCGTCAGAAAACAAGAGGCAGACTGTCAAGGAGATGGATGGACCCAATGGCTGCCATAATGGGCTCAAAGATAGCAACGAGTTGAGATAATGGCACATGGCCAGGCAGTGTTTTGATCTATTGTACATAGGGTTGTTGTGAATCAGAACAGACTCAATGGCAACTAACAGCAACAGTATGCCCAAGTTCGATGATTCATTAGTAGTTCCTTTCTGGTGAGGTGTATAAATTAATCATCAAAGGATAGTTTATCTGAATTTTTAAAGAGTTGCCATTAAGTCACTTCTAACGCATGATGACCCATGTGTTTCAGAGCGCAACGGTATGTAATAGGATTTCCAGGCAATAATTACCAGGCCTTTTTTCAGATGTAAAGGTACTGCCTTGATGACTAAGGTGTGCCTGATCTAAGCCCTGGTTTTAAAAAATTTGTAATAGTTTTATTGGCATATACTTCACATATCATACAATTTAATTGTTGAACCATATCATTTTTGTGCAATCATCACAATCAATTGCAGAACATTTTCTTCTCAAATTCATTGTGTTAGCTTCCCATCCCCACCCCCATCCTCTCCTACCATGCTCCTATACAATTACTGTCTCTATAGATCTACCCATTCTAGATTTCATATACAGAAATCATACAAAACAAACACAACAATAAAAAAATTCACACAAAACAAATAAAAAACCCAAAGAAATGGCTAAGCAAAACATAGGGGAAGAAAAACCTCAATCAAGTAGAAAGCAGAAAATATTAAAAACTGAAACAACTTTAAAATGGGTCAAAAGGGAGCTCAAATGATAGGGTATTACAGTTTAACCTAGCTACATCTTCCATAATTGACCTTACAATGCTCTCTGTCTGATAACAAGGTTATTCACATCACTCGACTATAGTCAGAAGTGATTGCATGAAGACTTCAGCCATGTGGAGGCCCTGTAAATAAATTTTGAGCTTCCACTGTCATCCAGAGCCTTCTGCAAACCAAGTGTTCAGAATTTATGTTCTGATACCATTCCCTCCTTCAAATTTGGATTTTATAATTCACAAATCCTTGGATCACATAGGCTGGTGTGCTTCTTCCAAGTGGACATAGTTGACTCCTCACTTCAATGGCTGCTTGTTTTAAAACAAGCTTTTAAGACCCCAGATACTGTTCTTTCTGATAACTGGGCACCATCTGGTTTCTCCATCACACTTTGCTATAGCACCCATATCTTCAGAGATTCTTAATAGTGCAAATATTGAGTAGGGCCATTCCATAAGAACTAATTTGTTCTTAGATTAGGGCTACAATTAAGTCTGAGCCCCAGATCCATGCATATATCTCTGGTTTATATGTGCCTGCAGTGTACTTTAGAGACATCATTATCATTTTATGATAGAGAACATTATAAATTATCCCCCTGGGGCCTAAGGTAATTCTACTAACAGTGTCATTAATTTAGGCAATGGTACAGAATTTAAAACACTGTTGGGAAAAAGAAATTATACACGTGTAAGCCAGCTTCAGCCTGCAATACGTGAATTGTTGTCTTATACAGATTAAACTCTTAAGCGACTAGACACTTTACACAAACAGTGATGGCTGGTGATAGCTAGGCCTGGGTTTTTCAATTGCCTCAAATGTATGCAAAACCTAGACAATGAAAAAGAAAGCCAGAAGAAGAATTGTTGCATTCATATTGTTATGCCAGTGAAAAACAGTTTTAATATATTGTGGCCTGCCAGAAAACCAAACAAATCATACTTAATCAAAAAACCAAACTTACTACCATTGAGTCAATGCTGGCTCATAACGACCTTTAAGGACAGAGTAGAATGCCCCTGCCAGAGTAGAGAACCCCATTTTCCAACTGCAGATCACAGCCCAACATGTACCCAGGGCTCCTCATATTTAGAAGGAATATGTCCAGCATGCTCCCTAGAAGCAAGAATGGTGAGACCTTGGCCTGCTTACTTTGGATACATCATCAAGAAAAACTAATGGCTAAAGAAAGGTATTATACTCAGTAAAGTGGAGGGCTAACAAAAATGAGAGCCACTCTCAATGAGACGTATTGGCCCCATAGTCATAAACATGGACTCAAACATACCAGTGATTGTGCACAAAGGTGGTGCAGAACATTTCATTCAGTTATACAAAACCCAAGTTCGATTACAGAGACATTCTGGGATTTAAAGGCTAAATAAATTACTTTGTTGTTTTTCTTTATGACATAGAACATGCACAGCTCCATAGAAGAGAGAAGGGGGGCCTTGGTCTCACGTACTCTGTGCATGTCATCAGGAGCAGCCTATCCCTGGAAAAGGACAGCATGCTTGGAAAAGCAGAGGAGCAGTAAAACAGAAGAAAACACTCAATGACTTAGGTTGGCACCGTGGCTTCATGGGCTCAAATGTAACAATTGTGAAGATGGTGCAGGACCAGGGGGTATCTGGTTCTGTTGTGCAGAGTGTGGCTAAGACCTGGACCTGACTTGACAACATCTAACAACAACAACACTAACTCTCTGTCCCTTAAATAATAATTCTTCATTCCCTTCCCTTGCCCCAGCCATTGGTAACAATTAATATACTTCCGTCTCTGTCCACTTGCCTAGTCTATAATTTTTATAGGTGGATCATATGATGTTGGTCCTTTTGTGATTGACTTGCTTCAGTCAACATGATATTTTCCAGGTCCATCAGATAGCATGGACCAGAATTTAATTTCTCTCTATGGCTGAAGCATAAATATTCCATTGTATATTTGAGCCTTATTTTGCTTATCCATTCTTGTGTCGATGGACATTCTGGGTTGCTTCCACTTTGGGGCTATCGTCAATAGTGCTACAATGAATGACACGATCAAATTTGTATATCAAAAAGTTCACCCTTCTGGGTGGAAATTAGACTAAAGGAGGTGACGGTGAAATGGAGAGGCCAATTATGAAACTGCAATAGGCTAATGAGATGAAACAAAATCTGCATTAATTGTTGAATGGAAAATGGATCTGTGCTAGAATACTTTACCTAACACACAATAAAAAGCGTGTGTGTGTACTGCTTTTAACTAGCTCAAAAAATAGCCCTGGGTGCATTGTGGTTATGCATTAGGCTGCTAACCACAAGGTCCGCAGTTTGAAATCACCATCTGTTCCGAAAAAGAAAGACTGGGCTGTCTACGCCTGTAAAGAGTTACAGTGTTGAAAACGCACAGAAGCAGTTCTACCCTATCCTACAGGCTAGCTATGAGTTGGCATCAACTCAAGGGCAATTGAGTTGTGTGTGTGTGTGTGTGTGTGTGTGTGTGTGTGTGTGAAACAGCAATAGTCTAATTCTAGGTCGGGTGAAATAAGATAGTGGCTGAGACTAGAGCGATGGCAGTGACAATGGAGATAAATGGGCAAATAAAGCTCTATTTCGCAGATGAAGGTGATGGATGGGACTTCCGGAATGACTGGATATGAAGAAGAGAGAATGGGATGTGTCAATGATGAGTGCTGGTTTGTCGCTTGTGGAACAAAATACATAAAGGTGTCATCTACATAGAGCATTGGAAGGGGACAGATTTGGTTGTAGGTGGTGGCAGAGAAAGAAAAGAATATGGTTACTCAGACCTTTTTAATTTGAAATTTCCAGGAGCCATCAGAGAGGAGCTATCAAACTAGTTTGGAAATACAAAAGTGTGAGTCACCTGCTTATGGGTGGTCATTGAAGCTGTAAATGAAAGTCATGACTGTCAATGAAAATCGCCTGAGGGGAGAGTATAGAGTGAAAAGAGACGTATTGTGCCTGGAGGAACTTTACTATTTAATGGCCAGCTACTTGTACCTGCTTATGAGATAGGCTAAATAACTGTTGCTTGCACCAAGTTCAAGCACCTTATGAAATAGGTTCTGATGCACTTATTCTTGTTCCCTTCCCTATAGAGAACCCTAGCATGTATCTTTAAACCCTGCAGTGGCTTCCAGCCTGAAACAGCTTCCAATCTGTTGGCACCAATCCAACCTTCCCTACAGAGAACTGGAAGACTGCTACCAAGGGGTACTGAGCTTCATTCAAGCTGCATCCGTCTCTCTCAGGCTGACTGACGCAAGCCAAGAGACAATTCACTCACATGCTTTGATTGGTTGGTGTTTCAGTCAAGTGAGCCACCCAATGTACAACAGAATACAATGTGTCCTAGTCTTGAGATATCTTCTCTCTCCGGGGCTGCAGCCTCTGCAGACTTTGAGAGCCTTCCAACCCCGGGGCTGGCCTCCCAGGACTGCATCAGACAGTAATGCTAAGTTTTGCAAGTCAATTACCAGGCATTTCTTCTCAGTCTGGGTCTCGAGGCTCCCCTGAAACCACGAGTGACATTGCTGACAATTGAAATAATGGTAGCATGGCTGTCAAAACCACAGCCATGTGCACGTCGCCAGGTGACAACACTGGCTTTCTTCAAACCCTTCCGAATGATCACTTGTAAAACAGAATTAGATCCCTAGAACCCTGGCATGGGGGTTTTAAATAGCATTGTTCTTCTAGGTACCTTTATAAAAGACCCACTGGCATTTTATAAAATGACCTCGCCCATGATCCCATGAATTAAGAAAAATAACTGCATGCCTATTCTTTGTTTAGCCCTTTGGGTGAAAGGAGAGGCGCAAAAGGTATTATCTCGATCACGTCTATTTAGTGAGGCGAGCCTAACACTCATGAGACAATGTTGTTTTGGCCACGTGCCTCAAGCATATATTGCACAGCGCAGGCACGCGCAGAGCTGGGAACGAGCAGCTCTAATTTACATGTGCCGCATCAGGCATCAGAGTGGCTGGAGGGAGCAGCGCTGCTTTCACACCACTCGTGTTGCTCCGGGGAGGGGCTGGACAGAACCCATATTGGACAAACAGATCTCTGGAGGAGAATGTTACACAACCACCTGCAGAAACTAATTCAACCTCGCGTAATAGAATTTTAACCTCTTTTAAATGATTCAGGCCGCTTGAGAGTTTCAGAAGTCGGTTCCCAAATTAATTTAGCATTTATCTTCCAGACAGGCTATTACTGCTAACAATAAATTTCTGTTCAAGGAATTCAGATGAGTGTGGCTGAGGGAAGGAGTTCTTCACTGCTCACCCCACTTGACTTCTGCACAGCATGTGCCACTGTTGGCCGGCCACCCCTGCTCCCCGCCGCACCCAGTAGTACACTCTTCTGGAACCCTTCCTAACCGCTCATCTAATCAGCCTTTAGCCTCGAGTCTGCCACATAGGAGATGTTGAAGAAATATTTTTAAAAAATAAACGGATTTTCTGTGTTTTAGTTTCATCTCCATCGACGCCTCTATTTTCATCTAATAATTTGAGGTTGGACATGCCAGCAAGTCTCCATCTTGACCCCTCTTCTCTTCATAAGTGTTCCCATTTCCATGGTTTCACTACCACGCATGAACCCAAAGGCCCACGTCCATCTATCATCTGTCCTCTGAACTCTAACCCCAGATTTTCAACTGCCTCCAGCTCTCTCTTCGCTGTATTGCAGGAAATTCAAGATCCACATGGCCAGGTAACAAGGTAGAGAACCTGCCTATTGTTCATGAACCATATGTCACCACCCCTTGTCTTTGTTTTTATCAAAAACCATTTTATTGGGAGTTAATATAGATATCCTCTTAATCCATAGTTAAATCACATCAAGCAATATTGTACAATTGCCACCTGAGGTGGTTAGTTTATTGTGCCAACCTGGCCCATAAACACATGTGGGGTTAATTGAAGGGCGGAGGAATCAATGACTCAGTGAGCCTCGCCTTTCTAGTTCTTGGGTCTCTTGCTTTCTGATGGTCGGACCAGGGTGCAGCTGCCTTAGCCAGTTCCCTGCTTTGGCTGGCAAGGCTGACTTCCTGCAAGACATCTCTGAGGAGAAGCCACATGGACCTACCCCGATGCAGCTCTGGGTGCTGGAGGACCCATGTGGAGATCCCTGCCAGCGCTGAGATGTTTACACATTCACTGATTCAGCTTTCCTCCTGCAGTCAGCATCATTGTGTCTGTTTTGTGAGATGAAGGAGGACTTTGTGGATTGGTGTTGGACATGTTAATGGGTTAATGTTGGACTTGTGGGCTTGGGCAGCACTGGGTTGGGGTGTTTTCTTAATGCGCACTTAACCTATATATAAAACTCTCTCTTATATATGAGTTTCTGTGGATTTGTTTCTCTAAAGTACCCAACTAACACACCACCACAGTCAGTTTCAAAACATTCTTTTACTTCCTTGACATCAGTTTCCTTTTATCCACCCCCACCACCATACCCCCCAGAAACCCTAATTCTACTTGTTGTCTCTATAGGTTCATCAATTCTGGGTTTCATATACCAAAAATCAGAAAAACATATTAAAAATTCAAGAGGGTGATGCCCAATGACATAAAACGTCTGAGGAAACTCCAGTATGAGCAAATAAAAATTCAGAAACTGTTGGAAACCAGATGTGATAGTTAAGGTTTATTGTGCCAACCTACTAGATAAACACATGTGGGATTAATTGAAGGGTGGAGAGATAAATGGCTCCGTGAACCTCATCTTTCTGGTTCTCTGGTCTCTTACTCTCTGGTCAGACAAGTGTGTGGCTGCCTTAGCTAGTTCTCAGCCTTAGCTGGCAAGGGTCACTTCCCGTGAGACATCCCTGAGAAGCCACGGGGAATTACCATGATGCAGCTCTGGGTGCTGGAGTAGCCGTGTGGAGACCCCTGCCAGCACTGTGATGCTTACACCACCACTGGATTCAAAGACTTTCTACCAATTGGCCTGTGATCCTCCTGTATTTGGCGTTGTTGTGTGTGTTTTGTGAGTTTGAGAAGGACTTTGTAGATTGGTGTCAGACATATGGGCTAAGACAGACTTACAGGCTTGGACTAGAAGGGGTTGGGATGCTTTCTGAATACTGTATACACGTACCCTTTATATAAAACTCTCTCTTATACATATATGAGTTTCTGTGAATTTGTTTCCCTAGTTTACCCAGACTAACACACCAGATCAGGCATATAGTGCATCAGAGGGGCGATAGCAAGATTTTAACTATTCCAGTTAGGTTTATACTTTTGATCTTCTATAGCCATCTCTCCAATGCACTCTGTTTAGTCACCACTTTGCTCCCATCCCTCACTTATGGATAGAGGAAAATCCCCGGAGGCTTATTTCCTATGTAGTTCCCACAAATGTATCTTGGGCTCCCACTGTCATCCATAGCCTTCTGCAAATCATATTCACACAATATAGGCTCTGATACAATTCCCTCCTTTGACTTCTGATTATATGATTTCCAATCCTTCGGTAACTGATGATGGTGCGCTTCTTCCATGTGGACTTAGTTGACATCTCACTTAAATGGCTGCTTGTTTAAGTGAACCAACAAGTCTTTAAGACCACAGATGCTATTTTATCTGCTAGCTGGACACCATCTAATTTCTTCACACTTTGCTACAGCACCCACATCTTCTGTGTTCCCTTCCCAAGGGCGAGTATCAAGCAGGGCCATGATGTGAGGCACCCTCTGGCAAAGTGACCTTCAAGATACATACCTAGGGAGGATAGCATATGGTTCCTTTACACCAGTCAGGCTCTCTGCCAGGCTGTCCGGCCACCGTGGCCAGCAAGACTGGATGCCCTGCCAGCCTGAGCTTGCATCACCCCTTTTATTGGTCCCAAATCAGCCTCATTGCCATCAAGTCAATGCTGACTCATAGGGACCCCTCTGTAGGTTTCCAAGACTGTAATTGTTAATGGGAGGTGGTTTCAAACCGAAACCACTGCTGGTGGTTTTGAACTGCTGGCCATACATTTTGCAGCCCAGTGCTTAACCACTTACACCATCAGGTCTCATTGTAAAAACCACTTCAAAAGAGTAGACCTCACCTCAGTTGATCAGTTTCTCAAGATGGGGGTAGAGGGATAAGACCATTCAGTTGCTGCCAAACAACATTTTGTTAAGGTCACCCCAAAGCAACAGACATTCCTAAAAGAGTACTAATGGAATCTTACTGGAAATTAGAGTCAAGTGTGGTAGTTATATAATCATTTGTCAATTTGAGGATTAAAAGTGTAGGGGTGAAGTCTAGTCTATCAATCATTGTATAGCCAATGAGGCCTTTGTGTTGGCATGGCGTTCTCCTGAGGATTCTGGAATTCCTGTATTTCCTCTTTTGAGGCAGGAGACATGTCTCTCTCTCTCTCTGCTAACTCCCTTGGAGACTCTACTGACAAGGCTCACTTCCTGAGAGATGCTCTACTGACAAGAGCATGGTGCTACATCCTGGAAGCCGGAGAAGCCACATGGACCTACCCTGATGCAACCAGGTCTCTGGAGCTGGAGAAGCCACGTAGAGACCCCTGCCAGTGCTGAGATGCTTACAAGGCCACTGGATCTACAAGACTTCCAACCCACTGGTCTGTGATCGTCCTGCATTTGGCATCATTGCATGTGTTTCATGAGTCTGAAGAGGACTTTGTAGATTGGTATCAGGCACATGGGCTAATATTGAATTTATGGACTTGATCTGAACTGGGCTAGAATGTTTTCTCAATATTCAACTGCTCTTGTATATAAAATCCTTTCTTATACACATATGTGTGTTTATGAATTTGTTTCTCTAGTCTACCCAGATTAACACAAAATAGGGGGGTAGGGGGGCATGTATGTCTCAGAGACGGAAATTAGATTTCTGTTGGTGGGTAAACCAAGTGGAGCAACTTCCAATCAAGAAAAAAAATGCTAAACAATGCTTATGCAGAACCCAAGGGGAGAGTACACTCGGTACTTTGTTCCTAACTGGACACTTCTGACCTAGTTTTTATCCAGCCCTTGGTGACCCAGGTCTTGTGCTACAGACTACTGGGACTATCGGCTCTCTCCTTTCTTTTTTTTTTTTTTTT
>NW_022103917.1:7790449-7794162 GCF_000313985.2 Echinops telfairi
CCCTTGATAGTTTATAAATGGGTATTTTGTCATATCTTGCCCTCTCCAACGTCTCCCTTCATCCACTTTTCAGTTAGCGGCTCTCTCCTTTCATGGTGCACATCTTTCACAGGCCACACCAGAAAGAGTAGATGTGAAGACCCCACTAAGTGAATTGGGCTTTACCTTAAACTCACGTGTAGAAGATTTAAGGAACTAACATACTCCCCTGGATTTAGGGCTGAATCCCCCTAGTGTGAGAAAAGCAGATGGCTGCTATTCCAACGTAGTAGAATTGGTGGTCCCTGGACTTTGGTTCGGATATATTGCTTTGTGGGTGCCCAATGAAGGGAGATGTCGGACAGCGTTAAGATATGACAAAATAATAATAATAATTTATAAATTATCAAGGGTTCATGAAGAAGGGGGGAGTGGGGGTGGGAGGGGAAAAATGAAGAGCCGATACCAAGGGCTCAAACAGAAAGCAAATGTTTTGAGAATGATGATGGCAACAAATGTGCAAATGTGCCTGACACAACGGATGGATAGATTGTGATAAGAGTTGAATGAGCCCCCAATAAAATGATAAAAAAGAATAATGGCCTGGGACTACCATACATTTACTAATTAATGATCTCCTTGATTTCTTATGACATGTGTTAGTCTGGTAGGCGTAGGTGCTATTAAAAGTTTTGCCCATCACCAATTCTCACTGTGTAAGTGGTGTGCAGTCACTTGAGTTTAATCTGTATAAGTCAACAATTCATGTATTCTGATCTACAGCCGGCCTACGTATGTATAATTTATTTTTCTCGACAGTGTTTTAAATTCTCTATCATTGGCTAAATTAATGACACTACCTAAAGAATTACCTTATGACACAGGGGGTGACTTAAAATGATGTCTATTATAAAAGATAATGAAATCTCTAAAGTGAACCGTGGATATATATAGACCATAGATATGAATGATTTGGGTGTCTCACTTAATTCTAGTCCCAATCTAAACACAATTAGTTCTTATGACATCACCTTGTTAGATCCTCTCATGAGGAGATTACTAAAGGATATGAGTGTTATAGATAGCAAAGTGTGGTGAAGAAATGTGATGTTTCCTGGCTACCAGAAAGAACAGTGTCTGGGGTCTTAAAGGCTTATCTTCAAACAAGCAGCCATCTAAGTGAAACAACAACAAAGTGCATATCAAAGATGCAAACTAGCCTGTGTGAGTCTAGGATTGTAAATAATAAAATTCAATTCCTAAAGAGGGATGGTATCAGAGCTTAAATTGTGAACACTTGGTTTGCAGAGGACTATGGATAACAGTAGAAGTCCAAAATTCATTTTTAGAGTCCCATATGAATTAAGCCTCCAGTGAATCTGAACATAGTCAAGTGATGTGAATGGCCTTGCTAGCAGACAGAGAGCATTGTACAGTCAATTATGGCAGATGTAGTTAGGTTAAAATGTAATACCTTATAATTTGATCTCCCTGTTCACCATTTTAAAGTTGTTTCAGTTTTTAATATTTTCTGATTTATTTTCAATGATGTTTTTCCTATGTTTTGCCTAATCATCTTTTTTGTGGGGGGGCCTTTTATGTTGTGTATGATTTTCTGTATATATATCTCCATAGTGACAGTAACTGGATTAATAATTACCTCGGGGCATGTCAGGGGAGAATTGGAGGAAATGTGAGCTAACAGCAGCGTACAAGAAGAAAATGTTGTAAAATTGATTGTGGTAATGATTGCACAACTCTTCTTAATATGACTGAAAGATTAAACTGTATGATACATAAAGTATATGGCAATAAAACTATCTTTTTATAAACCAGTATGTCCAAAACTGAACTCATTATCTTTCTCCTTAAAGTTATACTTGTTGCTGTGTTGTGAAAGTAGGTTTCCAATTCTACCATCTTCCTATCAGTCACCGGGGCTAAAAACCATCTAAAATATCTTTAACCCTTCCCACTTCTACACCCTCCTCCATTGCTTCCCCCCAGTTGCTAGACCTTATCACGGCGGTTCTCAACCTCTGGGTCGCGACCCTTTTGGGGGTCAAATGACCCTTTAACAGGGGTCGCCTGATTCATAACAGTAGTAAAATGACAGTTACGAAGTAGCAATGAAAATAATTTTATGGTTGGGGGGTCAGCACAACATGAGAAACTGTATTAAAGGGTCGTGGCATTAGGAAGGTTGAGAACCACTGCCCTATCAGTTTGTGTGCATGTTACTTCTAGTGTATCTGTATCCTCTTCCACATCCTCATTTCCACTGCATAGTTAATGTTTATTGCCTGCATTCTTGTCCTTGCTGTCTCATTAGCATTCCTTACAGCAATTCATCTTTCTTAATTCAACTAATTTATTTTTCCCCCTATCACGAGTCTGTCCTGGAAAAAGTACATCCAGAATCCTCCTTAGAGGCAAGGATGACAAGACTTGGCTTCCGTTCTTTGGACATGTTGTCAGGAAAGACCAGTCCCTGGAGAAACCTGGTAAGGTAGGAAAAGAAGAAGCCCCTCAACAAGCTGTATTGGCACGATGCCTGCACAAGGGTACAAACAGAAGACCGATGGTGAAGATGGCAGAGGCCCAGGCAGTGTTCTGGTCGGTCCTACGTAGGGTCACTGTGACGAGGAACCAACTTGCTCACACCTAAGAACAACAATATCCCAATACAACCCCCCAAAATGTCTACTGCTTCAAAATCATTCTTTACCTCTGTGAGCCACTTTTTGGCTCATAAAGGTTATATTCAGAATCAGCGAAGAATTCTTTTGACCGTAAGTAACAGAAATCCCAACTCACGGAGCCATATACAAAATAGAGGGTTATTTTTCTCACACCCATCCAAAGGTAGATGTTCGCCGGTGGTGCCATCAAGGATCTAGCCTATCTTCTGATATTTCTGCCAACAATGCAGCCTAAACATGACTATTAGAGCCCCAGTGCCATGTCTACATTCAAGGCAGCAAATGGGAAAGCCGACAGCAAAAGCTCTGCTGGGAGCCTCTCAAGCAGTCTTCGTTTTGTTTAGCTGGATTTCAAACTGATCCTTCCTGCTTCAGTCATAGCTGATAAATGAAACAGATCCAAATTTGTAAAATGTGAACTGGAATGGGGAAAATTACACATCACTAACCTTTTAGATTAAAAAAAGCAGCATATGCTTTGCATAGCAAACAAATTACTTGGCTGACAGAGTTGGAAACAACAGTGCCCCACTTAAAGATGGCACTTGTGTTAGGCTGGGAAGTCCAGAGACAGATCCAGGAACATTCATATAAGAAAGAGCTTTGCACACACCAATGACACATAATCTGAGGCCAAAGAAGGGAATAGTATCAGAGCCTAAACTGTGAGAATTTGCTTCGCAGAAGGCTATGGATGCCAGTGGGAGCCCAAGATACATTTGTGGGATCTCCTTAGGAAATACGCCTTCGGTGATCTCCCTCTCTCCATCATAGAGGGATGGGAGGAAAGTGGTGACCAAGCAGAGTGCATTGGAGAGATGGCTATAGAAGATCAAAGGGGCACACCTGACCTGAATGGTTAAAATCTGGTCAGTTGATCCCCTCTCTGATATACATTAGGCCAGATCTGGGTTTCAATATTTTCTGTATTTTTTGTTTGTTTATATTCATGTTTATCTCAGATACGTTGTGTCATTGGGGTTCACCTTTTTGAAGCTCTGTTTTTCAGGACTGATGACCCTATGAGGACAT
>NW_022103917.1:7794262-7841006 GCF_000313985.2 Echinops telfairi
AGGAGATCAGAAAGGAAGAAAATGTTTTGAAACTGATTGTGATAGCAATTGTACAACACTGCTTGATGTGATTGAATTATAGAATGACATGATATCCGTATTAACTCCCAATACAATGGTTTGGGGGGTGGGGCAGGGAGAGAAGGAGCTTTATCTCGATAAGTAATCTTATATCAAAAGAAGGCCCCCCAGCCCAGTTCAACTCAAGTCCACATGTCCGATGCAAGCTAGGGCCTTCTTCAGACTCACATAGCTGCAGAGTTATGATGCAGAAAGGTGATGCAGAATGTAAGAAGATCGCAGGCTGGTGGGTGCAGTCACACTGATTCAAGGTTGGTGGAAACATCTCAGGGTCAGTCAGTCCATATGGGGCCATGGCTGAAGGCAGCAAGCAGGAAAGGGAAAGTGTACAAGAAAGCCAAGAAGGCATTATCAGGCTGTGTGGCAGTTACATAATCTCCTGTCAACTTGAGTGTAGGGGTGGAGTCTAGCCTGTCAATCAGGTCATAGCCAATTATGCTTCTGTGTGGGCATGGCCTTCTCCTGAGCACTCTGCGAACATCTGTCTTCCTCACTGGGGGTGGGACACACACTCTCTCTGTCTTCCCTTTCCTGCTGTTGAGACACTCAGAGAGCTGGAGGAGACGTGGAGATCATTGAGATGCTTCCACTGCTAGTGGAGCCACAAGATCTTCTACCTACTGGCCTGTGATCTTCCTGCATTCGGCATCATTGCATGTGCTGCCTGAGTCTAAAGAGGAATTTATGGACTACTATCAGACATATGGGTTAATGCTGGATTTATGGACTTGATCTGGACTGGGCTGGGATGTTTTCTCAATATAAAATTGTGCTTTTATATAAAGTTCTTTCTTATACACATGAGTGCTTATGAATTTTTTTCTCTAGTCCAGGCGTCCTCAAACTACGGCCCGCCGACCACATGCGGCCCACCGAGGACATTTATCCAGCCCGCCGGGGATTTTTGTCCCGTTTGTTTTTTTAATTCAAAATAAGATGTGTGCAGTGTGCATAGGAACTTGTTCATAGTTTTTTGTAAAACTATAGTCCGGCCCTCCAACGGGTCTGAGGGACAGTGAACTGGCCCCCTGTTGAAAAAGTGTGAGGACCCCTGCTCTAGTCAACCCAGACTAACACAGGCTACGACCTGATGGACAGGTTAGATTCCATCCCTACACTTTCATACATCTACAAGTTGACACAAAACCATCTAACACCACAACAGCCAACCACACCACATGGAGTATATGTCATTCCCCACAGTCCTGGCAGTAACCCAATCTCCTACATAACCCTTCCAAAAGGGCTCATTCTTCCACTTCTCAGTCTCCTGTTCCAGGACTTTGACCTGCCTTTTTTTTCTCTTTAATTTCCCATCCCAGGTATCATTCTACTTTACCCCAATTTTAAAACGTTGGGTTCATTCCAACTTCACTGTATTGCCCATGACTGAACCAGTGCTGATCACTAGCCATAAGGGTGTCACTGTCTCATGGCTACCTCAAGCTCCCAAGGGGGACTGAGAAGATAAGGATGTGGCTGTTCAAGCCTCTGTTAGAGATGCAGGAATGTAAGAGTGGCTGAGAATTGCTACTGGGTTAGCCGACCCACAGTGTAACACTTCCCTTTCATTTAATCCCTCCTACCACGTTTGAGAAGGCGGATTAGCTTAATTTTCTCCTTAAGTAAGCCAAGGTGGATGGAGGTTAGACACCTTGCCCCAGGCCATAGAGCAAGCAGGGGGCAGTCAGGTTGTTGTTAGGTGCCATCGAGTTGGCTCTGACGCACAGCGACCCTATGTACAACAGGATGAAACATTCCCAGGCCTGTGCCATCCTCACCATTGCTATGTTGCAGCCCATTAAGAACCTTCCTCCTTACACAAGTGATGTGTGTATGGATTGTGATAAGAGTTGTATGAACCTCTAATAAAATGATAAACTAAAAAAAAAGAACCTTCTTCTTTGTCCTTGCCTCTCCCCTTCAACAAGCAGTGCCTTAGATACCACCTTACGATTTCTACTGAGTCCTTTCTCCCTACCGTGGCTGGGTGAAATGGAGTTCTCCCTCAGGAAATAAATTTCAAGCCCCAGCAAATTCAAGGCCTTCGGGCATTTGACCCCTTCCAAATTTGTCTCTCATAATACCTCTCCAGACTCCTTAAGCATTAGCCCAATTCTTGGTTGCTCTCTGATTGGACCAGATAACTGTAGACCCTATTTCTTTGCATACTGATCCCTGAACTTGGAATGACCTCCTATGTCCACCCTCACTCCCAGAAGCTTAGTTTATTGAATTCATATTCACATTTCAAAATCCAATTTAAATCCACCTCTTAAGCGAAATATTCCCTAATTGTGCCAGTCATTATTCATTGTTTCTGCCAGAAGCCCTAAGCTCTATTATGGCACATCTTATCACTGTCATGATCATTGGTTCCTTTCCTATCTTCCTCCTTGAGAGATACAGAACTTAGTTATCTTTTCTCTGCTACCAGGCCCTGTTATAACAGACACAGGGAACACATCCAGTAAAACGTTTGCAGTTTTATTGAGATATAGTTCACATATCATACCATTCACTTATTTAATGTGTCCAATTCAATGGCTTTCAATATAGACACAAATTTGGGCAACCATCACAATTTACTTTTTTTTGCTATATATTTATATATAATGATAGGTAAATAGATCTCTGTGTATATAATTATATGTTAAGTATTAAGGTAGTAGACAGACATTGGGCCTCCAATCAAGTACTCCCTCAGTGCAAGAACACTTTTCTCTAATAACCTGGCATTCTGTGATGGTCACCTTCCTGACACGATCGCTGAAGACAAAATGGGTGCATAGGCAGATGTGGTAAAGAAAGCTGATGATGCCTGTCTATCAAAAGATATAGCATCTGGGGTTTTAAAGTCTTGAAGATAAACAAGCAGACATCTAGCTGAGAAGCAACCAAGCCCACATGGAAGAAGCACACTAGCCTGTGTGATCATGAGGTGTCGATGGGTAGGTATCAGGCATCAAAGACCCAGGAACAAAAAGACATATTAATGTGAATATGGGGGAGTACAGAGTAGAGACCCAATGCCCATCTATAGACAGTTGGAAATCCCTTTACAGAAGCATCACAAGAAAGAGACGAACCAGTCAGGGTGCAGTCTAGTACCGATGAAACATACAAGTTTCCTCTAGTTCTTTAATGCTTCCTTCCACCCACTATCATGACCCAAATTCTAACTTACAAATCTGGATAGACCAGAGCATGTACATGGGTACAGATTAAGAGCTGGAAACACAGGGGATCCAGGACAGATAAACCCCTCAGGACCAATAATGACAGTAGCGATACCAGGAGGGTAAGGGAAAGATGGTGGGAGAAAGGGGAAACCGATCACAATGATCTACATATAACCCCCTCCCTGGGGGATGGACAAGAGAAAAGTGGGTGAACGGAGACATTGGTCAGTGTAAGACATGATAAGTAATAATAATTTATAAGTTATCAAGGGTTCATGAGGGAAGGAGGGAGAGAGGGAGGGAAAAAATGAGGAGCTGATACCAATGTCTCATGTAGAAAGAAAATGATGATGGCAACATATGTACAAATGTGCTTGACACAATGGATGGATGGATGGATGGATGGATGGATGGATTATGATAAGACCTGTATGAGCCCCCAATAAAATGATAAAGAAAAAACACCCCAGACCAATTCAGATCAAGTCCATAAGTTTGATATTAGCCCATAAGACTGATATTAGCCCATGAATTCCTCTTCAAACTCAAGCAGCACATGCAATGATGCTGAATGCAAGAAGATCACAGGCCAGTGGGTGGAAAGTCCTGTGGATCCAGTGGCAGTGGACACATCTCCAGGGCTTTGGCTGTCATAGCAGCTCCATGTAGCTCTTCAACAGGAAGATGGAGGAGAGAGAGTGTCCCGCCTCTTCTGATGGCAGAATCAAGAGAGATGGAATTTCTAGAATCCTCATGAGAAGGCCATGCCCACAAGGAGAGATCATCTGGCTGTGACCTGATTGACAGGCTAGACTCCACCCCTTCATTCTTTTATCAAGTTGACATGAAATTTTGTAACTACCACACTGTCTATATAGACTTACTCATCCTGAATTTCCTATACAGAAAATCGTATACAAAAGCAAAAACAAGAAGCAAACATCTGGTATTAGACTTACCAGCCTCTCCTGATGACACATCGTGTTTCTGCTATAGGCGTGTCTAGCCTTAGCAATCCATCAAAGTGTTTTGTTTATTAATAATCAGTCTCTCAATTGTTCATGTAAGTCCTAATACTTTTTTTCATCTTTGATTTTGTTTTGATTTCCTTTGGTTTGCCACCATCCCCTTTCTACACACATCTGGACAATAAATATCTGGTTGTTTTGACAACACTACTGAAAGGATGATACTTATCATTGCTGGATGCCATTGAGTTAATTTTTAACTCATAGCAATCCCATGTGATAGAGTAGAACTTCCCCATAGAGTTTTCTTGGCTATAATCTTTCCAGATGCAGATTACCAGGTCTACATCCCATGGAGCAGCTGGACGGGTTCAAACCATCAAGTGTTTGGTTGGGAGCTGAGTGTTTAACCATGGAGCCACCAGGACTTTTGGGGAGGAAGGTAGCAGTACATAAAACCAAACCTTGGAGTAGCTGGGTCATGTTCAGCTTGGAATAAATGACCCCCTATGTCTTGGCATTGGCAGTGGATGAGACTCCCATGGTTATAATAAAGTTAGGAGAGTGTGCCTATGTTAATTGTTATAGACCCAGTCTTTTTTTATTTAATGGTTGTTGCCCTTCCTCAGTAAATGTGCTTTACCTACAAACCCTGTTGTTTTTGTTGTCTGTAGGACTCTAGCTGGTGGCTCTAATCAATAGGGGGATACAGAACTCGGGGTCACAGCAACAATAAAGATCATGCATCAAGACTAATTCAAGAACATTCAGAGACGTCCTGTGTAAGACAAGATGTGTGACTGGTTGGTGTATTCCTTTAAACCAGCTGTTCTCAACTTGTGGGTCACAACACCTTTAGGGGACTCAAACAACCCTTTCACAGGGGTCACCTGATTCATAACAGTAGCAAAATGACAGTTATGAAATAGCAACAAAAATAATTTTATGGTTGGAGGGGTCACCACAATATGAGGAACTGTATTAAAGGGTCGCGGCATGAGGAAAGTTGAGAAACACTGCTTGAAGCTCATAAGCTTCTTTTGGGAGAATGCACAGAAACCAGAATATAGAAGTTCTAAGGCCTAGTTTACAATCCTGATTGATTGTTAGCTCAGTTTTAGCTGCATTACTTTTGGTAAATCTCTGCTTTCATATATTTAAAATGGGAGTGATAATTACTCTAGTGTCAAAATATTTACTAAATAGTGTAGTAGAAGACAAAAAGTCTTTGTGGTGCTGTGTGTTAAGTGTTGGACTGCTAGCCTAAGGTCAGCTGTTCAATCTCACCAGCTGCTCTAAGGGAAAAAGATGAGGCTGAATGCTCACATAAAGATTTACAGTCTCAGAAATCTTACTCGTTCCGATATGGGGTTGCTATGAATTGTAATCAACTCAATTCCAGTAGCAGCAGTGAAAGATAGATAAATAATTATACAGTGTGATTCTCGCTAAGATTCATTCTTTCCTTCACTCTCCTTCTGCCCTCTTTTCCCCATGGTTTCCATCACTGCTCAGATTATAAAGGATAAAACCTCAAAAGGTGAAAGGTGAAAGAGGAGGTTGCATTCAGGTAAAACTCAATCGTTCACTGGAGCTAGAAAAGGGACCAAAACAACAAATGTACAAGATGAGTGCAATGCAGTGAAGAATGTAATATGGCTCCTCTAGCCATAGCTTATGTTACCCCCATCAAAGAGCTTTCATTTTCCTGATAGGTCTGGGTTGAGAAGGTGGAGGGAAATACTGATTGGATTATATGATTTAGCTGTGAGTGACTGTGACTAGTTCATTGTCATTGCCTTCCTGCTGGGTATAAAATGAGCCGTCATCTAGGAAGCAGGAAGTGGGGAAATCTTAATACCAGCAAGAGGTAAGAGCCAGGAGTGGGGCACATTCTTTGGACTCCAAGTGCCCTTTGCTTTAAGCCTTGATCAAGATTACTGCCTCCACATGTGAGGGATTTTAGAGCAGCTGCAACAACAGCAGCAGCAGCAATGGAAGAACCAGGAGCCAGATGATGAGGCCGAGCAGCGGATCAAGCAATGGAGCAGCTCATAGAACAAGTAAAAGCTGAGTACGTTGTACAGTGAAGTGACTCTGGGCACTTAAATGGGGAACTCGAGTTTGCTGACCCAGATGGCTGAGTATCTTCAGACTGAAGCTTACAGTGGAGTCGCATGCCCTTTGGGCATTTATTGGTAGCCCTAAAAGAGCTTTGTAACATAGCCTCTTGGCCTGGCCTCTGTATGGTTTGGGCTGAAGGCCATAAAGAGGCCTGCCTGCAGATGTAGGAAAACTGTCACAACTGGGGAAAAAAAAAAGTATCCTAAGCATTTCTCATCTGAATTGCAACCTGTTGACTTTCTTAATTAGCCCCATAATCATGAGTATCATCTGTAAGTTTGGTGTAGCCACTGCAATGATCTAACCCGGCCACAGAAGTAGAGTGCTGTGGGAGGAATAGTTGGTGTTAGATTGGTAGGAAGGTTGAAAGGCGAGACATGGCTATGTCTGACCTCTATCTTTTGGCAATCAGCCTTGGGGTCCAGAGCAGGTCAGATGTGGCACCAATGCTGTTCTCTGCAATGAGAAATGAAGCACCAACCTAGTGTCAACTGGTAAAGGGCTTGGAGGGCTATGCTAAGGAGTTGAGACACTATCCTAACCAAAAATGAGAAGCCATTGAGGATGTTTGAACAGAGGAGTTCTATTTAGGGAAATCACTCTCACCGAAGTATGGGGGCTGGACTGAAGGAAAAAAACAAAACAGAGGTAGGAAGCTATTCGTTGGTCTCACACAAATTTAAGACCATGATAGTTAAAATGGTCAGAAGATAAATGCAGGCGATATATAGGAGGTATGGCAACAACTTGATTTTTATTCAATATAGCGCAAAATGAAGGGAAGGAGTAAAAGATTCCATCTTAGACAGCTGGATTGATTATGCAATCATCAACAAGATCATATATGCAAGATGTTTGCGAGAGTATAATTTTGTTCGAGACATGTTGAGTTTGCAGTGCCTACAAGTCGTCCTCGTAGAGAAATAAAGTAAATATTTAGAAGTAGGGGTTTACAGCTTATGGAGAGGGTTTGAGAGGTGTGGCTTGGGTTTGGAAATCCGGAGCACTTGGAGATGATAAATGAAGCCATTACAGAGGGGGAGATTTAGCGAGAGAACACAGAGTAGGAAAAGAGTGCCAGGACGAAGCCCTGAGGAACAAGGGTTTCCATGGGTGAAAGGAAGAACTCGCAAAGGAAGGAGAAAGTTCTGGAGATAGAGCAAGGGGAAGTTGAAAGGAACCATATGCTAACAAAGTCTGAATAGAGCAAGGACCAAGAAAAGACCATTGGAGTCAGCAATCAGATGGTATTTGGTCACGATCAAATCAAGGCAGCAATTTCAGTTCACGGCAAGAGAGCTGGAAAGTGACTTGGAAACAAAGATCTAAGATTCGCTGAAATCTAATCAATCCTGACTAAAGTCGACCCATAGGATAAGGTAGAACTGGCCGTATGGGTTTCTGCAACTATCCTTCTTTATAGGAGTAGAAAGCTTCACCTTTCCCCCATGGAGCAGCTGGTAGTTTTGGACTTCTGGTCCTGAAGTTGGCAACCCGATGCATAATCCATTATGCTCCTTTATAAGGATCTAAACTTAAATAAATACATAAATGAAACCCTCATGGCCATTGAGTTGATGACGACTTACAGAGATGTAGCAATGGCAGACTAAGGAAGCTCCATGAAAGAGCAAGGAGGTTGCTGTAAGAATAAAATAAGTTTAAATGAGGTAATATATGCAAAAGTGTAATAACAATTTTTTGAACATTCACAGCATAGTTGTTATTCTGCTAAGCAAGGGCTATGCTCTAAAAAGAAAAGACGCCCTCCTACCCGCAAGTGAATGAGTCATTAGGTAAAGGAAATGAAATTCTTGTTATAATTCTTGTTTTCATGGAAATGGAAGCACTGCCCATTCATGTATATTTTGAGGGATCTCATTAAGAAAGTACTCCCTTAGGTTGATTTGGCAGTTTCCTTTGATACTCAGAGTGGTAGCAGGCAATAGGGTACTGCTTTACGCAAAAAGGTCATGAGCTTTCCCACCCTCTTTTAAGAGAGGAAATTGAGGCTATACATTTATAAACACCAATCAAGCAGCTTGATGACTTTGTGCACTGAATTGATCTTGATTTACTATTGTGTTGACCCAGCCTGGGTCTCCCAATCAACCACAAAGCCCCTTTATCAAATCACATATCACATATATACTCCAGTTGAGCGAGAGAAGAGAGCTGGTGTGACCCAGCCTTAGAATTCTCAGGGACAAAGCTTTGAGAGTAGGAGAGAAACAGAGAAAGAAGGAAATATCAGGCTATGGGAAAATGGGAATTTTAATAGAGTGGAAATTATGACCCATGACACTGGTTTTCTGCTATTTCAGTGTCCTCTGAAATTAGGGCAAGGAATCACTTTGACAACAATAAAACTAGGATCTGTTACAATTGGTAAAGCACTTCTATGGCCATTATGTCATTTGATCCTAACAGCCCTGCAAGGTAGGATGCACAGTGATTATAGTTGCCTTCACAGTTGCACAAATGAAAGCACAGGGGTTAAGTGATTCAACAACATGTAGCGGAGCCAGCGCTACATTCCAGGTCTTCTTACTCAGAGTCCAGCACTCTTTCTGCCAACTACACACTTATCCTAAACAAAGAGCCAAGTGGTCCTGTGCCCTCCAGTGGCACCACAGGCACAGCATAGAAAAAGGGGCGGGGGGGTACTCAAAGGTGTCTGAGGACCTCTCTGTAAAGCTACTTTTGTTTCTAAGAATTAACTCTTCCTGAGCTTCAGATCACTCACGTAAATCCTTGGTTCATTATGTAAAGAGTCTTGTTTGTGTGAGATAGACTGCCTTGCCCATGCTTTGTCTGTATCTGATTTTCTGGACTGTTTTCTTCACTTTGTAAATCCTCCTAGAAGTCCTACTCCTTTATCCTCCCGCCCCCACATGCATACATTCAGTGAAGAAAACGCCACTATACCTGTGAATCCCACCTTCTGAAATTTAAATCACAATTTGGATCCCCCCCCATATATCTTATTACTATCAGGATGTAGAATGAGGAAAAATGGACACATTAGATAAATGAATTCAGTATAATGAAGGTCATTTTCCATTGTGACTGCCCATTATACAACCCTTTGGCTAGTATTTCAGACAGATGCCATGCAATAGAATTTTCTCTGATATCAAGTTCACTTCTTGGCAGAATAAGGAAGCTTATTAGTAATCTTAGATTTCTTTCTATATTTGTGATTCAACTCTAGATGTTACATACTAGGTGATCTGGGCTTTGTGCCATGAAAAATCCATGACATTGCCATACAGATTGTCTTATACTGGGTTCTCTAGACGGTCAAAATTAGTGGTGCATATATTTATACGTATGTATAGATATTTATCTCGAAGAAAAACTCACATGATTGTACAGATTATCAAGTTCCAAGTTCATGGGTCAGATATCAGACTGGAGGTTTCTTCTAATTCACTTAGTTCCAGGAGCTAACAAATCCAAGATCAGCAGGTCAGGAGTCAGGATGCTGGCTCAAGTCCAAAGAACTAGAGGTCAGATGATAATGTACCACATGCAGGATCTAGACTGAGCAAACAGCAGAGAGCTTTGACAGAATGTCCATATATATTGGATGCTAGTCATACCCCTGGGGAAACTCCACTTTAATTGATCGTTCATAGCAGATCTCATCATGGAGGTGATTGAATTATATTAGGAAGCATGATGGGAAATGACCATGTTATTACATAACTGCCAAGCTGCTGAAGATCATGGGCCAGTCAGGTTGACACCAAAACTTCTCCATTGTGGGACATTTAAGTCAATTTGGCACACTGTAGTTCACAAGGTTATGCTCTACATCCTCATTTGGTGAATTTTATCTGGGGCATTTAAAGCTTGTGGGCAGCCATCTAAGTTACAGCTATTGGTCATTGTTCATCCAGAGAAAAAGAGAAATATGGAAACTAAAGATTTCAAGTTAAAAAGTAATCTACAGGACAAATAGTCTGCACAAACCACAGCCTCATCTACACTGAGATAGGAAGAACTAGATGGTCCCCAGTTACCACTACTGACCATTGTAATCAGTCCATCATAAGATGGACACTGACAAAAGGGGAGATGATCAAATTCCTAAAAACAAACAAACAAAACATACCTAATGTTATGGTTGAGACCAGAGGATTCCCTGAGCCTGTTATCCTGTGATATACTTCAAATCTTGAACTGAAACTAACCCCTAAGGTCATTCTATAGCTAAAGAGAAAAGTGGGTCAAAAAATAAAATGACCTATAAGAACAGGGTTCCTTTTAAAACTTACCAGCCAATTGTAAAACAAAGGGGCAGGAAAACTAGATGAATGGAACAGAAGAATGAAAATGAGAATCATGAATGTCACTGAATAACTTGTGTCAAAATTGTTGAATGGGAACCCAAACTGCTGTGCAAACCTTCACAAATAAAAATACAATAACAAAGTTAAAGAAATACATATTTTCAAAAAGTCTGTGTAGGACCAAAACATTTTTATATTAGATGTGCTGAAGTCAAGGTTCTACATGAGTGACCAGAGCCAGGTAGAAATTCTGTTTAGGATTTGAATCGGTTTGAACTTCATCAGGCGATAATTAGAGCCACTGGAGGTGTGTTCTCCCAAACAGAGAACAGACTAAGCCAAGGGGCTTAGGCAATACTTAGAACTCTCATCTAGATATACTGCTATGAAACTTCCTCTGATAACTGCCTTGCTGTGTCCCATAAGTTTTGGTACGTCGTGTTCTCCTTCTCGTTGGTTTCTAGAAATTTCCTAATTTCATCTCGGATCTGTGCCAGTTCGCACTCCTTTTGCAATAGAGTTATTCATCCTCCAATTGTTTGCTCTTGTTTTCTTCATCTTCCTTTTGTTGATTTCCAGCCTTATGGCACAGTGGTCAGAGAGATGGCTGTATGATATCAATGTGCTTAAATTTATGTAGATTCGCCTTATGCCCCAGCATGTGGTCTATCTTCAAATATGTGCCAGGTGGGCTTGAAAAGAATGTGATTTTTTTTGTATTTGGATGGAAAGCTCTGTAAATATCAGGTCAAATTGTCTAACTGTAGTGTTTAGATCGCTAGCCTCCTTGTTGAGTTTCTTTCCCTGTGATCTACCTTTCTCAGAGAGTGGTGTACTGAAGTCACCCACTATAATTGTTGAGGCTGTGGGTTTTTTTTTTTCATCTTTTGGAGTGTTTGGTTGATGTATTCAGTGGGTCTCTCATTCGGGGTATATATGTTTACAATGCTTAGTGGTACTTTGTCTACCATTCCCTTGAGCATTATATAGTGTCCCTCTTTATCTCTTTTGGTGGTTTGCATTTTGAGGTCAATTTTTTCCGAGATTAGGATTGCAACCCCTGCGTTTTTTGAATTGCTTGGTATGTCTTTCTCCAGGCTTTGATTCTCAGTCTATTTTTGTCTGTATCTTTGAGATGTGTCTCCTGTAGGCAGCAGATTGATGGGTTGTGTTTTCTAAGCCAGTCTGCTAACCTCAGTCTTTTAATGCCTGAGTTCAGTCGATTGGTATTCAGGGTTACTATCTCCATCTGTGGACTCTGTGATGTCATCTTATACCTTTGTGTTGGGTGTTTTCCTACCTTCCTTTCTTATTAGTGTGGTGTGTGTGTGTGTGTGTGTATCATTCCTGACTTCTTTCCACCCTTAAGCCAATGCTATATTGGGGTCTGTTTTCTCTTTGTTGCCCTCTGGATGAGGTTGTTCTATGTGGCGGTCTCTTATTTATGCTTGGTGAATGTTGTTCTTCTGCCCATACTGGGTTGGCAAGGATCTTTTGTAAGCTGGGTTTCTTCTAACATATCCTGTATGACTCCAAGCAGCATTCTGAAAATTTCTTTCTGTGGCAGATCAATGGCTGCTTCTTCTATGCATGTCATTAGGTTCAGGACATCTTCTGCCATTTCCTTTTGTTTCTCTTGTTTTTTCCTTGAGGACATTGGGGTTGATTGCTGTTTGTGTAGCATTGTTTTATGGGAGCCAGGTGCCATTTTCCAGGGAGTCGAAGACCACTGGCTCTCTCTGGGAGACTCGTAGGAATGCTTCTTCAAACTTTCTGCAGCTAATTTCACTATGGAATTAGCCTACTACTTTATCCTCCTGTGACTTCACTCTCAAGGGGAGTGCCCCAGAAGGCTGGTGGGTTGCCTGGTTTGGTGTAGAACACCGTAAATGGTGGGTGGAATTTCCCTGGTCAGGTAGATCACTGCCGAGTTTTGTCAGAGGTTCCTGCAGAAGCATGGAACATTGGCGAGTGTTGGCTGAGCTGCCTTAGGCCGTGTGAGGCACTAAGGTAGGTGGAAGGAAGTTCTCTCAGTAACATGGGCCCACAGAGGACAAATAGGAGCTCCCCCAGCCACATAGGAAGGAATTCCCTGTGAAGAAGTTGGGCAGAATATCCCCTGGTGGAAGGTGGGAGGACTTTCCCTAGCCTTGGGCTATGCTGCACAGAGTGGAGCTCACCTAACTGGGTTGAGTGCAGGCGTAAATGCCCTAGACTAAGGGGAGTGGTCTGGAGGTAGGCAGTGCCATGTGAGAGAACAGGAAAGAGACAGAGGGGGGCGGCGGAACTAAGCCTGCTTAGACTGTGGGGGGATAGAAAGAAGAGAGGGAAACAAAAGTAACAATATAGCTGAGCCACAATCCCTGCCCTTGGGGATCAAGGGTTTAATCCCTGCCCCAAGGCAGCAGCAAGCTGTGGCTGTGTTGAGATAAAGCCCCTGTGCTGGCTCCAAATGTTCCCGGCACAGGCTAAGACAGTGGTGGGGCTAAGGTCAAACCCAAGCTGGTCTCCACTGTGGTAAGACAAAAGCCTCCAGTCCCTCAAACCCTTGTGGATCTGTGCCTACTTATCTTTATGATGTTCCTCCTGTGATTCAGCAGTGTTGGAATTTCCCTCTTAATAACTCTGATTTCTGCTGATTTCTGCGGAGTCCCTCGGGAATGTGTTACTCAGTCGCCATCTTCCCGGAAGTCCCTCATGTAGGTTTAGAGAGGGAAAGAAAGAAGTTAGCAGAGAATGAGAAAGTGTGGTTCTGTAGTGAGAAGACAGGGAAATGCTAAAGCAGTACAGGGACTATCCAAAAAATTTTCAGTGGTAAACCCAGTAGGTTACAATTCATAATTACCCTATAGAATAAAGTAGAATTGTCTCATGTAGAGCTTCCAAGGCTGTAAATCTTTATGGAAGCAGAACTATGACATCTTTATCTCCAAACCTCCAACTTTTCCCCTAGCAGCCAAGCACTTAACCACTGTGGTGCCACTCAGGATCCTTTGCAGTAGCAAAGAAACATTTTTAAGCAGACCAAAACAAGTTATAGAATAGTTTGAGAGTGAATGTTCACATGAAGGTTGGGTGTGGCATTGGTTTGTGTGTGTGTGTGTGTGTGTGTGTGTATAGTAATAGTAATTGATTTTATTTAGCTTTTTATTTCGTAAGTCTGTCTGTGTGTCCATGTATACGCACATACATAAAGAGGCTTTAGAACGTTAAAAAACATTCACTCTTTCAATTTCATTTTCCCATGGACATTCTAAGGCCCTTTCATGTATGTGTGTGTGTGTGTGTGTGTGTATGGTATAGGTACACACATGTATGTATATCATATATTCATAGACACACATACACATGTATATATGTATATAGACACACATATACACACATCTATATACACATACATATGTATATAAACAAACCAACTTGTTATTCCCTGAGAGTTGACTCTAAGTGAGTGAAGCCAACCTATAAGAGGTTCAAGAAAAATACTAGAAGAGCACTGGGATCAAGGAGAGAGGGTGAGGATGCAGCTGGATCTCAAGAACAAGTGAACCCAGGGACTAAAGCACTGCCCTTCTTTCCCTTCCATTTCTGTTCTGTCTCTCTGAATTCCTATCTTGGTCTTGGGTTTATACTCTTTGACTGTGTTATCAGCATCCTTTACATGGTAGGAAATGTTACCAGTAATACTGCCTGAGTTTGACTTGTTACCTCCACCATTAAGATTTTGAACTTCTGGTATGCAGTATACAGATGGCACAGCCTGGCTTGCAGAAAGTAAGGAGGAACGGAAGCGCTTGCTGACGAATATCAAGGATTGTAGCCTTCAGTATGGATGACAACTCAATGTCAGGAAGACCAAAATCCTCACAACTGGACCGATAGGTAACATGATGATAAATGGAGAAAAGGTTGAAGTAGTCATGGATTTTGTCTTACTTGGATCTGCAATCAATGCTCATGGATAAGCAGAAGTTGAGAGAGCAAAAGACGGAATGCATTAGGTAAATCTGCACAAGACCTTTTTTTTTTTTTCAGTGTTTAAGAGCAAGTATGTTTCTGTGAGGACTAAGGTGTGTCTGACCCAAGCCAAGCCATGCTATTCTTCATCGCATCATACGCATGTGAAAGTTGGACAGGAAAGAAAGGCAGACCATGGAAAAATTGATGCATTTGAAATGTGGTGCTGGAGAAGAATATTGAAAGTACCATAAGCTGCTAAAAGGACAACCCAATGCGTGTTAGAAGAAATATGGCCAAAAAGAATTTTTTAAATGAAAAAAAAAATTATTAAAAAAAAGAAGAAATATGGCCAGAGTGCTCCTTAAAGGCAAGGATGGACACTTCATCTTGCATACTTTGGACATGTTGTCAGGAAAGACCAGTCCCTGGAGAAGGACATCATATTTGGTAAAGTGGAGGGGTGGTGAAAAAGAGGAGATAGACTGACACTATGGATATATTAATGGGATCAGGCATAGGGAAAATGGTTTGTGAGCAAGGTGCAGGGACCCAGAAGTATTTTTGTTCTGTTGTGCATAGGGTCGCTAGTGGTCAGAGCCAACTTGACGTCTAACACCAACACGTCCACCAATGGACAGACACTGAATTGTATTCTCACAATCACAGCCTCCACCTATAAGGAGTCCGACATTCCCGGTCACGGCAAACAGGGCGTGGCCCACCCCCTCACTTGTCCTCCCCACCTTTGGCGATATGCAGAAGGCAGGCCTGTGCCATCCACTACCGAGTGCCCTCTGGGATTTGGATCCTCAGAGTCCTCTGCTGAAGCCCCTTTTTCATTAGCTCCACTTCCGGGTGAAGCCTGAGCCCCGCCTTCTTGCTGTAGCGTGGGGATGGAAGCCCAGTCTTGTGCTTCGTATCCTTCCCCCCCCCCCCCACACACACACACACCCCGAGGCAGGCCATGCATGTGCCAACCCGTCTTTTGCCTCACCTTTGCAACTAGGGAGGTCCCCTTCTGACCAGAGACTGAGCAGACATGTCACAGTGCTGCCAGCATGCTCTCTGGTTACCGGCCATAACCCTCAGGACTGGTGCCCCTGGAGCGTTCCTGGCCATCCTTCAGAGGCTCCTCCCTCGCCGAGGGAGCCTTGGGGTGTGCTGCAGGACCCAGGCCGAGTTCATTAAGAGAGGCTGCTTCACAGAGAGACTCAGGTCATCCATCCTGTGGCAAGCCATGGCATGCTGACAGCATGCCTCGGGCCTCTCCTGCGCCCTTTGCCTTGAAGGGCCAGACCTGAAGGACAGCAGAAAAGCAGTGTGTGTTTGAAGAATTCCACCAGGAGGCCTGGGAGATCATGCTGCAGGCTTGCGGTGCCCCGGCAGCACCCTGGAGTGCCGATAGTAGACACATCAACAGGCAGCATAGGTACCCTGGGAGCCCTCCTGAAGCGGCGACCTTCTAGTCTATAAAAGATGTCAGATACCCACGTACCGGGAAGACACCTAATTCTTTTGATCTAATGAAAAGGGTGCGACCCTTGGGGCCCTAAGGACCACTGCAAAGGAGAATGGAAAGAGCCAAAAAGAACAAAAGTGGCAAATAGATGAGCCCAAGATGGCACACTCTGGCAGCTGCCATGCCCCAGACCCCTGCTCACCACCAGTGTCCTATAACACCTTGTAGACAACTAATAGGAATGGTCCGGCGAGAAAGCCTTCTCTCTAAGGTTCTTAGTTGATTCTTTGTGTTGACTCTGAACTAAGATTGGCCGTTGGAACCTAGCCAGCAGTCCTAAGGAAGAAAAGGCCTGCCAACTTGTTTCTCCTTTAAGAACATAGGCAAGAAAACCTTCAGGAGTAGTTCTACTTTATGTACCACAAAGTGTCAACCTGAATCACAATTGACTCCATGGCAACCAACACCAACACTTTACCCTCGGAAAGAATCCAACTTGCCCAACTAAGGTAAGGGACTTGCAGAATCTCGTGGATAGAGAAAGAGGGGATGGCACCCAGGACAAAGGAAGGTGGTCGTGTAGCCATACCATAAATCCTCACTGTTCTTTCCTTCTGTGCCTGGCATGCCCTAGTCCCATCACCCCTCAGGTGGCCTCTTAATCCCATTTTCCCTAATTTCTCGAAACTGTGTCAAATAATAAAACCCAAACCCCTGATGTTGAGTTGATTCCAATTCAGAGAGACCCCATAGAACAGGGGACAACTACCCCATCGGGTTTCTGATACTATTATCTTTCTCATGTGGAGCAGTCTGATGGGCTTGAAACACCCACCTTTGGGCTCACAGGCAAGCACTTTAACCACTGTGCCAGTAGAACTCCTAAAATCCTATACAACTTGTTAGTATCAATTGTCTGGCCTTGGGTTAAAACACTGCCTTCCTTTTTTCTTTGCATTTTATAATTTTTATGGTTTTATCATTTTGCCTTGGAGGTGGGCTGAGGAACAGGAATACACCTTACACATCTGCAGAATTCCCTCATACTTTCTAAAAGAGTTCTGATACATGCTCAAATGCTTGCAAAACCCAACTGAATATTTATCAGGTTTCCATGGTAGAGGAGTTTGGATCTTAAAAAGAAATAACTCATCTATCCTTCTCCTAACTCCAGCCACTGAATGGAAAGGATGTAATTTTATTTTGCTCTATCCACCCATTCACTCACTCATTCATTCATTGGCAAACACTGAATGAATGATCACTCTATTCCAGTCACTGAGTTTTAGGTGCTGAGGTTACAGAAAATAATTAGATAATTAATAAGTGCTCGAGAGGACACAGTCTGTTCACATGGAGACAAATATCAAATAATAAATGCTGTGAAGAGAGTACAGTGTGCTAAGAGACCCAAGAGAGGTAGGTCTCTGGTGTTTGCATGAGAACTCCTAAGAAAGAACTCCATCTCTAATTGATCGTAATCAACATAAGATTGTCTTTGACAATTGCCCCACAAGCTTAGACTCCAAAATGGGTGAAAGAAACCAAGAAAAGAAGTTTCCCCTTTCCTCTACCAAAATCTTTCCTCAGGGGTGGGATTCAATCTCTTGACTTCTTCTCAGTTCCTTGGGAACACCCTCCCTAACTTCTCCTTCCCCCTCAGCCATCTTCCACCTGCCGAGCAATCCCATCAAAGGACAGCACAACTGTTCACTCTTTGCAGCATCCCATATTAGGAAACAGGGGGGCCCAAGAACCCAAGCAGCCACCCTGCTTCCTAACATGGACCTACCTCTCTGGGATCTTACAACTGGGGACCTTCTGCCAAATTATTCCTTTTCTGTGTTTAAAACAGGACTTCAAACTGGTGTTTCTTGATTCAGTCATGGTAAACAATGTGAAACTCGAATGTACCCCTGTGGGTCAACCAAAATGATAACTGGAATGGAAAAAAAATAGGGGTAAATGACCTGCAAGAAACTTGATCTCCCTTAAAAAAACAAAGGCATTAGGTGTGTCGTTGCATAGCAACCAAATCTCTTGATCGGCAGAGTTAGAAATAAAGGTACCCCGCTCAAAGATGGCAGCCAACTGCACCACTTTGAATATGTGTCACTCACCACAGTCTTGGCAACAGTCCTGTCTCACACATCAGGCTCTTGAAAGAGTTCACTACTCTTCCTCCATGTCTCCCAACAGGGCTTCAATCTGTCATTTTCCTTGATCCAGTTATTGGGTTGTGTCATATAAATAGTAAACATTATATTTGGACTTGGCTGAACCAGTTCAAACCCTGGCTTAAAAATCACTAACTATTGTTTCAAATGATATGTTTGGACCTAGAGTATTTCCGCTGTGAAACTACACTGTAGAAGATAAGACTATCCTGATATGCAGTGGAGCTTGATTGAGATGGCAAATAGATTTTAGTTCACACGTGTTATAAGCAAATTGAATAGAGAACCAACTGGATGAGCAAGCAATTGAGGCACTTTTCCTTGGTCGTGATTCATAAATAGTTTTGTACGTTTTAGATCAGCTCAGACTCACACTTGTGCAAAAGCTGTTTGTTTACCAACCATGAAACACCCAATTATCCGCTGACCAATTTTGTTTTATCTCCACCTATAGCCCCTTTACTTTCCCATAATGCTTTGAAGCAAATCTTATGCATCATACAATTTCAGCCATAAATATTTCAGGATATGGACTCTTTTTTTTTTTTTTTTTAAAGAAGATCACACAAAAAAGATCTCAATGCCACTATCACATGCAAAATTGAGTAACAGTATCCTCTCTCTATGAGAACAGTCCTAACAAGTTTGACACAAAGTTTGAGAGGGTTGTACTGTGTGAGTTTCCTTGGCCAGAGGGGTCTAGATTTGAACTGGTCTACACTTGAAGAGGGCCGGGCCTGAGATGCAGCGTTATGTATAGAGATGCAACGTTATGTATAGGGAAGCACCAGTGAAGGCCATTTAGATGATCACTGTTAATGCAATCCCCCATTAGTATCCCTACATTGGAGTAGTCTGGGAAAGTTAAAATTTGTCCCAGGATATATCGTGTGACTTCTTAAACAGAATTTAGATGACACCTGGCAACTGAGAAACCCCTCACCACAGTGATCCTCTTACATGTTCCCTGGTTATTAAAGAAGTAGGTGTCTTCTTTTGTGGTCTTCTTATGGTTCCTGCATGTGCCCTGCTCTCCAATCTCCACAATGTCTCCAGCCTCAGATGCCTAGCCTAACACACTGGCACCCGCATTGGTGGGATCCCTCCACTTTAGTAGCATCCTCAGCAAAGCCCCTTCAATTACTAAACACTTGTAGACTTACCTATAAAACAGCTATTAATGTTAATGGAGAGACTAGGGCAGAAAAATTCCTCCTTGCTCTGGTTTCCTCTTTAAGGACCTCCCTCGTGCTACCAAAAGCCACCAATAAGATGCCCATTCACTAGTTTTCCGCTCACATCCCCTAATGGCTGGCCAAATGTGCAGTGTTCCCCCACCCTTGAGTTGTATAATCTCCTCATTTCAATCTTGCATACACTCCCACCCTTCCCAGAACAGTCCTCATACCCTGTTACTTGGGGTCCTTTCTGGCTCCTGGTGAGCCCTGTGTTTCAGTAGAACTTTCCTTCATTGGATTTTCAATGGCTATTTTTTCAGTAGATCTCTAGGTCTTTCTTCCAAGGTCTCTATTGGGGTAGATTTGAACTGCCAACCTTTCAGCTAGTAGTTGAATGTTTAACCATTTGTGCCACCCAGAGAATCCCCATATTTAGGGTGAATTAAACTTTGATCAACATTTAGAACACTCTGTGCCCTTGTCTCACCCACTGGGTATCCATTTTGCAGGAGCCCCAAACCCAGATCTTATTCACATACATCCAAAAAGTTGGGAGTTCAAATCTGTTCTTCTTCGAAGAAAGGCCTGCCAATCTGCTTCCCAACCTCAGCCGTTGAATACTCTACAGGGCATAGTTCTATTCTGACATACGTGAGTTTGCCACAAGTCCAAGTGTACTCATCAGAAATCCTTCATTCATGTATTTAAAGATGTGGTCCAACACAACTCTTGGGACATGTACAGTACATGTCACATGAAAATTAATGTTATTGGGCAAGATTTCTGATGTCTTGATCCTCAGCCTCAGGTCCTGGATTTCCCAAATATATTCCTACCACCTCTTGATCAGAATTACAAGCATAATTTGGCTGTCTTTACCAAAAAGCAGTCGCAGGATGACTGTTAGGAAGATCCTGCTTAATTTAACGTATGTTATACCCGGCACATCTATTACACTAAATCAAGTTATACTCTTTGGGTACACAAGATATCTTGTTGAATACTCTTGGCACAGAATTATGTTGAGAAATTTAATTCAAAGCAAGTAATATTTAACAACATTTGTTCAGTAGTTGGTATATAAAAGCTGGAAAGTTCCCCTTCCCCACCCTGCCAAATGCCTCACTGTGATCACCAAGAATCTTCCTACTCATGCTTGATTATCTCGCTTCAGGCCCTCCGGTTGTTACAACTGGGAACCAGCCTACCTCCACCACTCTGGAAACTTCTCACTAAACTTCTTTTGCTGGAAAGCTCTTTCCCCACCAGTCTCCAACCCTCAATTCACACATACTCCTTTTGCTCTTCATTTCCCCCTTTTTTGCTTTTCTGCAAGCAAAAGAGTTATTTCTAGACTCAAGGGGAAAGGGGTAAGTATGGATCCTTGGGAAGGTTTCATGCATTTGTTCTCTCTCTCTCTCTCTCTCTCTCTCTCTCTCTCTCTCTCTCTCTCTCTCTCTCTCTCTCCCTCTAAATCACTAAACCTCTATTAACACTGTGGAAAAGCACCTGGCTTGCCAGAGAGATGCTCACTAATTGTGATCAAGTCCAACACAGATCTGTGCATAGACTCAGCCAGCACCTCCGGGCTGGAGGAGGACTTAATGGTTCCCTGGTCCTATTCCCTTTGTGAAATGCAAATCCCTTTAAGTTGGTTGGTTTGTATATTGCTTTACTTTTTGTTGTTTGGGTGAACGTTTACAGAGCAAACTTTCCCCCTTGAGTACATGATACATATTTTGTTTTATGGCATCGGTTGTAATCCCCTCAACATAAGAGCATTCCTCCCAATTCCTCCCTGGGTATCTTGTTTCCCTTGGTTTCTAAAATTGATTGAAGACTACAGCTGGGGCAGTATCCAGCCCCAACAGGATATGGCTTAGTCATACTACTACAAGTATATTGTGCAGGCAAAGCAAAAGTGCCCTTTCTCATGATGCCTCAGGGCTGAGATCAAATCACCAACAAGGAATTCTGATTGACAGGTTGGGTAGGGGGTGCAACCTTATGTGTGCACAAGCTCCAGCATGACCTCCCATGTTTTAGCACTGAGTTTCCACACATGGCAAAGCCAGAAGGGGTCAACAGGCCAAGCTCTCTTGAAGGTGAAGGGATGCGGGGAGAAAGCTGCCTCAAGCCCCTTTCTCAGGCTTCTCCTTGATCTCACTCTCCCTCTCCTTCTCCTCCTCCCTCTCTCTCAAAAGACTCAAGTGGAAGCTGCAGAGCTTTTTACGATTGATCCTCAGAAGCCCCAGGATGTCACTCTCACCACATCCTCCTTCTCAAGCAAATCATTAAAGCCAGTCCAGCTTCAAGGGGGAAGGGAATTGAAGCCCACCTTTTGAGGGGAAAAAAGTTGATGCTCTTTAATTTGCCACATATGGGAACAGAAATAGTACTCTCACTTGGATAAGGACCCAGGTGCTAGTGAAGGCCCAAGTCACTTTGATTTCCATGACTCCCCTGAAGTAGTAGGTTATCCTTATAACCGCTGCCCACATAGAGACACCGCTGTGTATGAGAGCACCCTACCAGAAAAAGGAGACCACACTCAGTAAAGGGTTGCAGAGCATTTCTTCATTTCAAAATTCTTCCTTGGTAATCACAGGGCAACACTTTCCATGATGACTTCCCATGGTCCATCTTTTTTTCTTTTTTAAGTGGAGAAATAAAAAGTGAAAATTGTACCTAATTTAATTGTGTGTGTGTATGGGGGGGAATTATAGTAAATAGTGTTGTCCTTTTAATTTCAAATTCCAATTATTCATGATGGTATGTAGAAAACTGCTTTTTGGATCCAAACTTTGTGTGTTGTGACTTTGCGATACATTCATTCTAGAAGGCTTTGTTCATCAAATCTTTGGCATTTTCTATGGTGAATCATGTTATCCTTGAATGAGGAGCTTCCTTTCTTCCTTCCTTTCTTCCTTCCTTCCTTCCCAGTCTTTGTATCTTCTATTCATTTTTATTTCATTGCACTAGCTAAGACATCTATCTAGTCTGATGGGAACTACAAGTGATAGGAGAGATTATCCTTGCCTTGTCTCTGATCAGAGGGGAACAGTTTCCGCTTGGTTCTCACCATTACACATGATGTTAGCTGTAGGATTTTTGTAGCTGTTATTTATGAAGTTAGGGAAGTTCCATTCTATTCCTAGTTTATGAAGAATTGTTTGTTGTTTTACTCATTCATGAGTGTTGGTAAAGCTTTAAAACAGAAGCTGCTTACGTGGGGTGGAAGTGGGAGTTGGTAGAACAGGTGGAGAAGGAAAATGGAAGATAGAAACATAAAAAGTTTAAACTGCATACAATTGTCTATATTACTAAGCTTCCATATGATAGAATCCCATTACTGCAAAAATCATACACATACACTTGTACATGGATGATCTAGATCCATTAGAATTCATTCACCCTTCTTCCTGGATACAATGCTGGATTTCATTCTTTAGCCTCTCTTGGAGCTATGTGTGCCCATGTGACTTAATTCTACTAGTAGAGGTATATGGAAGTGATTCATTGAACCTATGCTTAAGCCCCACTTAATTGTAGCACCAACCCAAGAACAGTTAGTTATGATAACATGGTCCTGCTCAATATTCGCCTTCAGGAAGAGATCACCGAAGATAAGGGTGCCACAGCAAAGTGTGGTAAAGTAAGTAGATGGTGCCCAGCTATCAATTGGAATAGTGTCTGGGGTCTTAAAAGCAAGCAGCCATCTAAGTGAGGCATCATCTAAGTCCACATGGAAGAAGCACACCAATCTGTCTGATCTAAAGATGACAATAACAAATCCAAATACGACCAAAGGAAAAGTATCAGAGCTTAAATTGTGAACACCCAATTTGTAGAAGGCTATGGAGGACAGTGGGAGCCCAAGATCCATCTGTAGAGTACCTAGTTGAATCAAGGCTCTGGCAGATCCCTTTCAGCCACAGGCAAAGGACTCAAAGAGCTTTAATATCAGACAGAGGTGATTGTAAACTTGATTATGGTGGATCAAACCATGGGATAAGTTACTTGGTCAATTGACCTCCCTCTTGAACTAAACTGAATTTGCTCTAGGCTTAAATATTTCTCGCTTGTTCCATGACAGACTTTTTTTCTCTAGCGTTTTTAATGTTGCTGGTGGTCTTTTCTTTCTTACTTTTTATTTTTTATCTTTATATTATTTTTTCTTCTTAATTCGTTATGTATTGTTTTTGTTTGTTAGGTTTCCCAGTTTCTGAGGCACATAAGGAGTGGAAGCACAGAGACAATAACTGATGCAATTGTTTGTCTCAGATGGGAGGTGGGGGGGTGTGAGGGGAGTTGGGGAGCAAATAATAAACGCTGGAGGCAGGAGGGGGCACTAGAATTGATTGTGATGATGTATGTACAACTCTTTTTAAAAGCATCTTAACTATGGAAATGTATGATATGTAAATTTTATATCAATAAAACTTAAAATTAAATTAAAAAAATAAGCACTAGTGATGCAAAAGGGCAACTTTAAGTATTAACAACTTGAAAAATATGAAAATGTTCTAACATGAATTGTGTTGGTGATTTCACAACTCTTTAATACATTTAAACTACTTTATGATATGTGAATTATATGTTAATAAAACTTAAAATTTAATTTAAAATAAATCAAGTAAATACTACTAGTAAAATAAACCTCTGCGTAGGCATTTCTGTATGTGTTTGGGCCGGGTCCGGACCATGAAGCCGTTTCCCCCAGCTCTCCCAAAAGATAGCCTGCTGGACTGTGAGGCCCCTTCCCCCTGCCCCTCAAGGCCAGAGATGGATTGTGCAATCCCTGCCTCCAACATTCCAAGGAGCTTATCTCTCCGGGCCGGGTCTGTACAGCCCCTTCCCTCGGCATTCCGGGATGATTTACTCACAGACCACATGGTGACTCAGACCCTGCCACTGCAGCCCCAGAAAGCCTCCTTCCCCTTATCAGCACATACGTCCTTGGCTCAGGCCTATGTATGTCCCACTGCCTCAATGCCAGACGCGATTTCCCTGACCTAACTCCTTGGGTCTCAGAACCACCTGGGGCTCAAGATGCCCCGGTCCCTTTCTCTGCTCTCCCTTCCCTCCTGGAAGTTCTTTCCCTGCCTCAATAAAATCTTTCTCAACTCACATTCCTGGCTAAATTCTATCTCTGTTCCGTGCCTCCATCTCCAAACTCTCATCTTGGTTCCGAAACCCAGGACCAACAGGAGGGGCCTCTGTGCCACCCCAGCCTTCCTCTGGCCAGTGTGCAGCCCCGTCCTCCGTTTTCAACCTCGCAGTATGCTCTTTCCCTTTCCATCAACTAGATGCTGATAATATCAAGGTCATAAGTTATAGAACAGTCTTGAAATAAAAAGTACCTAGGTCCCTGAATTACATCAGAGAAGATAGTCCTGACAATTATATTGATGGGAAAGAGGGGGTTAGACTCAAAGCCCATCTGTAGGCAACTGGACACCCCTCCATAGAAGGGTAACAAGGAAGGGATGATTCAGCCAGAGTGCAGTATCCGAAATACACATAATTTCTCTAGTTCCGGAATGCTTCCTCCCTGCCACTACCATGACCCAGTTCTACCTTACAAATCTGGCTAGACCCAGATAAGAGCTCTTGGTACATGGAATTCAGGACAGATAACACCCTCAGGAACAGTAGAGGGAATAGCAATATCATGAGGGTAGGGGGATGATAGGGGTGCGGGGGAGGAGAGAGGGGGAAACCTATCACAAGATTAGATATATAGCCCCCCACCAGGGAACAAATAACAGAAATGTAGGTGTAGGTAGGTAACAGACAGTGTAAGACAAAAAATAGCAACATTAAAATATAATTGATCAAGGATTCATGAGGGTGGGAGGGTGGAGGAGGAAGGGGAAAAAAGAGGAGCTGATACCAAGGCCTGAAACAGGAAATTTGGGGGTAATGTTAATGGCAACATATATATGCACAAGTGTTCTTGATACAATTGAATGATGGATTATCATAAGACTTGTAAGAGCCCCCCCAAGAAAATGATTAATATATATATTTTTAAAGGAATAAAAAAAAAAGGATAGTCCTGGGCAAACAGGCTGGCTGGGTATCTGATACATAATCAAGAAATAAATTTCTACTGTGTCAAATCACTGCATTTTGGGGTCTATTACACTTGGTAAATCTACCCAACTCATCTGTATTTTTCTATAGGGGTAGAGTGTTGCACAAATATGTTAATGGTTATACTCCAGGTGTGTTTGTTCTCTCCTTTTAACACCAAACATTATTTGAATTTTATTTTACAATGAGTATATATGATTAAAATACCGCATATACTCGAGTATAAGCTGACCCGAATATCAACTGAGGCACCTAATTTCACCACAAAAACTGCATTAAAATGTGCTGAAAAACTCAGCTTATACACAAGTATATATGGTAATCAGAAACAAATTCGCTGGCTCTTTTCTGTTTGCCCCTCCACATCCACTATCCACTTCCTGAGCTCTGCGCTCAGGAAGACAGACTTGTACTGATTACATGCCTAGATTACATGCCCTCTGGATCTTGTTGAATGCTGGCGAATGGGTGAGGAGCAGCAATAGGATGTCTGAGTGAAGTAGGGTATTTATTTCCCCCTCCCATCCATTACTTCCCAGACCACCTAAGGTGGTTGCATTCCTCAGTGAGCTTCTGGCCTTCTGCCTTCTTCCTACAACCCTCTGTAGGTTTTGGTAACTATTTTTGTCCTCCTGCCCCTTCAGGTTTAGGAGTGCTCAGTTCCTCATTGTTGCTAGCCACTGGTATTACTATGCCATTGTTGATTGGTTTCCTCAAACCCTGCCCGTACATATGTAAATAGCCTCTTTATTAAACTCCTCAAATTGTACAGTTTGAGCATTCCATTCATTTCTTTCTGAGACTCTGAAGGGAACAGCTGTCAAATTAAAAATGTTGTACTTGTTCAATTAAATAGCTACTTTTAGCAGGGTCCGTTATCATTATATGAGTATTACTAACATAAAATTAAAAATTTCATACTCAAAAATCATATGGAACCACATTCACAGAGAGTAAGACGACCTACAATACTAAACTAGCCATTACTTAGCCTATATCTAAATGCCAGATGTCTCCCTCTGCAAAGTAGGGATAATGGCACATACCTCACAGAGTTGTATTGTTAGGGGCTGCCAAGTTCACATCGAATAATGCCTTTGACCTCATCCCACAACTGGGCTGGTTTCCAGTCATTATTGTCCAATGTGTAGAATCTGTTCTTGAGATAATCTCTAAATCTGAGTAGGATGTAGTCAAGGTTGTTCTTTGGCTCTCATGGAGTTGTAATTTTCTTCAGCTTGTACTTCCATGTGAGCATCTGATATTCTGTTTACAGCCAGCGCCTGGTTTTGTTTTGATGACACGGAGCTTCTCCATTGTCTCTTTCCACAGACGGAGTTAGTTTGATCCCTGTGTATTCCATGCGGCAAAGTTCACGTGCAGTCACCATTTATGTTGTCAAAAAGAGTATCTTCAATGATTAAGTCTTAAAATCTCCATTGTAGTTTCTCTCACCAAGGCCAAATCTTCCATCTTTGGATCCTTCTTTTTTGTTTCCAACTTTGAGTTTCCAATCTGAAGTAGTTATCAGTGCATCTTGGTTGCAGGTTCGATCAATTTCAGATTGCCGAAGTTGGTAGAAATCTTTGATTTCATCTTTGGCTGGTTAGTGGGTAAATTTAATAATAGTCATATTAACTAGTCTTCCTTTGGAGCATATGGATATTATCTTATCACTGACAATATTGTACTTCAGGATAGGTCTTTAAATGTTTTTGGTAGTGAATGCAACATTATTCCTCATCAGTTTGTCTTTTCCAGCACAGTAGACCATGTGGTCATCTGATTCACAATACCATTCCATTTCATCTCACTAATGTCTATGATATCAAGCTTCAAGTGTTCTACTTCAATTTTTACAAAGTCCAATTGCCTGAATTCATAATTTGTACATTTCACATTTCTATTATTAGTGGATGCTTGCCGATGTTTCTTCTCATTTTGAACCATGTCACATCAGCTGATGAATGACCCCAAAGCTTTGCTCCATCCACAGCATTAAGGTCAACACTAATTTGAGGAGGCATCTCATCTCTAGTCACCTTTTAAATACCATTTCAAAATGGCTGACCTGAGATATACTGTTCAGTAACAATAATTATATCACCTGGATATAGTCCTTGAAAGTTTATAAAGTGCTTCTACAGACACTTTCTCATTTTAATTTTCAAATTGCCCTATGGAATGTTGGTATCCCATTTTGTACTTGGGGGAACTGATACTTAAATACCATATAGACTCGAGTATAAGCCAACCCAAATATCAGCTGAGGCACCTAATTTTACCTCGAAAACTGCATTAAAATGTGCTGAAAAACTCAGCTTATACACGAGTATATACAGTAGTTTAAATTAATTGGACCAGGTCTCTCCATCATCCAACACCAGAGCTGAGGAGATTCAAATGTAGGTCCTTGGTGATGGGCACACTGCTCTTTGAGCTTCCCTACAGTTCTCTCTCATGTAGTAAACTCTCTTTGTAAAAATTAGGTGCGTTCTTTCAACTTTCCCTAAAACATAAGAACCAAACCCACTGTGTTGAGTCCACTGCAAGTCAAAACAACCCTATATGGCAGCAGTTCTCAACCTGTGGGTCGCGACCCCTTTGGAGGTCAAACAACCCTTTCACAGGGGTCACCCGATTCCTGACAGTAACAAAATGACAGTGATGAAGTAGCAACGAAAATAATTTTATGGTTTGGGGGTCACCACAACATGAGGAACTGTATGAAAGGGTCGCGGCATGAGGAAGGTTGCGAACCACTGCATAGGGCATGCTAGAACTGCCTGTGAGGTTTCTAATTCTGTAAATCCTTATGGAAGCACACTATGACAACTTGCTCCTGCGGGCGGGGCTGGTGAGTTTGAACCATCAACCTTTCGGTTCTCAACCAGGTACAGTAACCACTAAACACAACAGGTTAGTAGCAATTTGATATTTTATAAAATGGTCAAAATATCATTAGTAACTCTGCAACTATATTTGGGACACGTGAGACTTGAGTGACCATAAGATGGTCCCTAGGTATAAGGTAAAGCCATTGAACTGGGATTTCCATCTCAGGGAAAGCCTGGGGCTGTTATAGACACTGACCCTCGGGTGTCTATGTTGTGCCTCAGTGAGTGCCCACTGTTCACAGAATGAGAGCGCAGAGATTTGCATTTCTATAGTTCAGTTGGAAGAAAAACACAACTCATTAGATTTTGATAGGTTGCTGTTCCTTTGTCCAATTGCATTCCAGTTCTCTGGCTTCCCATCCCCAGGTGTGTACATGTATTGAGAATGTCTTGAATAGAAGACGGAGGGGAGAAAAGGATACTTCGTTTTTGAAAATGAAAAGCTCCATCACTCATGGCCCTGGTTCCACCACGTCAGCACAGGCCATGTGTAAATGGCCCCCTGAGATCCCTGCTATTGCAACTATTGAACCAATTACTCCCATTATTAGATCTCACGACAAAAAAAAATGTTTCTCAGCCAAAGGAAATATCTTACAAATGATTTTAATAGCCCTCTGAGCTTGGGTGAGCCTGGAGGAAAATACTGGGTCATTACCTGAAAGAGAAATAAAAAGATCTCTAACCTAATTGTCTCTTTGGGTTACATGACAACACAGCCTTGACAAAACAGAGAGAAAGAAGAATCGTTGGTGTGCGCTTTCAAATTGCAAGCTCCTACAGCATCACAAATGGGTTGTATTCCAAAGGGTCGTCTCCAAGTCATTTGCTTAGATCTCAGTGTGTGTGAACCAAAAGACCACCAGAGCTGCAACCCTTACACCCTGTCTCCTTGACCCCGAGTCCTGGGACTCACAGAAAAGGCTCCCATGCCACTGCTGGCCAAAAGAGGAAGGGCAGATAGCGAGTGGTAAATCATTGTGTTGGGGGGCCAGCTTTGGGCCTGCTTCAGAACCCTTCCATCTATGATCCCGTCTAGGAGACCTTGGGTGAGTCCCCTAACACTTTGCACTGCAGTTCTTGCTCTGTGAAATGAATATAATTCCCATTTCACCCTGTCACTGCAGAGACCAATGAAATAATGGACCAAAAAAGGGGCGGGGGCTGCATTTTATAGAAAATCATAACATCTGCAAAATCAACGGCATTTGTCTTTAAAATTCTGCCTTTTGCCGTTGTTCACCTCCCTCTCTTCTTCCTGGTACTCTAGGTCCCTGGGTCCCTGGAGCTTTTACCTGTGCTCTAAATTACCCACTGGGACATTCCACCCAAAGCGCCCTCCCCTGGAGTAGTGCTCCAGGCTATAAAAAATAGCAACACAAAAACATGCCGTTCTCCTTTTCTGCCCTTGTCCCATCAAAACACCTCTTCAATATGGTTTGAAAAATAAATGGTCTCTTAGCCATTTGAAATATATCTTTTTTTTTTTTTCAAAACAAAAACGGTGCTCTAATTGGTAAACCCTCAGGTAGCATAACAAAAAATTTCTATAGAGGGCCAAGACAGAGCTTTTGGCAGCCTTGCCAACACGGCTGCAGCAATGGGCACAGACGTAGGAACAAATGTGAGGATGGCGCATGCCCAGGCAGTGTTTCCTTCTGTTGTGCAGAGGGTAGCTATGGGTCGGAGCCGACGCGATGGCACTAACAACAACAACACACCGCTTTTGATGCCCAATCCTTACGTTCCTCTCTCCCCTCGCAGGTTCAAGATCAGCCCTGTGGTCCGAAGATGCTTCCTGCTTACTCCTGCTACCTCTCAGTATTACCTTTCATGAGCATGCTGTCCAATAAATATCTTGTTCCTTTAACTCCATCTTAGTTGATATCTGCTTCTGAGGGGATTCAGCTTGTTGTGCAATTCTAAACTGTGTTTCTGAACAATCGAAACCCTGGAGACGCCCAGAAATAATTAGCCGTGGACTTTGCAAGATGTGGGTACCCTGCAATAGCCAGCCAGTTCAAGGGCACACAATCGTGGGTTACACGAGTCCAGGCAATTGGGAAGGAGAGCCCTGGTACCCTAAGAAGTGGTCATGGGTCAAATCCAGCAGTAATCAATGCCTACATCGTTTCTTTTCTGCCTCTTTCCTCTTAGAAAGGGAAGCCGAAGGTGCTGAGTTCCAAATTGCCACTGGACAGAGTTCATTAGAGCATACAAAAGAATGAATCACTCCACTTCGAATGGGGGTTACTATTCCTGTTGAAGAGTTGATTCGTTTCACTGTTTAATACTCACTTTCCAATGCGCAATAGCTCCCCTGTGCGTGTTGCTTTTCAAACTGAATGACATGGCACGAGCATGGTGTAATTAGTACAGAAGTTAGGGGTTTCTTTAATGATGTTTTATTCCACGATCATGTGTGAACGATATTTTGAATTAAATCCAAAAGCTGTTTCCACTACTTACTAACTTTGACTCTTTTCCTGCCACCCCCCCTCCCCTCGAGTTCATGTGTAGTCATGAAAAGCCAGTCCTACCTGCTCCCTCGTCAGCGGTGAATCTTAAGAAGGTAATGGTTACATTGTGTTTGCCACGGAAGCTGGGATCTCTCTAATGATCTGCTATGGATGTCTCTCTATTGTGGTTATAGTGATTTTACTCAGTCCATTCTCAAGACCGTGCATCACATTCACATTTCTTCATTTGAAAAATAAACAAGTTGAACTCTCTTTGATGCCCGTTTCCGTCCAGCCTGCGAAGGCATTGTCAACTCCATGTGCTTGATACAACTCCTCTCTAATGCACACAGCACAGCCCCATGATCATTTCTAGGATCTAGGATCTCCCTTCCAATGATGAGGGAGAGTAAGGAAGTAAGGAGAGGCCCGCAGAGGAGAACCTTTGTTTGCTCATTAAGCTCCAGGATCAAGTTTGTTCCACAGCATCTTATGTTTCCCCTGTCCTAACATCTGCCACAGCCTCCTGGACAGTCCTCATGCGCATGGTTCCCGCACCTAGTTCATGAAACTCCACAAGGACAAGTATCCTGTCTGCCTTGTTCTAACTTGATGGCCAATAGTAGAGCACCGTGGCACATGGGGAGTGCCAAATGTTTGTGGACAGGACAATTGTGGGGAGGAAGGAAGGAATGCCATCCCCTTCTGCTTTTCTCCATTTCACGCATTTGACCCAACTTTTATCCTCCCTGCCTCTCTTCCTCCAGGCCCGTGGAGCTCCGGATTAAGTCAGCCTCCCAGAGATGGAATCTGTTGGTTGAGTTCTGACTTCCAGACTCCTGCGTCCCGTACCGCCAAGTCACTTATACCTCAACTTTTCAAGAAAGCTCTCTCCTGGATTCCTTTCCTCGTCATTGGAAAAGGTCTCTAAGAAGATCCTTTGGAGCTCTTTCCAGTGGCCTTGTTCATCTGCAGCTCGAGAACATCAGAGTTATGGAGTTGTTTCACTCTAGGAGCAAGACATTTTGCATATATTGGCACCTGAAATCTCAAAAGCCTATGTAATCAGTACCTTGGTTCTAGAGTATTGATTGTTTGATGAGGAAATGGAGGCTCAGGGGGAAGGAGGATATGGGGAACACATGGAATGCAGAGTCATCCTCTCATGTGGTCATCATAGCAAGACCAGTCCCTGTTTGCCCCCAAATGTTGCCCTGCACGCCTAAGAAAGGAGAGCAATTCCACTGTCTTATTTCTCCAGGACCCGCTCCCTCCTTAAACCAACACAATCTAGTCTCTTTCTCCAGTCCTCCATGTGAACTACTCTGAGCTCCTCCGGGGCTGCTCTTGTTCTACCTTATCTTTTGTAGGCCGCAATGCTATAGGCCAGTTGCCTTCTTGAACTTTCCTGTCCCGCCCTTTTGCCTTTGATCACCTACTGTCTCTCCTGTCATCTTCCTACCCCTTGGATCACTTGCATTTATCATCCTTAGCTCCTACCCTTATGTTCTGTCTTGCTCCATATCTACTGTCTTCTCTCTCTCCCACCACCACCACCACCACCACATCCTCCTGATGTCCTAAACAAAAAGAGGAAAGTGAAACTCAGAAAGGCTACGGACCTGTTCAAATTCCTAATACCAAGGAGTGGCTGCATTATGAACCAAAATGGAGGTCTCTTCATCATTATGCCTCCTTCTCTCCCCCAACGATGCTCCCTCCACCATTGGTTTTCAGCAAAGCTAAATATAATAAGATAGAAAAAGGTAGACCCTATATGTTCAATAGGTTGCCTGCCCATTTAACAGGATGTCAGAATTTGTCATTGTCCATGGGGACAAAGACGGTATTTCTTCATACCTTTGCTTTCAGTCTTCTAATTCTACAGGCATCACAGTTTGGGGGAAAACTGGAGACCTTACCAATCTCTATGAACCAAAAAAACATACAGTTTTGTATAAAATAACACCTCAAAGCTGAGCAAATGAACTCAGCAGTGTAAATCTTTGTAAAAATATCAGCGTGGAGGTGCCAAGAGCTGATTGCCAAAATGTGCACCGTCTCCTTGGAGACTCCTCCCAAAGTGAATGACAGCACTAAGGATGTAGCGTGGGCAACTGATATGCACATTAAACCTACGGAGCATTACAGTGTCTTTCACTATCCACAACTGATGGCGCTCTTGATTCCCAATGGTGTCAGAGGGGATGCACCAAAAAAGACTGTTCATAAATTTTTGTGCAATGTTCCAGCAGAAACTTATTAGTATTTTTAATCAAAGTATCCCTATATTTAATTATAGCTAAGGCTTCAAACTTGCTCCTTCTGATATGGCTCCCTACTGAGAAGTTGTACCAGAATCCCTGGATTGAAGCCCTGGGTATAAGCCTCAACAAAAAAAAATTAAGTACAGCTTCCATGTTTCAATATATCTACAAAGCTAAAACTCCATGCTAATTTTCTTTTTGAACCTTCGACTGCACTCTGGTCAAACTGTCAATATTACATAATTACAACGATGTTGAATATGGTGGTTATAGTTGCACAAACTACAAGCACACACTGTTTTCACTTCTACTGGTGGTTTTCTGCATTGTTTTAACTTTTTAATGTGAACGGGGTTTATAGAGAAGATGATACGTATTACATTCAACAATTCATATACATTCTGTTTGATCTCATTCAATGCAATCTTTTCATCCTACATCGTACATCCATCCTCCCCATGTTTCCTGTTTTCATTCCTCCCTGTTTCCTGCTCTTACTGAATCTTGTCCTCAGATAAATGCTACCCTTTTGGATCCCAAATAGCCAATTATACTAAGGTGTCTACACCTAGATTGTGTTATTGTTCCCCTTATAGACTTGTTGGTTGTTTAACTGAAAATTGAGCCATGGGGATGAGTTCACTTACAGAACCTAAGGGTGACCAAGCGCCGTAGGTTCCGGGGTTCCACCAGTCTCTATTAGACCAGCATTCTATCCAAGACCTTCTAATGCGACCCCTTTCAGAGCATTTGGTGGTGGTAGCCAGGCAGCAGTTGGTAGTCTCAGGGCCAGTAGAGGCTGCTGTTTTTGAGGTTGATTAGACTAATTGCTTCCATGTGTCTTTCTTTGGTTTCCATCACTCTTCTTTCTTTAACGCAGGAGAGACTAACAGTTTCACATTAGATCAGTGGTTCTCAACCTTCCTCATGTGGTGGTGAGCCCCCCCAACCATAACATTATATTCATTGCTACTTCATCACTGTAATTTTGCTACTGTTATGAATCGGGTGACCCCTATGAAAGGGTCATTCAACTCCCAAAGGGGTCACGACCCACAGATTGAGAGCCGCTGCTTTAGATGGCTGTTTGTGAGCTCTTAACACCTCAAACACTGCTCAGCAAAGTAGAATGTAGAATATTGTTTTGGTGGACTATATTGTAGTAATTGACCTTGATGTCCCTTGAGAGTATATTCTTGAGATTTTAGGTCCATTGAATTGTTCTCTGAAGGTGTTTGATTATTGGCTAAGGCATTTTCCTGTTGTGCCCCATATATTCTTTACCATTTTGCATAAGGTTTCAGCGGCTACTTCATAGAGTCTTGATGATAAAAATGAAACTGCAGATCCCATAATAGAACATTTGTAAGACCAATCCGGCTAGACTGGAATACACACATTGGTACAGATAAGAGCTCCGGGCACAAGGAATTCAGGACATACAAAACCCACATGAAGTGGAAGTAGCGATATCATGAAAGTAGGAGAATGGTGGGGCTGGAGGAGCAGAGGGGGGCAGATAAAGGGGTAACCTATCACAAGGTTGGATATATAGCCCCCTGACCCCCCAACGGGACAAATAACAGAAATGTGGGTGAAGGTAGACAATTGACAGTGTAAGACAAGCTATAAAAACAATAATATATAATTGATCAAGGACTCAAGGGTAGGAAGGTGGGGGAAGGAGGGGTAAAAAGAGGAGGTGATACCAATTGCTCAAATAGAAAGAAAATGTTTTGGAAATGTTGATGGCAACATATGTACAAGCGTGCTTAATACAATTTAATGATGAATTGTCATAAAATTTGTAAGACTCCCCCCAATAAAATTATTAATAATAAAGTACTTTTTTAAAGAAAATGTGTAAGACCAATGACTTGTTCGTATCAAATAGGTTTTTTCAACAACACAAAAGGCAGACCATACACATGGACATCTCCAGATAAAATACACAGAAGTCAAATGAACTAAATCTGTGAGAAGAGAAGATAGGGTAGTTCAATACCAGCACTAAACCCAGGGCAGGGGCTGACTGTTGGATGGACCCTCAATTGTTCCTATGTAAGCTCAGGTGAGAGTTGAAGAAAATTAAACAAGTCCACAAGAATTAAAATATGATCTTGAGTCTACTCCACCTGAATTTCTAGGACATCTAAAGAACAGAGTGGACGCATTGCATACTTATGACAGAGACCTGATGAGCTGTGGGAGGACATCAAGACCATCCTTCGTGAAGAAAGCAAAGGGTCATTAAAAAGACAGGAAAGAAAGGGAGACTGTGGATGTCAGAAGAGACTCTGAAAAGAAATAAAAGAAGAAACTCAACTTGCTCTTCATCAATTGTAGAGTAGCTAAAGCAAATGGACAAAAGGATGAAGGTACAAAGCTGAATAGAAAATGTCAATATGCAGCTTGAGCAGACAAAGCCGACATAAGGAATTGTGCAAAGACCTCGTGTTATAAAAGTGAAAAGGAAGAACATGCACGGCATATCTGAAACCGAAACAACTCTAGAGAAGAAATCAAGCCTCAAGTTGCAATTTTGAAAGAGGCTATGGACAAAATACTGACAGATGTAGGAAGCATCCAGAGAAGGTGGGGAAAATATATAGAGTCACTGTACCAAAAAGAACTCGTCAACATTCTACCATTTCAGGATGTAGCATATGAGCAAGAACTAATAATACTGAAGTTCTTCAGACTTCACTGAACACATTAGCCAGAAGCAAGGCTCCAGGAATGGATGAAATACCAACTGAAATGTTTCGACAAGCTGACAAAGCCCTGGAAGCACTTACTCATCTACGCCAGGAAATTTGGAAGACAGTTACTTGGCCAATTGACTGGAAAAGATCCATATGTGTGCCCATTCCAAAGAAAGGTGATCCAACAAAATGCTCAAATTAGAGAACAATGTCATTGATATCACACGCAAGTCAAATTTTAATGACAATCATCCATAATTGTTACAGCAATACATTAACAAGGAGCTGCCAGAGGTTCAGGCTGGATTTCGAAGAGGACATGGAACAAGGGATATCATTGCTGACGTCAGATGCATCTGGCTATCAGAAAAATGTTAACCTGTGCTTTATTAACTATGCCAAGGTATTCGACTGTGTGGATCCTAACAAATTATGGATAACCATGAGAAGAACAGGAGCTCCAGAATACCACGTTGTACTCATACCAAGCTTGCACACGGATCAAGAGCCAGTTGTGGGACTGAAACAAGGGAATTCTGCATGTCTTAAAATCAGAAAATGTGTGTGACAGAATTGTCTCCTCTCAGCATCCTTATTCAATCTGTATGATGAGAAAATCATCGGAGCAGCTGGCTTATGTGAAGAAGAATGTGCCATCAGGATTGGAGGGAAGCTTATTAACAACTGTAATACGCAGGGGGCACAAGCTTGATTGCTGAGTGAAGAGAGGACTTGATGAAGATAAAGAATTGCAGCCTTCCGTGTGAATCACAACCGGACCAATAGATAACATCATGATCAATGGAGAGCAGGTTGAAGTTGTTCAGGATTTCGTCTTGCTCGGCTCCACAATCAATGCTTATGGAAGCAGCAGTCAGGAGAGCAAAAGAGAAGTTTCATTTGGTAAATTTGCTGCAAAAGAACTTGCTAGAGTATTGGAAAGCAAGGATTTACTTTGAGGACAGGTGTGCTTGACCCATGCCATGGCGTTTTCAATTGCCCCATATGCGTGTGAAATTCAGACACTGAATAACGAAGACCCAAAGAGAATCTATGCATTTCCATTGTGGTGCTGGAGAAGAATATTGAAAGTGTCATGGGCTGCCAAAAGAACAAACAAATCTGTCTTGGAAGAAGTATGGCTATAGTGCTTGCTCCTTAAAGGTTAAGGATGGTGAGGCTTTGCTTTACATGCTGAGGACATGTGAGGAGAGACCAGCCCCTGGAGAAGCACATCAAGCTCCGTAAAGCAGAGGGGCAGCAAAAGGAGGAAGGCCCTCAACAAGATGGACGGACCCAGTGGCTTCAACAATGGGCATCAGCATAGCTAATTGTGAGGATGACACAGGACCGGGCAGTGTCTCATTCGATTGTGCACAGGGTCTTTATGGGTCTGAACTGACTTGATGGCACCTAACAACAACATCCTTCGGTCCTATACGCAAAGACCTGGCATTAGAAAGCCAGAAAGGAAAAACGCACTCAGCATATTTGAAGCTCAAGGAACTGAAAAAAGAACTCAAACCTCATGTTGCAATAGTGAAAGATTCTATGGGCAAAGCATTTAAGTATACAGGAAGCATTAAAATAACATGGAAGGAATACAGAGTCACTGTACCAAAAAGAACTAGGCACATTCCACCGCTTCAAAAGGTAGCTTGTGATCAAGCACCAATGGTACTGAATGAAGAAGTCCCAGCTGCACTGAAAGAATTGGTTTTTTAAAAAGGCGGAGGGTGAGGTGGTGGTGCTCCTGGAATTGACAGATTCCTATTTGAAATGTTTCAACAAGTGGATGAATCCCTGGAATCACTACTCACCTATACCATGAAATTTGAAGGACAGCTCCCTGACCACCTGATGGAAAGGGATCCATATCTGTACTCATTCCAAAGAAATGTGACCCCATAGAATTTGAAAATTATAGAACAGTATCATTAAGCCTCTCTCCAAGCCCAAGGGGCTCTCCCAGCCCGTCTCACTCTCTCTCTCTCTCTCTCTCTCTCTCTCTCTCTGTCTCCCTCCCTCCCTTCCCCTTCCTGCTGTTGAGTCACTTAGAGCTGCCAGAGCTATGCTGAGACCTGTACAAGTCCTGTGATTCATCCACTACCATCCTGTGGTCTCCCTGCATTCTGCATCAGTGCATGTGGCTATGTGAGTTCGAAGAGGGACTTATGGGCTAGTATTGGACTTATGGACTTGAGTTGGACTGAGCTGGGATGTTTTCCTGATATGCAATTACTTCTTGACATAAACCTTTTTAATACACATATGAGTGTCACTGGATTTGATTCTCTAGTCAACCCGGTCTAACACATAAGCCATAGATATATGAATGGATTTTGAACTCTCACTTGACCATAGCGCTGGTTTAAGAACAATTAGTTCTTGTGACATTGCCCTGTTCAGTACTCAACCTCATGAAAACATGATTGCTATAGCAAAGTGTGGTGAAGAAATCAGATAGTGCCCAGCTATCAGGAAAAAAAGTAGCATCTAGGATCTTAAAAGCTTGTCTCCAAAACAAGCAGCCATCTAAGTGAGGAGTCAGCTAAGTCCACATTAGAAGAAGCATACCAGCCTGTATGATCCAAGGATTATGAATAACAAAACCCAAACTCAGAAGAGGGAATGGTACCAGAACCTAAATTCTAAACCATGGGTTTGAGAAGCTATGGATGGTAGTGGCATCCCCAACACCATTTGCAGCTTTCCTACATGGATCAAGTCTCTAGTGAAGCCCCACTGACCATAGTCTAAGAATGTGAATAGACAATATCAGAAAAAGAGCATAGTAAAGTTATTTTAGCAGCTGTTAAGCTGGACTATAATACTTGTCATTTGATCTCCCTTTTGACTCATTTTGAATTTATTCTAGTTTAATATTTTCTGATTTCTTCTTTTTTTTTTTTTTAAACATTTTATTAGGGGCTCATACAACTGTTATCCCAATCTGATTTATTCTTAATTGAGGTTTTTCTTCATTTTTGTTGGTTTGGTCACTATTGCGGGGTTCTTTTTAAATTTTTGTCTTTTTGGTATATTTTTCTGTGTAGAGAAATTAGGATGGGCAGATTTATAAAGACAGTAACTGAATTAATAATTACTTGAGGGCATGGAAGGGAAGGTTGAGGGGAAAGTGAGAATCAACGGCAATGGGAATTAGAGGGAAGAATATGTTCCAAAGTTGATTTTATTTATTTATTTCTAATCATTTTATTGGGGGCTCATACAACTCTTATCACAATCCATACATACATCCATTGTATAAAGCACATTTGTACATTCATTACCCTCATCATTCTCAGAACATTTGCTCTCCACTTAAGCCCCTGACAGCAGCTTCACCTCTTCTCCCCCTCCCTCCCCGCTCCTCCCTCCCTCATGAACCCTTGATAATTTATAAATTATTATTTTGTCATATCTTACACTGTCCGATGTCTCCCGTCACCAATTTTCTGTTGTCTGTCCCCCAGGGAGGGGGTTATATGTAGATCCTTATAATCGGTTCACCCTTTCTACCCAACCTCCCCTCCATCCTCCCAGTATCGCTACTGTCACCACCGGTCCTGAAGGGATCATCCATCCTGGATTCTGGATTTCCTGTGTTTCCAGTTCTTATCTGTACAAGTGTACATCCTCTGGTCTAGCCAGATTTGTAAGGTTGAATTGGGATCATGATAGTTGGGGGGGGCATTAAAGAACTAGAGGAAATGTGTATGTTTCATCGTTGCTAAACTGCACCCTGACTGGCTCGTCTCCTCCCTGCAACCCTTCCATAAGGGGATGTCCAGTTGCCTACCGTTCTTTGTGATGGTTGCATAACTCTTCTTTATAAGATTAAACTACTGAAGTGTATTATATGCTAATTGTACCTCAATAAAATTATTTTTAAAGAAAGGAGGATGAAAAGTAAAGAAAAAGCAAAATCAAAACGAAAGGAAGGAGAAGAAAGAGAAACAGAAGAAAATGAAAACAAGGGAAGGGAAAGAAAAACTAGAATGGAGGCAGGACCGAGAGAAGAGAAAACTGTGGTGGGAGAGCAACGAGGATGAATTGGTACCCTCTGCTAGCCAAGACTTCACAGGGTAGAGTGAGGGGGGTGAACTGCCTGGGCCTACATGGAGTTCCTGCCAGGTTACACATCATCTGGGCTCAGAGAACCTTGTTCAGAAGTGGTTCATGCCCGCTTAGAGGGTGGCTGAGGTCAGGGTGCTTGCTCTTGAAAGAGCTCTTGTGGCCCCAGAGGGCAGCTGGGGGCAATGTAACTGGTTATGGAAAGAGTCCCTGTCTGTGCAGTGGTATCCATGGACCCAGCACTGTGAATTCTGTAGGTGTGATGAGGTAGAGTTTACCCACCCCCAGACTCAAGGGCAGAGGAGATGGTGCACTAGAAGGCATGAGGGGCTGTACAGTGGGGGTGGGTGGAGGTAGGTGTTGTCATCAGCAACTGGGTGGGGGCAAGCCATGCTGTTGGTTATGAGGAGGGCCTAGGGAACAAGGAACCTTTCTCACGGGCAGTGTCACCAGTGTGTTGTCAAGCCACGATTCAGATCCCATGCTACCTGCAAAAGTTCATGATTGGCCATGTTATGTTAGGCCAGACAACTATTTACCATCTGTCTCCTCTCCTAAAATTTTTGCTTAAGCTTCCTCTCCTAGTCAGTATTCAATCCACTTCTCTATGTTTTCCGGCAAAGCTCAGGGTGCCAGGATTATTATCTGGATCTGTGCCATTTTGTCTCTTGTGCCTTTGTTGGAGAGGATCTGGAGTCTGTAGTTTGGCATCTTCCAGAAATTTTGCTGCTGGTGTCTCTAAAATTATGGATTTTTTTCAAATATTCTGGGTTTTTTAGCTATACATAATATTGTGTTAATTTGTATCTGTGAGCTTATATCAATAACTTTTCAGAATGAAGTAGTAAGTAAAGGGGAAAATCCACTGCCATCTAGTCAATTCCAACTCACATGAACCATTTATGGGGTTTCTCTCGCTGTAACTCTTTATGGGGAAAAAAGGGCATCATCTTTCTCCAATGGAGTGATTGATAGTTTTGAATCACTGACCTTGCAGTTAAAAAAAAAATGATACACTCTTCTCTATCGAGGGGATATGTAGGTCAAGTAATAGAAAGGGAACTACACTTTCCGAGAGAAGATCAGAAAAGCAATAGACTTGCTAGGACAGATGTGGATTCATCTGTTGGTGAAGAAAAAATAGCTTGCAGAAGATACCCATAAACACTTGTGTATAAGCCGAGTTTTTCAGCACATTTTTAATGCAGTTTCTGTGGTAAAATTAGGTGCCTCGCCTGATATTCGGGTGGCTTATACTCAAGTATATACGTACTTGGATCCTTTATATTGTTGCTAAGTGCCTTTGAGCCAGTTCTGACCACAGAAACCTATGTACAATGGCACAAAACACTGCCTAGTCCTGCACAATCATTGATCTGGTACAGGCACTGTGTCAGGCCATCTCATGGAGATCTTATTAAAGGCTTTACATACCATGTATAGCTTGACGAAACAGGATTTGGGCACTGCAAGGCTTTGTTCATGTAGTCACCTCTTCCTGGAATGTCCTTCCTCAACCTATTCACTTGTAAATAAATCTTCCAGTCAGGTATCCCCTCATTTTAGAGTGATCTCCCTAGTTTGTTTCCCAATCTTGGCCAGTAGGAGGACTTTCTCTGAGTTTCTATGGTCCCCTGGGCATATCTCTAACTTACGTAATCAGTCTACCTTGAAGAGATAGAAGGTCTATGCCTTCCATCTTTGCACCTAGCTCCCAACCTGGAACTTAGTAAATATTATAGATGATAGATAGATAGATAGATAGATAGATAGATAGATAGATAGATAGCTAATGCTGTGGCTAAATGAATGGTCATTTTTTGAGTGTCCAGTATGTATGCTCTGAACTAGATAGCTTGGGAACATCCAAAGTTAATCAATGTGAGCCCAGCTCTCAGTAATACTAACAGCTAGTAGCGGGGACATGAAGAAAGCATTCAGAATACAAAATGGATAGTGAAAGGACCTCAGAAAAAGCGGAGGAAGATAAAAATACAGGGAGAGAGATATAAGTATCTGTAGGGCTATCAGAGAAAGGCTTTCTGTGTTTCTCAAAGTGGATGATACTATCTCCCTGAGCGGTGCTGGAATTGAGGGGGCTCCAAAAGCAGATATGTACATTTAATCCTGAATTATGAACTACCATACAAAGGTTTTTGTCTAGGGGGTGCTGAGTAATTTTTTTTGAAAAGGAGGTGATAAGCCAAATAAGTTGGGAAATCTGTGATTTAAACATAGAAGAATGGATATATGACCATGTAACCAAAAAGAAGTCTGGGAAGAAGAGACAATACGAATTAAAACACAAAAGTAGGAAGGTACAGAGCATGTATAGAGGGCAGGAAGTTTGATAAGAGCAAAAATTCCTTAAGAAAGACCGTTTTCCAACTGATAGCCTACTGTCTTAAGCTAGGTTCTCTAGAGAAGTCAAATCCATGAAATACACACACACACACACACACACACATAACTTTACATCAATAAAATGGCTCACATAGTTATGCTGCTGTTAGATGCTATCCAGTCAGCTCCAACACATGCACAATAGAACAAAATACTACACGGTCAATGAAACTCAAGTAAACATCTTTCTGGTATTTTCTTTTCTTCTTCGAGCCAAGATCCATCTGACATTTGCAATGAGATGCCTTGTATCAGGTCCTCTTCTGAATCCGGCCTGAATTTCTGGCAGCACCCTGTCAATGTATTGCTGCAACAATTGTTGAGTGGTCTTCAGCAAAATTTTACTTACAAGTGTATCAATGATATAATTTGAGCATTCTGTTGGGTCACCTTTCTTTGGAATGGCTATATATATATATATATATATATATATATATAATCACATTTACTCATGTATAAGCTGAGTTTTCAGCATATTTTTCCCACAGTTTTTGTGGTAAAATTAGGTGCCTTGGCTGATGTTCGGGTCGGCTTATACTCGAGTGTGTGTGTGTGTGTGTGTGTGTGTGTGTCTTCCAGTCAGTTGGCCAAGTAGCTGTCTTCCAAATGTCCTGGCATACAGGAATGTGTGCTTCCAGTGCTTTATCAGCTTGTTGAAACATTTCAATGGGTAGTCCATCAATTCCTGGAGCTTTGTTTTTAGCTAATGCTTTCAGTGCAATTTGAACTTCTTCCTTCAACACTATTAGCTCTTGTTCCTGTGCTACTTCCTGAAATTGTGGAATGGTGACTAGATCTTTTTGGTACAGTGACTCTGTATTCTTTCCATCTTCTCTTGATGCTTTCCGCATCATTCAATATTTCCTCTAAAGAATCTTTCAAGATTATAACTCAAGGCTTGAATTTTTTCTTGAGTTCTTTCAGTTTTGGATATGCTGAGCGTGTTTTTCCCTTTTGGTTTTCTAATTCTAGGTCCTTGCACTTTTTATTATATATCCAAAGTATGTAAGACGATGTCTTGCCATCCTTTCCCCCAATGAGTGCTTTAGCCTTACTTCTTCCAAGACAGATCAGTTTGTGTTACATACATACTCTCCCATTGTCAGGAAAGACCAGTCCCTAGAGAAGGACCTCATGCTTGTTAAAGTAAAGGGGCAGCAAAAAAACTAGATGAATTCATTTCAATGGCAGGAATTGACATAGTGGTGGCAACAGTGGCTCAGGTATAGAGACAATTGTGAGGATGGCTCAGGACCATGCAGTGTTTCATTTTGCTGTGCATAGGATTGCTATGGTTCGGAGTCAACCCAATGACACCTAACAACAACAACAACAACAACAACAACAACAACGGTCAAACCACTGAAAATCGTGGCCAGCCCAGTTGATCAAAACCTTAACTATCATACCTGTTGAATAGTTTTTCATTAGTTTGACAATATTTTCATAAAGGTACACAGAACTCTTTTTATTATAACCTTTACACTTAAAATGATACTAATTTTTCATAGATAAAGTATTAGAGCAGAAGCCCATCAACTATTCCCTAAAGGTGACATTAAGGGTTGCTCATATGTGTCATCTTGGATCTAGTGGGAAAATGGCCTTAGAAAGAGCCAGCTGTAAGCTAATTCACACACGTAGCTACTTCTGTGTTCTTTGCATGGCAGCAGGTAGATAAGCCTAAATACAACCCCTTGGCTCTGATGTGCTCATGTGGATGAACCCTTAAGCTGTTTTGTATTCTCAAGGGAACTACAAGTGAACTAAAATCAATAGAGAGAAGGGTGTAGGATGCCTAGTGGGGCTTAATCTAGGGCAATGTAGCAGCGAGGAATTACTAAACCCGAATGAAGGCCGAACATGATGGTGGGACAAGAGGAAAGTAAAAGGAAATAGAGGAAAAAACCAGGAGGCAAAGGACATTTATAGAGGTCTAAATACAGGTGTGTACATATATAAATATATTTATAACGAGAGGGGAATAGATCTATGTACTTATATCTATATGTCAAGAATTAAGAGGGCAGATGGACATTGGGCTTCAACTCAAGTACTACCTCAACACAAGAACACTTTCTTCTAATAATCTGTCATTCTGTGATGCTCACCTTCCCAACAGGATTGCTGAAGACAAAATGGGTGCATAAGCAAAAGTGGTGAAAAAAGCTGATGGTGCCCGGCTATCAAAAGGTATAATGTATGGGGTCTTATAAGCTTGAAGATAAACAAGCGGCCATCTAGCTGGGAAACAACAAAGCCCACATGGAAGAAAGACCCAGCCTGTGTGATCATGAGGTGTCAATGGGATCAGGGATCAGGCATCTAAGACGCAGAACAAATCATACCCAATGTGAATTTGTGGGGCAAGGTATGGAGTGGAGACCTAAAGCCCATCTGTAGACAACTGGAAATCCCCTGAGAGAAGGGTCACCAAAAAGAGATGAGCCAGTCAAGGGGCAGTATAGCACCAATGAAACACAACTTTCCTCTAGTTCTTTAATGCTTCCTTCCTCCCACTATCGTGACCTCAATTTTACCTTACAAATCGGATTAGACCAGAATATGCACACTGCTACAGATAAGAGCCCGCAACACAGGAAATCCAGGATAGATAAACCCCTCACGGTCAACAATGAGAATAGAGATACCAGGAAGATTAGAGGAAGGTAGGGGGAGAAAGGGGTAATTGATCACAAGGATCAACATATAACCCTCTCCCAGGGGGATGAACAACAGAAAAGTGGGTGAAGGACAACAGAGGACGATGTAAGATATGAAAATAATAATCTATAACTTATCAAAGGTTCATCGGGGGGAAGTCGAGGGGAGGAAGAGGAAAAATTAGGAGCTGATATCAAGGGCTCAAGTAAAAAAATGCTTTGAAAATGATGATGGCAGCATATGTACAAAAATGCTTGACACAATGGATGAATGCATGGATTGTGATAGGAGATGTAAGAGCCCCCAACAAATGTATTTAATTTAAAAAAGAAGAAAGAAAAAAGATATCTCAAGGATGGAAAGTTCTTTTTCTTCCTAGATATTTACTCTGGTGGTGGTGTAGGCTAGGTACTGGGCTTCTAACTCAAAGGTCTATGGTTCCCATCCACCAGCCATTCTTTAGGAGAAAAATGAGGCTGTCGGCTCCCACAAAATTTACATATTCAAAAACCCTATGAAGCAGTTCTACTCTATAGGACTATAGAGTCACTAGGAGTTGTTATCAACGGGACAAGAATGTTGTGCTGTTTTGTTTCTAGGTATTATCTAGAGGAAAATGAGAGCCTACGCAGATGAATGTTCACAATAGTTTTTTTTTCAAATTTAGCATTTGAATGTACTATAATCACCTCTACAATATGCTCTGTCTGATAACCAGGTTATTCCCATTCATCCATTATGGTCAGAGGGAAATCATTAGAGGCTTATTCCCTGTGTAGATGCTGCAAATGTATTTTTCCACTGTCATCTATAGTCTTGCTCAAAACAGAATCTCACAATTTAAGCTCTGATACCATTCCCTCCTTCAGATTTGGATGATATAATTTACAATACTTGGATCATGGATGTTGGTGTGCTTCTTCCATGTGGGCTTAGTTGATGTCTCGCTTAGATGGCTGCTTGTTTGAAAACAAGCCTTTAAGACCCCAGAAGAATAGCTTTATTTTTAATAACCAGAAACTGAAAAGGCAAATACTCCAAATTTGGAGAAAGGATAAGCAAACTATGGTACATTCACAAAATGTAATACTACTCAACTGTAAAAAAAAAAGAATGTACTATTGATACACATAATAACATGGATGGATCTCTAGAGAAACATACCGAATGAAAAAAGCCAAGACATAAAAGGTTACAAACTGCATTATTCTATTTAAGTTAAATCCTACAAAAGGCGACATGTGGATATCAATAATTATCTGAGGTCGGGGTTGGAGAGAAAGGATCTATTACAAAGGAGCAAAAAGGAAGTTTTTAGGGTGATAAAACTGTGGTCTTAGGTATTAACTACAATCAATTAAAATTCATTAATCTATACACCTAAGATAAGTAAAATTGAGTGTATGTGAATAATACCATAACAAAATTAAAAATTGAGTTGACAAGCTTTAAAGAAAAAGACAAAAGCTTTGATTCATTACAAGAGTTTTGGGTCTTTTTTTCCTACTGTGGTAGTCACCTAATCTGGTGTCAATTTAAGGATTAAGAGTGTAGGGCTGGAGGGGTCTTGGGGAAGAGACGAGCCAGTCAGGGTGTGATGTAGCAATGATGAAAAATACAACTTTCCTCTGGTTCCTAAATGCTTCCTCCCCACCCCCACTATCATGATCCGAATTCTACCTTGCAAGTCTGGCTAGACCAGAGGATGTACACTGGTACAGATAGGAACTGGAAACACAGGGAATC
>NW_022103917.1:7841439-7843732 GCF_000313985.2 Echinops telfairi
TCTCTCTCTCTCTCTCTCTCTCTCTCTCTCTCTCTCCTACTCCCTGGGAGACATTGCAGAAGACAAGCCACATGGATGCAACCAGACCTCAGAAGCCGGAGAAGCCACATAAAGACCCCTGCCACCACTGAGATGCTTACAGCACCACTGGTCCCAAAGACTTTCTACCCACTGGCTTGTGATCATCCTCATTTGACTTCATTGCATGTGTTTCGTGATTCTGAAGTGGATTTTATAGATTGGTATTGGACATATGGGTTAATATCGGACTTATGGCCTTGAACTGGACTGGGTTGGGGTGTTCTTTTAATGTTCAATTCCTCTTGTATATAAACCTCTCCCTTATATACATGTGCGTGTTTATGAATTTGTTTCTCTAGTCTACACAGACTAACACACCTACCTAGGTATGATAGGTAGATTTATTGTGCCAACATGGCCAATGAACACATGTGGGAATAATTGAAGGGCAGAGAGATAAATGAATGGGCAAGCCTCGCCTTCCTTGTCTCTTGCTCTTTGATGATCAAACCAGTGTGCGGCTGCCTTAGCTTGTTCTCTGCCTCAATTTGCAAGCTACACTACCTGTGGCTGTGTTGCTGTAGTTTGAGGTTCCTTCAAGACCTGCTTGGCCACGCTACTGGAGTATACATTGCTTGAGCTGGAGACTGTCGGACCCTGTCATCTGGCTGACTCTTGATGACCTGCCCTGCTATTTGCTGCCTAGGGCCAGATAGCTTGAATTGCTCTACAGAGGACTACCCAGTGGCCCTCGAGACTTGAAGGACTGCCAGTGTATTAGCTGTCTCATGGAAGTGAGTTGCACTGAGCCATTTGTACTGCTTTATAGATTAACTGTTTATTTCTTATGTTATATATCTATAGAAATATGTATAAAATCATTAGCATCCTGTTTTGTTTCTCTAGACAACCCTGTCTAAAATACTAGGCATACCTTCTTACACGGTTTCCTATATCAAAGTGATAAACAGATTTTTTTTTATTTTTTAAAGAAAAGTGACATGCAAGAATAAAGATGAAAATCTCTCTCAATTCTTTAGATGATATTTTATTTCCTTGAACATATTTCCCTGTTATTGTAAATCTACATGAAGTAAATAATGATGGCAATCACTGGAATTCTCGGTGTGCTTTAGATCATCTTTTTCCAAAAGCAACTGCCAAGAGAACTTCCAAACAAACATCGCTTAACAACTAAATGACTGTATTTCTTATGTAATGATAGCTTATTTAGATATTGCTCTTCATTCCATTTTCTTTGCTATTCTATTTCCATTAACAGTAATGAAATTTCTACACTTTCTTTAAATATGTGTGTGTTAGATTCTTGAGCAATTGCTTCCTGACTGAATTCATTGTAGAAAATGCAATATGTCTTCAGTGTCATGTCATATGGCTCTATCCTTACCCAAAGCCCTCAAGCTTAGGCCTCACATCTGATTAGAGCATTATTTATGGCCCTTATCATACTATACTGTATTCTAGCTGTTCACTTGTCTGTCTCTGAACTAAACTTGGAGATCCTCAAGGTTTAAAGGTAGTGTCTTGTTCACCTCTATATCCCCCATGCCAAGCATCATGCCTGGAAAATAGTTGACACTTGGGAAATACTGGTTGAAATTGGATGTACTTGCTCTTGCCCTTGGCTCACTCTTTGCCAAATAATAATTCAATCACTCGTTAATTGAACACACATTCATTGCAAAACCTCTGTGAACTTGAAAGGGGAAAATTTTCAAGTGCAGTCATTCTGTATAACATTTTCAAAGCAAGATTTCATTATACATCATTTATTTCATTAAAAAAATTATTGAGCATCTCATATGTGCCAAGTACAATGCTAAGCACTGGGGTATCAGTGATAAAGAAGCTATATGAGGTATTTGCTTTTGAGGTTATTTAACCACAGCAGCATGTGTCTCTCACAATAACTAAATTGCCTTTCCTTGTCTGCCATCGGACTGCAATGTCCTTGAGGACAAGAATTTTGTCTACTTTCCTGGCTGAGGCTTTCTATTCCTGTAAAGGTTTACAGTCTCAGAAATCAACAGGGGCCGTTCTACCCAGCTCTATAGACCCTATGAATTAGAGCTGCATCTATTATACTCAAGTATATACTCGAGTATAAGCCGACCCGATTATCAGCCAAGCACCTAATTTTACCACAAAAACTGCATTTAAAATGTGCTGAAAAACTTGGCTTACAGTCAGGGTGCGATGTAACAATGATGAGAAATACAACCTTCCTCTAGTTCCTAAAGGTTTCCTCCCC
>NW_022103917.1:7844226-7851926 GCF_000313985.2 Echinops telfairi
GAGAAACAATGTACAAATGCGCTTTACACAATTGATGTGTGTATGGATTGGGATAACAGTTGTATGAGCCCCTAATAAAATGTTAAAAAAAAAAAACTTGGCTTATACACGAGTATATACAGTACATCTGACAGTGAGTTGGATTTTTTTGTTTACCTTGCCAAGACTCAAAAGCTGATATATGGTAAAAGCCCAACACATGTTATAGGGATGAATTAAAGAATGAACTACAGAAAACAATGATCAATCTTACTGTTATTATATTTACTAGGCAATATTCATCCCTCTGGCTAATCATGTTGTCTGGAATTTATAAACAATAGAGATAACTTAAGGATTCATTGCTGAGTGTGTTAATAGCCAAGGAAATTTGTTGCTGTGAATTGCTGTTGTGTTGGCTCTGAGTCACGGTGACATTGCCCTGTCCCATGCCATATTCATCATCATTGGAATCCATTGTTGGGATTATTGTGCCCATTCAATTTATTGAAGACTTCACTTGCTTCATTGACCTTCTCTTTTCCTTCACACAATGTCCATTGCTAGCAATTGATCTTTGTCATTTAAGCAGACCTTACTCCTGTCAAATTATTCTCCTGCCCAGCAGGTGATTTTTGATAAAAAGTTCAGATGGCTTGTCTGACGAGATTCAATAATACCTAGCATTTATTGAGCATGTACCAAAGTCTATACTAAGAGGTTTTAAAATGTCAGCGCATTTAGTACTTTCACCCCCATTTGTGGTCGTGGAACAATTTTCATCCTATTTTAAAGATGAGCAAACTGTTGCTCCACAGGCATACAACTAATAAACAGTATTGAATTCAAGTGTATTTCAGTGCTAAAAGCTTATGATAAAGCAAAGCCATCCCCACCCCCCATCATCCAGTCAATTCTGAATCACAGCAAACCTATAGGGCAGTGTTGAACTACCATATAGAGTTTCTAAGGTTGTAAAGGTTTATAGAAGCAGAATGCCACAGCTTTCTCCCACAAAGTAGTTAGTGAGTTCAAACTGCTGATACTTCAGTTGGCACTTGAGCATTTAATCACTGTGCCACCAGGGCTCCTGAAACTCCATGGAAACCCACTGCTACAGAGTCAATTCTCACACACAGTGGCTCTATATAAGGTTGCCAAGACTGTACATTTTTACTGGAGCAGACAGTTTCATCTTTCTCCTGGTTAGTGGGTTGGAACCTAAGACCTTACAGTTAGCAGCCCAATGTCTAACCCATAGAGCAACTAGGGATCCTTAGACCACGTGATAACCAATCCACATTCACTGCCAGCGAGTCCATTCAGACTCATAGTGACTGTATACACAGTTTCTGAGGCTGTAAAATTTGACAAAAGCACACAGCCTCAACTTTCTGCTGAGCAGCGGCTGGTTGTGGTTAGAAGTTCAAACAAACAAACTCACTGCCATTGAGGAGTCAATATTGACTCATGATGACCATATCAGACAGGGTAGAACTACCCCTGTGGATTTCTGAGACTCTGACTGTTTAGGGGAGTGGAAAGTCTAGTCTTTCTCCCACGAAGCTGCTGGTGGTTTCAAACTGCCAACCTGGTGGATTGCAGCACAATGTGTAAACACTACGCCGCCAGTGTTCCTTAGACTTCATGATAGATACCCAAGAAAATAGAGCAATGATCCTCAGTGTGGGGTAAAGAAATCAGAATCTGCTAAAAGTTACATGGAATGTGAGAAAAACATAGCCACCTGGTTAAAGATTAGATTGACAAGGTATGCTTGTCTCCTTCCCTTCCAAAGAATTCCCAAGATGATAGGAAAGGAATAAAATAAGTAAATATCTATAAAGACCAAAAACAATGGGAAGAGCTATCAATGGGTGAGAGATTTCAGTAATTCTTGGAAATAGTGCAACGAGAAGGAAACCAAAACATACTCAAATGCCTGCAGAGGAGGATACTGAGCATAATGCAGCTGATTTGCTCTGTGATATAAATGAAAGGCACCAACAAGGCAGGTATGAACTAGAGGGCTGAAAACAGGAGAGATTGGTAGAATATTTGTATGGACTGATTATTCCATAAGGCCTCCCATATTCTTCCATGTAGCCAGGCAAGAAACTGGGGGTTTTATCTTTGGAAATATTAAATGGAGTATGTCAGGACTTGAAACCTGGTGATCTGCACCCATAAAAACTTCAGCCTAGGAACCTCTACCCTCACAAGAGGTCAAAGTTTACTAAGTCGAAATTGACTCCATAGTACACAGCTTGTCGGAGAGCAGGGGTCAACCTCATGGCTTGAAATAAGGATATATGAAAGTATTCTCCTAAAAGTTCAAGACGACTCCCTCCAGGTTCTCTCCAGCCAGGCTCCAAAAGTGTCAGCAACCAGGCTTGTTATCTACTTCCTCTCAAATGATCCAACTACTCTACTTCCAAAAAAGAAAAAGCTCCCCATACTTATGTATGAAACTTTAGGACCCTAGTATAAAATATCTGACCTGGTCCAGGCATCCTTTGTGGAAAACTACCCAGCAACACTCTTCACCCACGCACAGACTTACAAATAGCCAATAATTCACCTTTCAAGTCTCCCTTGTCTCATCACCTCTGTTGCTACTGCCATCACCCAAGCCATCTTCATTTCTCACTTGGTTTAAACAGGAAGACCTACCCAACTCATGTCACAGTTTTAATAGTTTTATTGACATAGACTTCACATATCATATAACTTAATAGTTCAGACATTAACATGAGTTGTGCAAACGTCACCACAATTTCAGAACATTTTCTTCTTTCTCATGCTCATTGTTGTGAGCTCATTTCCCTCCAACCTCCCTGCCATGCCCCTAGGAAAATCCATATACCATCATTGTAGTTTTACCTAGCCTGGATTTCATATACATAAAATCATACAAAACAAGAGCAAGAAACAAACCAAAAACCCAACAAAAATGGCCAAACAAAGCAGAGAAAAACATCAATGAAAAAAAAAGCAGAAAAGAGTAAAGCCAAAACAACTTTAAAATGGGTCAAAAAGGTCAAATGACAAGGTGTCACCTAACTACATTTGCTAAAATCAACTTTACAATGCTCTCTGTCTGATAGCCAGGGTATTCACAGCCCTCAACTATATCAGAGAGAATTCACTGGAAGCTTAATCCATGTAGAAGCCCTGCAAATGGGTTCTGGGCTTCCGCTGTCATCTATAGACATCTGAAAACCCGATATTGACAATTTTTGTTTCTCTAGAGAACCCTGTCTAACACATTTGGTACCAGGAGTGCTTCTAGAGAAACAAAATCACCAATATGGGCTTCTTAAATTGGCTCTCCAACCTGATTAGTCTTAACAGCACTAATAATGCTACTTTTATGCCCAAAAGCATGGATAAGTCTGCTACCTGTGCCCGGATAGCCTCAATTGCTTTACAGAGGACTACCCAGCGGCCCTCAAGATTTGAAGGACTGCCAGTATCTCACAACTGTCTCACGGGAGTTAGTTGCACTGAGCCATTTGTACTGCTTTGTAATTTGATTAAGTGTTTATTTGTGTTATCTATCTATCTGTATAAATATATATATATATAAGTATTAGCATTGTGGTTTTGTTTCTCTAGAGAACCCTGTCTAATACATTGATTAAGAAAACAAGGGCAAACAATCTGAGGATGAATAACTCCCTATTGCAAAAGGAGTGGGTACTGGCCCAGATCAGAGATGAAATTAGGATGTTTCTAGAAACTTCCAAGAATGAGAAAATGATGTACCAAAACCTTTGTGACACAGCAAAGGCATTATCAGAGCAAATTTCATAGCAATACATGCACACACGAAAAAGGAAGAAAGACTTATGATTGATATGCGGCACAAAACTTAAAGCAATTAGAGCAGAGTCAACAGGACAATCCTACTAACAGCAAAAGAAAAGAAATAATAAAAAAATCATGGCTGAGACACATGAGAGGGAAAGTCAGGAAACTATGGGGGAAAATTAAGGCAGCTAATAGTTGGTTCTTTGAAAGGATTAACAGAATCAACAGACCACTGGCAAACCTAACCAAAGAAAGGAAGAAACAAATTTCAACAGCGAAGTTGAGGAATGAAACAGGGAACATTAAAACGGACCCTAATGAAATCAAAGGATAATTACACAGCACTACAGATGACTGTACGCTAATGAATTCAACAAAATGGAAGGCATGGACAAATACTTGGGGAAAAAATCCCTCCCTAGACTATCCCAGATGGACATCAAGAATTTCAACAGACCTATAGCAATAGAAAAAACAGAAAAGGTTATCAAGGGATAACCAACCAAAAAAATCCCCCAGGCCAGATGGCTTTTCAGGAGAATTCTTCCAGGCATGCAGGGAAGAACTGGCACCAATCCTACACAAACTCTTCCAAAGCATAGAGAAAGATGGCAAGCCACCAAACTCCTTCTATGAAGCTAGTATAACTCTGATACCTAAAGCGGGTAAGGATCCCACAAGAATCAAGAACTACAGACCAATATCCCTAGTGAACATCAATGCAAAAATCCTTAACAAAACACTGGCCAATAGAATACAAAAGCATATAAAACAAATAATTCACCATGACCAAGTGGGATTCATACCATGGATGCAGGTATGGTTCATCATATGAAAGATAATTAGTATTATTCGCCACATTGACATGAAAAATTATAAGAACCACATGATAATATTTGGATGCAGAAACAGCATTCAACAACATCCAACACCCATTCCTGTTAAAGACATTCAAGAAGATAGGAATGGAAGGAAAATTCCTCAATATAATATAAGCTATATATGAAAAACCAACAGCCAACATGGTAGTCAATGGAGAAAAGAGAAAAACAATCCCACTGAAAAGGGGGACTAGACAAGGATGCCCCCTGTCCCCACTCCTATTTAATATCATACTAGGTTCTAGCCAACAGTAGAAGGCAAAGAAAAGACATCAAAGGTATTCGCCTGGGGAAGGAAGAGGTGAAACTATCGTTATTCGCAGATGATATAATTTTATATATGGAAAATCCCAAAAGCTCTACAGGGGGAGTGCTAGAAGCAATAGAGGAATATGGCTGAGTGGCAGGATACAAGATCAATAAACAGAAGTCTATCATCGCACTGCTATACACATCAGATAAGACCACAGAAGAGGGAATCAAAAAGATGGTACCCTTCACAATAGTCGAGCAAAATTTTTGTCAGGTATATCTAGGGATATATCTGACTTAAAAAACAAAAGATTTGTACAAGGAAAACTACAGAACACTATTACAAGAAACCAAGAGGGACCTCAACAAATGGAAGTATATCTCATGCTCTTGGATCTAAGGACTCAATATAGTAATGGTGTCAGTTCCGCCCAAGTCGCTATATCAGTTTGATGCTATCCCGATACAAATACCATCATCTTTCTTCGAAGAATTGGAAAAACATTACCAACTTCATATGGAGAGGGAAGAAGCCCAGAATTAGCAGAGAACTCCTCAAGAAGAAGGACAGTCAGAAGGATTACTTTATCTGACTTTAGCATCTATTATACAGCCACAGTGGCCAAAAGAGTGTAGTATTGGTATAATGACATACTCAGGCCAATGGAAAAGAACTGAAAATCCAGAAATAAAACCAACAGCATGCAGACAACTGATCTTTGATAAGGGCCAAAAAAAAATATCACAAGGGAAGCGGATGCCCTCTTCAACAAGTGGTACTGGAAAAAATGGATTGCTACCTGCAGAAAAATGAAGCAAGACCCTTACCTCACTCCATGCACAAGAATAAACTCAAGGTGAATCACAAACCTTGAAGTTAAACCCCAAACTATTGGGGCCATTAAGGAGGGAATTGGGACCAACCTGAGAACTTTGGCACAGGGAATCCATAGGCTATCGGAAATACAGAAGGACACAAATACAGAGGAGGCACAAATTGGCAAGTGGGATATACTGAACATAAAACACCTGTGTACATCGAAATAATTCACCAAGAGAGTAATGAGAGAGCCAACAGACTGGGAAAGCATCTTTAGCAATGACACATCAGACAAAAGCCTTATTACTAAAATATAAAATACTCTGCTATCTTACAATAAGAAAAAAACTAATTGGCCACTGAGGAGGTGGGCAAAGGACTTGAACAGAAGTTTCACCAAGACAGAAATCCAAATGGTCAATAAACATATGAGAAAATGTTCCCAATCATTAGCCATAAGAAAAATGCAAATTAAAACAACTATGAGATACTACCTAACACCCTCAAAGATATCCCAATTCAAAAAATCAGAAAGTAACAAGTGTGGGAGGGACTGTGGTGAGACAGGAACTCTCATCCACTGCTGGTGGGCCTGTAGGTTTGTACAGCCACTACAGAAATTGATTTGATGATATCTAAAAGAAATGGAAATCGAGCTACCATACGACCCAGCAATCCTCCTATGAGGCATATACCCAGAAGAGGCAAGAAACAAAACACACCCAGACATCTGTGCTCCAATGTTCACCACGGCACAGTTCACAATCACAAGGAGTTGGAAACAACCTAAATTTCCATCAACGGACAAATGGATTTAAAAACTGTGGTATATACATATGATGGAGTACTATGCATCCTTAAAAAGCAGTGATGAACACATGAAGCACATTGCCGCATGGGAAAAACTGGAGGAAATTAGGCTCAACAAAGTAAGCCAAGCACAAAAGGACAAGAACAACAGGTCCACTGAGGTAAGCTTAACAAGCAAAAGAGACATAGGGGAAGCTACTATACGCATACATCCCTGGGATGAGATCCAGGTACTATGGCAGGGGCCAGACCCAATCCAGGGATACATATGGTAGCCAACTAAAAAGGAGGGGGGTGGGGAGAGAAAAAGACATGGGTAGCAGGGGAACAGAGTACTAACCAAACCAAGGGAAGGGTACTTTTTATCTCCACAGGAGAGGGAGAGAGGGACCAGACTTCAACCCATTGCACCAAAAGGTGAATGTAACATATTAGCATGAAACAGCAAACCAATAGAGAGGTCTGCAGGACTAGCCTCAATCCCAGCCACATGAACCCCCCACCCCGAGAAGAAGGCTATGTTAGTCCAGGTAGACGAGAGAAACAAATCCAGAGAGACACTCATATGTGTATAAGAAAGAGCTTTATATAAAAAGTAATTGTACATTAAGAAAACATCCCAGTCTAGTCCAGATCACATCCATAAGCTCGATATTAGCCCATGTATCCAATACCAATCCATAAAGTCCTCTTCAGACTCATGAAACACATGCAATGATGCTGAATTCAGGAAGATCACAGTCCAATAGGTAGGAAGTCTTGAGGACCCAGTGGCATTGTAAGCATCTCAGCACTGGCAGGGGTCTCCATGTAGATCCTCCAGCTTCCAGAGTGCTGGCTGCATCAGTGTAGCTTTATGTGTCTTTTTGTTAGAAATGTATCACACGGTGTAAGCAGAAAAAGAGTCTCCCGCCTCCAAGGAGAAATATAGGAATTCCCAGAATCCTCACAAGAAGGTCATGCCCACACAGAGGCCTCATTGGTTATGACCTGGTTGACAGGCTAGATTCCACTCTATTTTTTTACATTTTTTACCCATCATTTGTCTTAAATTTATTTTTTAAATCATGTTATTAGGGTCTCATACAACTCTTATCACAATCTATCCATACATCAATTGTGTAAAGCACATTTGTACATTCATT
>NW_022103917.1:7852026-7862886 GCF_000313985.2 Echinops telfairi
TAAGCCAATATTACTAACATCAAGAAATGCTTACAGAAAGAACATGTGAAGATTTTTTCTTATAATGGATTTTCTTTTATAAATTTTTTAAATCATTTTATTGGGGGCTCATACAACTCTTATCACAATCCATACATACATCCATTGTATAAAGCACATTTGTACATTCCTTACCTTCATCATTCTCAAAACATTTGCTCTCCACATAAGCCCATTAGCTCCTCATTTTCCCCCCCTCCCTCCCCACTTCCCCCTCCCTCATGAACGCTTGATAATTTATAAATTATTATTTTATCATATCTTACACTGTCAGACGTCTCCCTTCACCCACTTTTCTGTTGTCCATTCCCCAGCGAAGAGGTTATATGTAGAGCCTTGTAATCAGTTCCCCCTTTCTACCCCACCCTCCCTCCACCCTCCTGGTATCACCACTCTCACCACCAGTCCTGAAGGAATCATCTGTCCTGGATTCCTGTGTTTCCAGTTCCTATCTATCTGTACCAGTGTGCATCCTCTGGTATAGCCATATTTTTAAGGTAGAATTGGGATCATGATAGTGGGTGTGGATGAAGTATTTAGGAACTAGAGGAAAGTTGTATGTTTCATCGTTGCTACACTACACCCTGACTGGCTCGTCTCCTCCATGCAACCCTTCTGTAAGGGGATGTCTAGTTGCCTGCAGATGGGTTTTAGGTCCCCACTCCACACTCCACCTCATTCACAATGACATGATTTTTTGTTCTTTGATGCCTGATAACATCCCTTCAACAACTCATGATCACACAGGCTGGTGTGCTTCATCCACGTGGGCTTTGTTGCTTCTGAGCTAAATGGCCGCTTGTTTACCTTTGAGGCTTTAAGACCCTAGATGCTATAACTTTTGATAGCTGGGCTCCATCGGCTTTCTTCACCACATTTGCTTATGCACCCACTTTGTCTTCAGTGATTGTGTCGGTAAGGTGAGCATCATGGAATGCCAGTTTAATAGAACAAATTATTCTTGCACTGAGGGAGTACTTGAGTGAAGGTCCAATTAAACTCCACTCTTAATCCTCTCAAATTGACAAATAATTACACAACTCCCACAAATGCACTACAGAGGACAGCACTACAGCTCGGTGACAGGGGTGCACCTGATCAGAAGACACAGAAGCAAACTAAGAGGGAAGGAGAGAGAGTGGAACACATCCTGGTCTACCAAACCCCAAAGACAATATTCCTGCTCAGAGCAGTCAATGCACAGAGGGTCAGCCCCAATCAGAAGACACAGATATGACATCCCCCACTGACCCACAGCACTACAGGGGACAACACTAGAGACACAGTGTGGGGATTTTGCCTGATCTGACCCCACCATACCTGGGTGAAACACTAAGAACTTGTGACAGAGCAGCAAGGGGAACAAAGCAATGAAGTCCCCAAGGAATACAAAAGATAGACTTTAGGGCCAGGATGTGGCAACCCATCAATCTCCACCAGAAAACACTCTTAAAGGTCAACAAACAGACCTGTAACTATTTATATGCTTTTCTTTGTTGTTGTTTTGTTTTGTGGTTTGCTTATTGTTTTGGCATGTTTATCTGGATAAGATAGGGATGATAAAGAATCTGACAGATAAAACAATGGGACCAATGGTTCTGCGGGAGACACGGGAGAGGGGGAGGTTGGAGAAAGGAGGGAAGGTGCCAACAAACCCAGGGACAAGGGAACAAGTGATCTAAAATTGATGGCAAGGAGGGCATAGGATGCCTGATGGGATTTGATCAAGGGCAATGTAACCGAGAGGAATTACTGAAACCTGAGTGAAGGCAGAACATGATAGCGGGCCAAAAGGAAAGTAAAAAGAAATAGAGGAAAGACCTAGGAGGTAAAGGACATGTATAGAGGTCTAAATACAGGCATGCACATATGTAAATATATTTATATATAACGATAGGGAAATAGATCTATGTACATATATTTATATGTGACGTATAAGAGTAGCAGACAGACATTGGACCTCAAATGAAGTACTGCCCTCAATGCAAGAACACTTTGTTCTAGTAACTTGGCACTCTGTGATGCTCACCTTCCCAACATGATCACAGAAGACAAAATGGGCGCAAAAACAAATGTGGAGAAAAGAGCGGATGGTGCCTGGCTATCAAAAGATATAGAGTCTGGGGTCTTAAAGGCTTGAAGATAAACAAGTAGCCATCTAGCTGAGAAGCAACCAAGCCCACATGGAAGAAGCACACCAGCCTGGTGTTGATGGGATCAGTTATCAGGCATCAAAGACCCAGAACAAAAAAATAATATCGATGTGAATGAGGGGAAGGGCAGAGTGGAGACCCAAAGTCTATCTGTAGACAATTGTACATCTGCTCACAAAAGAGTCACGAGGAAGAGAGGAGCCAGTCAGCGTGCAGTATAGCACCAACAAAATATACAACTTTCCTCTAGTTCTTTAAAGCTTCCTCCCCAACTCCCCACTATCATGCCCCCAATTCTAGCTTACACACCCGGCTAGACCAGAGCATGTACACTGGTACAGATCAGAGTTAGCAACACAGAGAATCCAAAACACATAAAACCCTCAGGAACAATAATGGGAGTAGGGATATCAGGAGGGGAAGGGGAAGGTGGGGGGAGAAAGAGGGAACCGATTACAATGATCTACATGAAATCCCCTCCCAGTGGAACAGACAACAGCAAAATGGGTGAAGGGAGACAGAGGTCAGTGTAAGACATGAAAAAAAAATAGTTTACAAATTATCAAGAGCCCATGAGGAAAGGAGGGTGGGAGAGGGGGGAAATGAGCTGATATCAAGGGCTCGAGTAGAAAGAAAATGCCTTGAAGATGATGATGGCAACATATGTAAAAATGTGCTTGACACAATGGATGTGATAAGAGCTGTACGAGCCTCTTATCTATTTAAAAATAAAATTATTTTTAAATAAATGAGGCAAAAAGGAGCTCCAATAAAACGATTAAGAATGAATAAATAAAATTCACATATCATAAAAAATTCGTGTGTGTGTGTGTGTGTGTGTGTGTGTGTGTGTGTGTGTACTGCTTTGCTTCCCTAGAAAAACCCAGCCGGAGGCTTACACATATGCAAAAAAATTTAACCTAAACCAAAAAGAATTAAATAGCCTAAACCTCACTCCTTGTATAAAATTAACTCAAAATAGATTACAATCCTAAATATAAAATAAAAAGCTATAAAACTTTAAAATGAAAAATTTTTTTACCTTGGATTTAGAAATTCAATTTTAGTTATATCACCAAAAGTATGATCCATATAAAAATAATTGATAAAAAGACTACTTTAAAAGTATAAACTTTCCTGTGCAAAGGACACTGTTAAAGAAAATGAAAAGAAAACCCAGAGATTGGGAGAAAATAATACACAAATCACAAGGACATATCTAGAGTATATTTTAAAAACCCTCTTAAAACTTAAGAAAATTAAGCTTTGAATTGACAAAATGTTTGAATAGGCATTTCTCCAAAGATTATTTATAAGTGGTTAATAAGTACATGAAAACATACTGCCATAATTTACTCAGGAAATGCAAATTAAAACCACAGTTAAATACCACCACAAGCCCATTTAAATTGCTCACATCAATACAATTGGCAGTACTAAGTACTGGTGCATAAGCAGAGCCACTGGAACTCTCATATATTCCTGTTCAGGGATGCAAAATGGTACAGATAGCTTGCAAGTCAGTTTGTTATTTTCTGACAAAATGAAACATACACTAATTCCATAGTCTGCCAATTCCACACCTAGGCATTTACCCAAGAGCAATGAAAATGTATGCTCACTCAAAAAACATTTGTTGATCTTTGATGCCTGATACCTGATCCCTTCAATGCCTCATGATCTCACAAGCCGGTGTGCTTCTTCCGTGTAGGCTTTGTTGTTTCTTAGTTATATGGCCGCTTATTTATCTGCAAGTCTATATGACCCCAGACTCTATATCTTTTGATTGCCAGGCACCATCAGCTTTCTTTACCAACTTTGCTTATGCACCCAGTTTGTCTTCAGAGATCGTGTAGGGACAGGCTGGTGTGCTTCTTCCATGTGGGTTGTATTGTTTCTCAGCTAGATGGCCGCTTGTTTATGTTCAGGCTTTTAAGACCCAGATGCTATATCTTTTCATAGCCGGGCACCATAAGCTTTCTTCACCATATTTGCTTGTGCACCCGTTGTCTTCAGTGATCTTGCCAGGAAGGTAAGCATCTCAGACTGCCTAATTGTTAGAACAAAGTGTTCTTGTGCTGAGGGAGTCCTTGAATAGGGGCCCACTGTACATCTGTTTCCTTAATACTAAACCTATAAATATATGTACATAGATCTATTTCCCCCTAATCATATATAAATATATTTACATCTGTATATGCCTGTATTTAGATCTCTATAGATTCCCTTTGCCTCCCAGATCTTTCCTCTATTTCTTTGTACTTTCTTCTTGTCCCACTATCATGTTCAGCCTTCATTTGGGTTTCAAGAATTCTTCTCGGTTATATTGTCCTTGATCCAGCCCTGCCAGACTTCCTACACCTTCCTTGCCACTGATTCTGGATCACTTGTTGTTCCTTTGTCCCTGGGTTTGCTAACACCCACTTCCTTTCCCCCGCCTCCCCTTCCCATGTCCCCCCAGAACTGTCGTCCCGTTGTTCTCTCTTCCGGCTTGTTTATCCCACCTATCCCTTCCAGGTAGGCATGCAATGACAACAATATCCACCATCACAAGACCCAGTACAACGAAGCAACAATAGAAAATAAAACAATAGCTACAACAACACCAAAAAAACACCCCTACAAATAGTTCAGGGTCTATTTGTTGTCCTTTACAAGAGCTTTCCAGTTGAGTCTGATGGGGTGCCATGCCATGGCCCTACATCTATCCCTGAAGTGCGGAGTGGGGACCCAGGGCCCATCTGTAGGCAATTGGACATCCCCTTGCAGAAGGGCCGCAGGGAGGAGACGAGCCAGTCAGGGTGTAGTGTAGCAATGATGAAACATACAACTTTCCTCTAGTTCTTGAATGCTTCCCCCCACCACCACTATCATGATCCAAATTCTACCTTACAAATCCAGCTGGACTGGAAGATGTACACTTGTAGAGATAGGAACTGGAAACACAGGGAATCCAGGACAGATAGCCAGCCCCTCAGGACCAGTGGTAAGAGTGGTGATACTGGGAGGGTGGAGGGAAGGTGAGGGAGAAAAGGGGAACAGATTACAAGGATCTACATATAACCTCCTCCCTGGGAGATGGACAGGGGAGAAGTGGGTGAAGGGAGACATCAGACATTGTAAGATATGACAAAATAATATATAAATTATCAAGGGTTTATGGAGGAGGAGGGAGCAGGGAGGAAGGGGAAACATGAGGAGCTGATACCAAGGGCTCAAGTAGAAAGCAAATGTTTTGAGAATGAGGAGGGAGACAAATGCACAAAAGTGCTTGACACGATGGATGGATGGATGGATGGATGGATGGATGGATGGATGGATTGTGATAAGAGTTATATGATCCCCCAATAAAATGATTTTTAAAATTTGTTGAAAATGGAATATCTCATCATTTGATCTCACTTTTGACCCATTTTAAAGCCATTTCAGTTAAAAAAAAAGTGAAGAGAAAATACACATGAATTAAGCTCCTGATGAATCCCCTCTGACCATGGACCAGGGATGTGAATAGCCTTGCTAACATGCAGACTGCATTGGAAAGTGGATTGTTGCAAATGCAGTTAGGTTAAAGTTTAGCACCTTATCATTTAATTTCCCTTATGATCCATTTAAATTTGTTTGCGTTTTTAATATTTTCTGCTTTTTTATTAAATCATTTTATTTGGGGCTCATACAATTCTTATCACAATACATACATACATACATTATGCCAAGCACATTTGTACATTCGTTGCCATCATCATTCTCAAAACATTTGCTCTTCACTTGAGCCCTTAATATCAGCTCCTCATTTTTCCCCTTCCCTCCCCACTCCCCCTTCCCTCATGAAACCTTCATAATTCATAAATTATTATTATTTTGTCATATTTTACACTGTGCTATGTCTTCCTTCACCCACTTTTTTGTTGTCCATTCCCCCAAGGGAGGAGGTTATATGTAGATTATTGTAATCGGCTTCCCTTTTCTCCCCCACCTTCCCTCCACCCTCCAGGTATCACCACTCTCACCACTGGTCCTGAAGGGGTCATCTGTCCTGGATTCCCTGTGTTTCCAGATCCTATCTGTACCAGTGTACGTCCTCTGGTCTAGCCAGATTTGTAAGGTAGAATTGGGATCATGATAGTGGGGGGAGAAAGCATTTAGGAACTAGAGGAAAATTATGTTTTATCGTTGCTACCCTGCACCCTGACTGGTTCATCTCCTCCCCACAACCCTTCAGTAAGGGGGTTTCCAGTTGCCTACAGATGGGCTTTGGGTCTCCACTCTGCACTCACCCTCATTTACAATGATATGATTTATTGTTCTTTGATGCCTGCTACCTGATCCCTTCAACACCTCATGGTCACACAGGCTGGTGTGCTTCTTCCATGTGGGCTTTGTTGCTTCTGAGCTAGATGGCCGCTTGTTTATCTTCAAGCCTTTAAGACCCCAGATGCTATATCTTTTGATAGCTGGGCACCATCAGCTTTCTTCACCACATTTGCTTATGTACACATTTGGTCTTCAGCGATCATATCGGGAAGGTGGGCACCCACTGATATGATTTTTCATTCTTTGATACCTGATACCTGGTCCCTTCGACATCTCGTGGTCATACAGGCTGGTGTGCTTCTTCCATGTGGGCTTTGATGCTTCTGAGCTAGATGGCTGCTTGTCTACCTGCAAGCTTTTAAGACCCCATACTCTATATCTTTTGATAGCTGGGCACCATCAGCTTTCTTCACCACATTTGCTTATTTGTCTTCAGTGATCGTGTCAGGAAGGTGTGCATCATGGAATGCTATTTTTTTTCTTTTTGTTTGAGGTTGTTCTCTGTTTTATTTTATTATTGTTAGTTTTTTGTTTTGTCTTGCATATTTTTCCTGTGCATTAAATCTAGTATGGCAAGGTAGGTTGTGGGGAAATGGGGAGCAAATAATAATGAGTACAAGAATGAAGGAAATGTTCTAAAATTGATTGTGGTGACAATTATACAAGTCTTCTTCGTGTGACTGAACTATTGAATTGTATGATATGTGAATTATATGCCCGTAAAACTTTTGAAAAAAATTGTTGAATGTATTAATGAAGAAGCCCTGGGAGCATAGCAGTTAAGCATCTGCCTATCAACTGAAAAGTTGACTGTTCAAACCAGCCAGTCACTCCATAGGAGAAAGCATCAAGATTTATAGCCTTGGAAACCTTGTGGAACAATTCTACTCTGACCTACAGGACTACTATGAGTCAAAATCAATGCAATGACTATTTATTTGGCTTTGGTATTAAAGAATGAATGACTAGATGAATAAATCTACCACCATGGAAAATCACTAGACAATATCTAAGATTGTCACAACAAGAAACAATATAAACTATGATAGAAATAAGGAAGTATCTGCCAGAGAATTGGTTCATAAAGACTAATTCCCAGGGACAAGACTTGGGAGGGGGGTGATGACAAGGAACTGCTGATTTTCATTTTAAAACTTTCCAGTCCTACTGATTTATTTTAACTGTGTGGATACATTACTTTCATAAAAAAATTAAATGCAAAAGCATGCTTTGTGATTCCAATTCCATGAAGCTCTAGAACTGGCAAAACTAATTAATGGTTGATTGCCACTTAATCTCAAATGTTTCAGGAAGCAAATTATCTAAAGAAGTATTCTTTTATACATATAAAGAAAGAAATTACCGAATAGATTAGGTAAAATGCTAACTACTAAAAACAAACAAACAAACTTTAAAAAAAACACTGCCTTGAGCATTATGCTTTCTTAAGAACGATCTGCTTTGGATCAAATTGACAAAAAACAAGTAGCAAGATCAGATTGGAATCTTCGATGGCAGAGAGTTTATGTGAAAGGGGGACGGATGGCCCAGAAAAGAAGGGTGAGGATGGTTTCACAACTCCGTGAATGTCATCAGGGTCACTAAATGGTACACATAGGTGTCTATGTTACGATGTATGTTCTCAACAATAAAACTCATACAACTATATTTAAAAATTATGGTAAGTAGATCTGGATACAGGGCCTACATGTGTTCTTTGTAGTTTTCTTATTCTTACAATTTTTCTGTAAGCTTAAAATCATGTACAAACCATACATTTTTTACAGCAACTGATCTTTCAACCTTAAACACAATGAAAACATTAATAACTCTTCTATGATAGAAAAATCTGAACAATGGTTACTTCTAGGGAGTGAAGGCAGAGATTGGGAAACCGCTTGAGGGAAATATCTGGGGTACTGGTAAAGGAAGCCTGGTGGCATTGTAAGGTAAGCGTTGGACTGCTAACAACAAGATTGGAAGTTCAAACCCATCAAGCAGTACTTGGGAGAAAGTGGAGGCTGTCTATTCTCATAAGGATTTTAAAAGCTTTGGAAACCTGCATAAGGTAGTTAAGAATGAGAATCAATTTAATAACAGTAGGTAATGTTCTCTACCTTAATAGTGATTTGGATGCTATGTTGTGTGAAGTGATCTAGCCTTATAGAATGGCACTCATTTATGCATGTCACTGCACATAAATTTCACTTCAATTTGAAAAAAAAGAGAGGACATTGTGAAACTAGGAATTCAAGAGAATGGCCTTGCTTTTCCAGGTCTCATGAGTTTTCCTGACTTTGACAGCTTATCATTTTTCTATCTCTATTAGGAAAAAATGCTTCCGTTTTCCTTCTCTGACAAGTTCCCACCTTATACGGGTTTCAACTTTCTCAAGTTTTACTGTACTAAATTTAATGATATCCATGCTGAAGTATTTAGCAGCAATTCACTTTAAAACACAAAGATTTTTTTGTTAACATAACATGGAATGATATATGGAAAGAGGTATGGATAGATGGATAATAAATGAATAATAAAGTCACAATAGCCAAATGTTCATTTTGGACTCCGATGATGAGCATGTGGGTCATTTACTCTAGAATTATTTCAACGTTTCTGTATATTTGAAATTTTCTTAAGGAAATGTTGTGTAGGGGGAAGCAAAGAATGAAAAAAAACCAACAACACTAGGAACAGCTTAGGATTTCAAAGTATCGAAAAGAAGTGAATATTTTTAAAAGATTAGAAAACACTAAGGTGGGATAGGAGACCTGATGGTGCAGTGGTTGAGTTGGGCTGCAATCTGCAAGGTCAGCAGTTCAAAACCACCTGCCACTCTGAAGGAAAAAGGCAAGGTTTTCTACTCCCATAAAGAATTACAGTCTCAGACATTCACAGGCACAGATCTACCCTGTCCTATAGAGTCACTATGAGTCAGAATGAACTCGATGACAGTGAGTTTGGTTAGTTTTTAAACATGGGTAAGGAAACCGACCAAGGTAAAGAGCCTTATAGACAATGGTCTAGGTTTGTAGTAGTAGAAAATGTCTGGAACTCACATCTGTCAACCCTGCAGCCTGAATGAACAGCATATTATGAATGATCGATGTCACTTCCATTCTGCTATGAAAGACTACATCTTGCTCACAAATTCATTCTAGAGACTGTTCTTAGGACTTAATAAATTGGTCACATAGGTAAAATCTATGTGACAATAAATTGTAGGTGGCCTCTAGAAACTGTGCCATGGTCTCTTAAGAGCTGAGAAAGCCTCTAATCAACAGTCAGCTAAAAGCCAGAATTCTCAGTTCTATAATCACAAGGAAAAGATTTATGCCAACAACCTGAGTGAGTTTGGAAATATTTCTTCCCCATCTGAGTGTCCAAATGAAAATGCTGCCCAAATGACACATTAAATATAAATTTGTAAGATGCTAAGCAGAGGATCCAGATAAACCATGCCCAGCCTCCTCATCCCTAGAAACTGTGAGATAACACATGTGTCTTGTGGCCACTAAATTTGTGGCCATTTGTTATACAATAAGCAATAACTGATGGCTTGACCTTGAACACAGTCCTCTCTTCAGCAGAGGCAATCCCTATAACTGAAGGGTGGCAGCCCACTTTCCCCCACCCATATCCGTTAAGTGAACTGGTTCATCAGTCCTGACAGGGAATTTCACAGAGCAGGCCAGCACCCACAACAATCCTACCCATCCTTCAGATTCCATTTCTTTAATTTCCTTAGTGCTGCAACAAAACGCTACAAACTAGATAGAACAATAACAATGTATTCTCTCATAGTTCTGGAGGCTAGCAGTCCAAAATCAAAGTGTCATCAGGGCTGGACTCCCTTTGGAGGTTCTAGGGTAAATTGTACTTCTTGCTTCTTCAAGTTACTTCTTTTGTTTAAAAAAATCATTTTATCGGGGGCTCATACAACTATTATCACAATCCATACATGCATCAATAGTATAAAGCACATTTGTACATTCGTTACCCTCATCATTCTGAAAACATTTGCTCTCCACGTAAGCCCCTGGCATCAGCTCCTCATTTTTCACCCTCCCTCCCTGCTCCCTTCTCCCTCATTAACACTTGATAATTTATAAATTATTATTTTTTCATCTCTTACACTGTCCAACGTCTCCCTTCATCCAGTTTTCCATTGTCCGTCCCCCAGGGAGGAGGTTATATGTAGATCCTTGCAATCCCTCCCCGCTCCCCCCTCCCGCATGAGCCCTTGATAGTTTATAAATGGGTATTTTGTCATATCTTGCCCTGTCCGACTTCTCCCTCCATCCACTTTTCGGTTGTCTGTCCCCCAGGGAGGAGGTCACACACAGTTCCATGTAAT
>NW_022103917.1:7869183-7918920 GCF_000313985.2 Echinops telfairi
GGGAGGGAGGGGAAAAATGAGGACCTAATGCCAGGGGCTTAAGTGGAGAGGAAATATTTTTAGAATGATGAGGGCAATGAATGTACAAATGCGCTTTACACAATTGATGTATGTATGGATTGTGATACTAATAAACGCCCCTAATAAAACGATTAAAAAAAACTCCTTATAGGGCTTTTATTTTAGATAGGATGTGAAATAATAAACAAGATTTTTAAAAAGAAAAAGCTATTTGATATTATACAGCAAAAAGTGATCTGGACACAAAATGAAGTGGGAAGATGGTTGAGATGTATGAGGTGTGGTGAAGTTTTAAACAGAATAGCCAATGAAAGGTTTGCTTATAAGGTGTCAATCTTTAGAACATGATGAAGCAGCGGTAACACTTGAATTAGAATCATGCTTACAGAATTCAAGTATCACTATAAAGGGGTGAATGAGAGGGAGAAAAAAATAGAGGTAAGGGTCAAAGACCAGATCATAAAGGACTTTGTGGGACGTGCTAAGGATGTTGGCTTTTATTCTGAATGAGATCAGGAGTCATGGGAGGATTTTGAGCATAGAATTGCAGGATCTGACTCACATTTTAATAGAATTGGATTGGCTGCCATGTGAAGAAGAGATTGGAAAAAGGCATGGTAGGCAGAATTTGAAGTCTCCCCTGCCAGGAGATACTATGTAGTCAAATACAAAAGTAAATATGTTGTACTTACATGCTATGAAGGGATGTTGCAAATATGATTTAAGTGTCAAATCAGCTGATCTTAAAAATATGGTGATAATGTGGATGGGCCTGATACAATCAGATGAGCGCTTTAAAAGCCTAAGGTTTTCTCCAGCTGGTAGCAGACCAGGCAATCAGAGAGATTTGAAACATGAGGGAAATTTGACATACTGTACTTCTGCTGGTTTTGAAGATGGAGAGGACCATGTAAGGATTTTAAGACCCTAGTCAACAGACAGTTAAAAAAACAACAACAAAAGAACGAGGAACATCAGACCTAAAAAGTATCTGTATTCATTCACCAATCCAAAGGAGCTGGAAAGCAGATTTCCCCCAACAACAACAACAACAAAACCCCTCCAGATAAGAGACTGGCGTGGCTTGCACCGGGACACCAGCTTTGTGAAACTCTGAGAGAACCCAGCTGAGCCCGCCGGAACTTCAGACTTAGAGAGCTGTGAGCTAATAATTGGGTAAAGTTTAAAGCTGCTAAGCTTTCAGAGATCTATTACAGAGCAAAAGAGGTCAACCAACTGGGAAACCAATTAGGAAGTTATTGCAGGAAGTGATCTAGCAAAGTACTGTAGTAAGTAGTGACAGAAGAGAGTGACACAGGGCAAAGCAGTAGCCATGGAGATGAAGGAGGCAGATTCTAGATAAAATCTCGGGAAAAATTGGGAGCCTGAGAACAGGTAGAATGGAGTTCCTGACAGTTGAGATTTGGAAGACAAAGGAGCCAGTTTGGAGAGGGAAGCAGCTCCGGAACTCCTTTGAGAGCCCCATTAAACAACTAGGTGGCATCTGAACAAGCCCTAAGAGTGTAGTGGGTAAATCATTGGGCTGCTAACTGCAAGGCCAGTGCTTCAAACCCATCAACTACTCCTTGGGATAAAGATGAGGGTATCTGCCTGCATAAAGATTTCTACTCCCCGAAATCCTGAGAGGCAGTTCTACTCTGCCTGTTAGGCCCACTATGAGCTGGAATCAATTCGATGGCAGTGAGTTTGGTTTGGGTTGAACTCATGAAATGAAATGAGATCATCAAAGGTCCAAAGGCTGAAGCATGGGAAACTCCAGATTAAATTGGGATGATGAGGCAGCAAAGGAAAATGAGAAGAAACAGCAGATAGTCAGTTTCCCTGAACCTCAGTTTCCTCATATGTATAATGGTCATATAAATAGTACCTATCTATACAAACCTATAGAACAAAGAGTTTCAGTCTCAGTGGGACTTCATCAAAGGCAATGTAGCCAAGAGGAATTACTCCAACCCAAATGAAGGTTGAACATGATAGTGGGAGAAGAGGAAAGTAAAAGGAAATAGAGGAAAGAACTAGGAGGTAAAGGACATTTACAGAGATCTACATAAAGGCATGCATATATGTAAATATGTTTATATATAACGATAGGGAAATCTATCTATGTACATATATTTATATGTTAACTATTAAAGTAGCAGATGGACATTAGGCTCCTACTCAAGTACTCTGCTCAACAAAAAAGTACTCAAAAAAGTACTCTGCTCTGCAAAAACACTTTGTTCTAATAACTTGGAATTCTGTGATTCTCACCTTCCCGACATGATAGCTGAAGACAAAATGGGTGCATAAGCAAATGTAGTGAAGAAAGCTGATGGTGCCTGGCTATCAAAAGATATAGCATCTGGGGTCTTAAAGACTTGAAGATAAACAAGTGGCCATCTAGCTGAAAAGCAACAAAGCTCACATGGAAGAAGCACACCAGCCTGTGCGATCATGAGGTGTCGATAGGATCAGGTATCAGGCATTAAAGACCCAGAACAAAAAATAATATCATTGTGAATGAGGGAGGGTGCACAGGGAAGACTCAAAGCCCATCTGTAGACAATTGGACATCCCCTTACGGAAAGTTCACAAAGAAGAGACAAGCCTGTCAGGGTGCGGTATAGCACTGATGAAACATAAGACTTTCCTCTAGTTCTTAAATGCTTCCTCCACCCTCTATCATGACCCCAATTCTATCTTACAAATCCAACTAGACCACAGCATGTACACAGGTACAGATAAGAGCTGGAAACAGAGGGAATCCAGGACAGAGAAACAACCCCTCAGGACCAATCATGAGAGAAACCATACCAGGAGGGTAAGGGGGAAATGGGGGTAGAAAGGGGGAACGGATCACAGTCATCTACATATAACCCCTTCCCAGGGTAGCAGACAACAGAAAAGTGGGTGAAGGGAGACAGTGGTCGGTATAAGACATGAAAAATAAATAAATAAAATAATAATTTATAAATTATCAAGGGTTCATGAGAGAGGGAAGCTGAGGGAGGGGGGAGAAACGATCGGATACCAAGGGCTCAAGTAGAAAGAAAGCATTTTGAAAATGTTGATGTACAAATGTACTTGACACAGTGGATTTGTGGGTGGATTGTGATAAGAGCTATAAGAGCCCCAATAAATGATTTTTTAAAAGAGAGAGTGTTGCAGTCTCAGAAACCCACAGGGGCAGTTCTACCCTGTCCTATAGGGTCACTCTGACTCCATGGCAGTGGGAAAGAGGGAGGCAAGCCCCAAACCAATTGCCATTGAGTCAATTGCTACTTATCGTGATCCCCTGTGTTTCAAAGTAGACTGCCCTTCAAAGGGTTTTCAGTAGCTTCTGCTTCTTCTGAGGTACCTCTGTCTGGGTGGCTTTCATTTAGCAGCTGAAAACATTAACCATTTACACCACAGACCATGGATTTTTTAAGTGCTTGGCACACTATCTGGTACATAGGACACATTCAATAAATGTTAGCTATTACCCAAGAAAGCAGAGATCATCTCTATCCCTGTCACTTCCACAACTCTGCGTCCTTCCCCACTATCTGTGTCAAGTGCATGACTTTGCATATAATCATGCCCAGACTGATTGCCATTGAAATGAATTTATTTCTCCCTCATAGAGTTATAAAGCTAGGGTTGTTCCTTCAATCTGAGAAAACTAAGTAAAGCCTCATGGTTATTTGCCACTTCTGATTTGGGGAGCCAAAGACAACTGTCAGAAAGCAGATTCCTCCATTTCAATAAGCGGCTCTTGTTCTAAAGACATAGCCATCTTGGAAACTCTACACACGTGATTTCCCCTCTAGTTTCCCATTCTGAATGCAGTTATAAATGGAAACAACATAATGAGAGAAATCCAATTTTGTTGATAAGACAAGGCCACAGACACTTAGTTTTCAAATGATGTATTCCTGTAGAATGTACTCATTTTCTTTTTTGGACTCATTTCTGCAGACCCTCAAGTTATTTATAAACTCCTAACTCCAAATAAACATACTGCTGATGGTAGGTCATGATTCTTTGGCATGTGCCTTGTGATTTCAAATGTTAACCCGAAGGGTGGCTAATGGGAATATGTGTATGTGTGTGTGTGTTTTCCTCCTTATTTCTCCTTGGAGATGTATTTACTGAAATACTTTATTGCCTTTGCATTGAGAATAATTTAAAACTGCAGTTAAGCCTGTAGCGGTGAAGTAAAAGCATGCATCATTTGGATTGAATTTGTTAAGAATCAACTGTTCATGATCTGCCATGAAATTTCGAAAATTCTAGGCAATTAGCTCCTTGAAAGGAAAAACTGTTCTAATTTACTCCACTTCACGGAAATGCACTCAGAAGCACTGTTCAAAGCTTCAACTTTTGCCTTCTGTGTTTTAAGGTAACCGTTCAATATCAGTAAAAATGTGTGAATTTAATTAATGGTATTGAAACCAAAGGAAGCATTTCCAAAGGGCTCAAATCCATATGAGACCAATATGTTGACTTGCTGATGTGAATTTAATTAGTGTCTTCAAATATAACTTTCAAAGCCCCTTTTATGTAATCGTCACATTTATATAAACCATTAGCACATAGTACTTGGTATGAAATGCTTTGCTACATAATCCAAACTGTTGTCGTGCCCTGGGAGAGTATCTAATAAACTCAATATGTTTCCACAGAGAAACTTTTGTATCTTCATCAAGTACATTTAGGTTCAACTGATGTGAAGAAAGTAACTTAAGACTGGCCTTTGAGCATAGGGAATAGACTTCAATGATTTGGTGTGCACTTTGCTTTTCCAGCACTGACATGAAAAAGGAAAGGAAATCAGATTTTACTGGCCTAACCATTCTCAAGAAGTATTTCAGCAAATGATTAAATTGAGTCCCAGAGTTCCAGGTTGTAGAGAACAAGAACGGAAGAAGTCAGTGTGTTTGGGCAACATTGGCTTGACAGCTGTAGGCTAAGAAATATTGCTCCGCGTATCCCATGAAGATTTTCTGAGTAGTAAGTGCATCTATCTCCCAGATACTCTTTTCCACTGCTCTTCAAAAAGTTCTCAAAAAAAAGTTTCAATGACTGTTATACTACTCTGCAGTTTTATGATGCAAGAAGGAATGCTTTTTGTGGCGATGTGAACTCTCAAGGACCAGTCCAATGATAGTGGCATAGTGGAGGGGAGAGCAGATGAATTGAGTTCAAATCCCAGAGGGTCTTGACTTAGTTAATAACAGTGCACATATCATTCATTTCACTAGGCCTTCATAAAAGAAATGGTTTGGCCTGGATGATTGCTGTACTTCTTATATTTGGTTGTGAATAAAAGGTATCTTTGAATAACTTAGAAAACTGATGATGGATTTCAGGATAAAAGAAACATTAGATTATGATAATAAAATGCTCTATGATAAATAAAAAGTTTTACAGAATGGAATAATAAAGCATGCATTCTAAGCTATTGATAGTCACTCTGGGAACTATAGACCTGAGTGTTGTTACATGTTTCTGTACCTCTATATACTTTAAAAACTACTGAGATTACAATGTTATAAGGTATTCCCTCTTGAAAACCTTAACCAACTGCCATTTTCTTTCACATGGCTGATTCCTTTTTCCTCCTATGCATCTTACCTTAGCAAATGGTACCACCCTCCCCTTCCTATCAAGCCAAATGCCAATTCTCAGGTATTCTCCCTAGTGAAGCGATGGCATCGGACCTCCTCCAGCCCCAAGGTGATTGCCACAAGGCAGAAGTTAGACAAGCCTCCACCCTTGAATTCTTTCTACCCTATTCTGACACCAATTGTCCCTCCCATGGCACTCTACTTTCGTGGTTGAGTTTCACTGTAATGGCCACACAGAACTCATAGATTATGCTCATAATTTTGGAGACATATTAAGGAAGTTAACAGGTTACAATTCCAGTGAAAAATGCTCATGATAAAGTTGTTAGAAAGCTCTTTTAGGGTTGCCAATCAATGCCCCAAAGGCATGCCAGTCTTGTATAAGCCTCAATCTGACGTTTCAAACTCAAGCTCAATAGATCAACTCCCCCAATTTAGTGCCCAGAGGCACTCCATTCCACAAAGCCAGCCTCCCGCCCCCAAACCTTCAGCTCCGCTGACTCTATGCACTGGTAAATCTACCGCTCTGGCTCCTGGTTCTGCTGCTGCTCCTCTGCCACTCCTCTGGTGTCAAGCATTCTCCTAAATCAAGGAGGTTCAATCTCGGGGTCCAAAGGAAACACACTCCCCTCTTACTGACAGTGAAATTCCCAACTTCCTGTTTCTGAGATGCTTCATTTTATACCCAGCAGGATGGTGATCACAACTAACCCTGTTACCAATTAGTCACAATTGAGTCATATAATCCAATCAGTATCTCCCTCCACCTTCTTATCCAGACCCATGAGAAAAAGGAAGATCATTTGGTGGGAGTAATAAAGGCTATGGCTAGAAGAGCCATATTAAATAATTCACTACCATGTATGCACCTATGTATTCTCAGATCCATTTACCTCTATCAACTCCACTTCCACTACTCTACTACCACCACCATCTACACGATGGAAATAGATTCTTCACTAGTCTCCCTACTGCTACCCATATCCATTCTACCCTGAGCCATCTTCCATGAAACAGTCCAAGTGATCTTTTAAAAATGCAAATCTGAGCCAAGCTTCCAGGACAGATAGATACGAGTGCAGTCCTAGAGTCTATGGACCTTACTCATCCTTCAGATCTGAAAGTGACCTTACATACACGGCTCAGTGTTCAGCCATAACAATAGACAGGTCCATACTGAGAACACAAACACTATGGAGGTGCACACACCTCAGAATATTCAACGCTGTGAAATCAAAAGGGCAGCATTTATCCAAGGATAACATTCAGAAGGGTTAAGAAAGAAGGCAGAAGGGAAGGGGAACACACAGGGAGAAGTGGGACAAGTGATGGGACGTTGAGTGGCTTGCAATGGATAAGAAGAAACAAAATGTGTCTCTTCAATGTATGTTTATTGTATATTCAATGAAATGTTTTAACAGTTTTATTGGCACATTCTTCACATATCACACAATTCATAGTTCAGTCATATCAAGCAGGGTTGTACAATCACTACAACAATCCATTTTAGAACACTTTCTTCTTTTTTTAAAATCATTTTATTTGGGGGTTGTACAATTCTTATCACAATTCATACACACATCCATTGTGTCAAGCACTTATGTACATGTGTTGCCATCATCATTCTCAAAACATTTGCCTTCTACTTGAGCCTTTAATATTGGCTGCTCATTTTCCCCTCCTTCCTGAATCCCCCCTCCCTCATGAACCCTTCACAATTCGTAAATTATTATTATTTTGTCATATGTTATACTGTCCGACATCTCCCCCCACCCTCTTCTCTGCTGTCCATCCCCCAGGGAGGAGGCTATAGGTAGATTCTTGTAATCAGTTCCCCCTTTCCACCCCACATTCCCTCCACGCTCCAGGCATCACCACTCTTACCATTTGGTCCTAAAGGAGTCATCTGCCCTGGATTCCCTGTGTTTCCCATTGCTATCTGTACCAATGTACATCCTCTGGACTAGCCAAATTTGTAAGGTAGAATTGGGATCGTGATAGGGGGGGTGAGGAAGCATTTAAGAACTAGAGGAAAGTTATATGTTTCATCGTTGCTACCCTGCACCCTGACTGGCTCATCTTCTCCCCACGACCCTTCAGTAAGGGAGTGTCCAGTTGCCCACCGATGGGCTTTGAGTCTCCACTCTGCACTCACCCATGTTTACAATGATATGATTTTTTGTTCTTTGATGCTTGATACATGATCCCTTCGACAGCTCCTGGTCACACAGGCTGGTGTGCTTCTTCCATGTGGGCTTTGTTGCTTCTGAACTAGATGGTCACTTGTTTATCTTCAAGCCTTTAAGACCCCAGACGCTATATCTTTTGATAGCCGGGCACCATCAGCTTTCTTCACCACATTTGCTTATGTACACGTTTAGAACACTTTCTTCTTATACTCATTGTTAGTTGTGTAATTAATTTTTTTAATTGTCAAAAATATACACAACAAAACATTCTCAAATTCACCAGCTTCTCCATGTATAATTCAGTGCCATTGATTATACTCCTCATGTTCTACAACGATTACTTATATGTTTTTCCAAATTATCCCACGACCATTAACATAAATCAATGACCCCTAAACAAAAACTCTTGCTCCTTCACCCATGGTAACCATTGGTCGCGTTTGTTTTCTTTTTCTCTTTCAGTAGTTTTCTTGATATAATATTCACCTACCATACGTTTCCATAGCTAAATCACTTTTTTAAAGAGTTGTATATACATCACCACAATCAGTTCTAGTGTTTCCCGCCCCCACTCCCACGTTCATTGATTGCTCTCCAATTTCCCTCACCTTCCCCAGTCCCTGTCCCCGATAGACCATTGCATCAGTAGTAATTTTCTCTATGCATCCACCCCTTTTGTTCTTCTTAAACTGGGAAACTGAACAGAAACCATTAAAAACAAAAAAAACAAAATAGAAAGAAGAAAACAATAATAATATTATTAAGATAAAAATAAAAATAAAGAGTAAGAAAGAAAAAAACATGTTTCTGTCACGGAACACACGAGAAACATTTGAGCCTAGAGCAAATTCGGGTTTCGTCAAAAGGGAGGACAACTGACCAATTATATTATACCATGGTTCAATACATAATAAAGCTTACAAAGATTACTCTGTCTGATAGTAAAGTTGTTCCAGTCCCTTGCCTGGGACTAAAGGGGATCTGCCAGAGACTTAATCTGACTAGATACTCTGCATATAGGTTTTAGGCTCCCACTGTCTTCCATAACCTTCTACAAATTGGGTGTTCATAATTTTTAGCTCTGTTACTTTTCTCTTCACCATATTCAAATTTTGTAATTGTCATCTTTGGATCACACAAGCTGGTGTGCTTCTTCCATGTGGACTTACATGACTCCTCTCCTAGATGGCTGCTTGTTTGAATACAAGCCTTTAAGACCCCAGACACTATTCCAATTGATAGCCGGGCACCATCTGCTTTCTTCACCACACTTTGCTGTAAGACCTTTATCATCAGGGATCTCTTCCTGAAGGCGAATATCGAGCAGGACCATGTTATCAGATCTAACTGTTCTTTGGTTGGGGCTACGATTAAGTGGGAACCCAGAATCCATCTGCTTGTCCACGGATTATGAATGATCCTGGTTTACTTTGGTGGTCATTTTATGACAAAAACAAAAACAAACAACCCAAACAAACAAAAAAGGAAAACATTGCCAATCATCTATCTAAGGTAAAAGGAGATTGCATTGATAACAACAATAAATTATCCAATGGTATAGAATTTAAGGTACTGGTGCCATGAGGAGTTTATGTGAGTATAGTCCAACTGGGAGCTACAATCCATGAGTTATTGCTTTGTACAAATTGACTTCTTAAATTGACAACCACCATTTCCACAGTCTTGGGGTAGCCATCCTTTGCTTCCTCTCCCATCAGGGTATTTCAGTCCTAATTCCAAGGTTGCAGGTAGATTTGAGGGAGAGTCAAGTTCAATTCAAACTTCCAATGGAGTCCTTCTGATGTGGCCCTTTGGGGGGTGTTAATGAAAAATCGATCTGCTCTGAAAACCTTCACTCAGTGCACAATAATTTTTTAAAGCTAATCTGATCATGTTCCATCCCTGTCAAAACTCTCCAATGGGGGTCCTCACATCAGCTGGGATCAGACTTTCAAGAGAGGGGGAAGGGAGGATGACCGCTTAGTAGCTGCTATGCAATCATATGACAAGGTCCCCTGGACTACAAACATTTTTACAAGAGTGGTGAAGGATACTTATGGGATAATCCATTGGGGGGGCGGGGCGGGCGTACGGACATCTTAGAGAAGAAAAGCGCATGTTTGTTTGTAGAAAAATAGAGAAGACCAACATCCTATGGGGGGGGGGGGGTGACGACCATTACTTTTAAAGACCGTAACTGGGGAGTATATCTGCTACTATGCCCCTAATAAACCACATTGGTCCAAGTTTCTGTACATACCCTGGAAACCCAGGACATAGAACACTGAAATATTGAACCTTGGATCTTCAAGGCACACAGCATGCTCCAAAGGCCATACCAGAGGGATGTGGTGTGGAAACCCCAACTAGCCTCTGCCTCAAACACACTTGTAACCTAGCAACTTAAGTCTGAAACTAAATACTGTGTGAAGAAGCAGAAGAGAGTTATACCAAGAGTATTGAACCGTTGGTAAGCAGACTAACATTTACTTACTACTTCAATGTCCTGATTGCTGTATTAAGATATGCATTATTCTGGCAGACCTGTCTGACATTCTCAGTGAATATTACTGTAAGTTTTTCCTCACCACCAACTTCCATTGTTTGTGCAAATAGCATCCAGTCATGTAAAGATTTATTCTGTACAAGTGAATAATCCATGTATTGTGATATATAGTTGGCCTCTCTTGATAAAGTGTTAAAATTAGGACCGTGGGCTAATCAATGACACTACAAACAGAAAGTCCTTATGCTCCCAGAAGATGATCGATAAGATTCTCTACCATAAATTAATAAGGATGTCTCTAGGTGAAACAGAGGCAGATATTTGGCGCTCACATTTAATCCTAGCTCCAATCTAAGAACAACTGGTTCTTACAACATGGCCCTGCTCAATTCTCACCCTCATGAAGGAAACACAGAAAATATGGGTGCTATAGCAAAGTGTTGTGAAGAAATTAGATGGTGCCTGGCTATTGGAAAGAATAGCATCTGGAGTCTTAAAGGCTTGTTTTCAAACAAACAGCCATCTAAGTCAACTAAGCCCACATGGAAGAAGCACACCAACCTCTGTGATCCAAGGATTGTATATTTTAGCATCCTAATCTGAAGACGGGAATAGTAGCAGAGCTCAAATTGTGAGATTCTGATGTGCAGAAGGCTTTGGATGAGAGTGGAAGTCCAAAATATATTCGCAAGAGCTACACAAGGAATAAATCTCTGTTAATTTCTCTCGACCATAATTGAAGAATGGGAATAACCTGGTTATCAGACAGAAATGGAGAGACAATTATAGATTTGAATGATAACTCTGACTTGAATGGTTAAAACGTCATTTGATTTCCCATCTGATACAGTTTGGGCTTGATCTGGTTTTTAATATTTTCTGTGGGAGGGGGGGGTTCTTCGTATTGGGGTTTGTCTCTGTTGTATTCTGTCATTTTTGGTAGCCTTCTTCATTTTCGGTTACAGACTTTTCTATGGTTTTCAGTATAGATGAATCTATAGAAACAGCAACTAGGAGAAGGGTTCCGGGGGCGGGGGGCACAGCAGAGATGATAAGGGGCAAGGAAGAGCTGAACTCAAGGAATTCAAGAAGGGAAGAGAATGTTTTGAAATTGATTGTGGAAGTAATTATATGATACTGCTCGATAGGATTGAACTATGGAATGGTATCATATCTGGATTAACTCCTAATAATATATTGAGGGGAGGGGTAGAACCCTCCTACTTCTAAGGGGCTTCCCACGACACTTAGATTAAAAACCCAAAATCTACAACACGAACTGTTTCTTCACTTTTCCAGGCCCCTCATCTCTCAAGGAGCCCTGGTGGTGCAGTGGTTAGGCTCTTGGTTGCAAACCAAAAGGCTAGCAGTTTGAATCCACCAGTTTCATGAGAGAAAGATACGGCAGTCTACTCCTGTAAAGAGATCCTGCCTTGGACACCTGATGGGGCAGTTCTGCTGCATCCTATAGGATGGCTATGCGTCCGGATCTATGGCCAGGGGTTTCATCTCTCACCTAAACCTGCAACCCCCTCTTATCTCTTCTCCTTGCTTCTCCACTGCCCCAGGCCTTGCTCACAACCCATTTTCTATACAGAGCCAATTATCTTTCAAGAACACAAACAATAAATGTGTCAATCCTTGATTAAATTCCTTCAATGACTACTCATTACCTACTGGATAAAAGCCCAACTCCATAGCCTTGCACACAAGAACTTTCCACAGTCTTCTCTACTCCCAGCCCCCCAGCTGCCCACCTGTTTCACCAGCCCAGATTTCGGGCACCCTGCTGCACACACTCACTTTGCTCCAGCTGCAACACTTCTTTTCTCTCTTTTTTTCCTTTTCCTTTTTGATCAAGGATCGTTTTAGGCATACACAAAAGTGAAAGGAATCAGATCATTAATCTCCCTCTAGCTATCATGGGAGCTCCTGGTTAAGCCCTTTGCTGCTAAACAAAGGGAGTCAGTTCAGACCCACCAGTCACTCCACAGGAGAAAGTGAGGCTGTCTGCTTCTGTAAAGATTACAATCGTGGTTGACACAATGGATGTATGTATTGTTGTAAGAGCCATAAGAGCCCCCTATAAAATGATTTTTTAAATAAAAGATTACAGTCTTGGATACGTGAGGAAGCAATTCTACTGTGTCCTCTAGGGCCACTGTGAGTCAGAATCCACGCAGTAGCACCTGGGTGGGTTTTATAGCGGTCATTCATAAACAAGGTCATGGAGTTGGATCCAACTCTAAGGAACCTACCAGCCACAACAGCATAGATATCATTCAACGTGAAAGTTATCCAATTTCTGTCATTCTTGTGTCATCTAGCCTCACCCACTTTTTTCCTGAAGTACTGTAAAGCAAATCCTAGATACATTTATCTGTTAATACTCAAGTAGGCCCTTCTCAAAGTAAAGGACTCACCAAATATGTCCTACTTCTTCCTGTGCACATCCTAGTCTTCTGTCTAGCGTGTACTTAGTCCCCTCACTTTTCCACCTGGTGAACTCTTATGTATACCTCCAGACCCTGCCCAAATGTCCCCCTCTCTGTGAAACCTTACGGACTTCCCCTCTGCTGTGCTTCCACATCACTTTGTATGTACACCACCGATTTGTTTAGTTATAAAAGATAAAAGAAGATATGCACATAATCCCTGTTGTACATTAATATAGAACATAATTTTATATTTTGTATTTCATTAAAATATTACATAAATAGAATATGGCATCAAGCCTACTCTATTTAAGGAATGTGTTTGTGTACCTGTCTCACCTGCTAAAGGCTAAGTTCTTTGAGATAGAAAATGTTTGTCTTTGCTCACAGATTGAATCCCACTGCACAATACATATTTATACTCCTGGCATCCAGCATAGTAGCTAATCCACAAATATTTGTTGAATTCATACATTAAACAAGTGTGGTGTCACACCATCTCATTGGCAGGCAGGCAGACCTGGATGGACTTAAGGCCCAGTTCCAGCAGTTAGTTGCATGCTCTGTTACCTCTCTCAGAACTGAGGGGTGCATGTAGTCAGCACTCGGTGCCTAACTTAAAGATTGTTGGTTTGAACTCACACAGCAGTGCTGTCGAAGAAAGGCCCATGATCTGCATTTGTAAAGACCACAGCCAAGAGACCTGTATGGAGCAATACTATTCTGTTGCTCATGGAGTTGCCGTGAGTTTGAATCAATTCAACAGCAACAAGCTTGGATCTGTTTTCAACCCTTATGAACCACATTGTCTTCACTGAGCATTGGAATTGTAATCCTTACATCCTTGAACTGCTGTGAGGTTTAGGTAAGCTTCTCAATTGTTTTTCAAAGTGAACTCTAAACTGAACTATTGAAAGGTATGATGTCCGGATTATGTCCTAAGAAAATGCTTTGGTAAAGAAAAAAGAATCATAAAAATTCAAGTTCAACATTTTAAAAAAGTGGGTAGAGGGAGAGTGGGTTGGAAAGAGGGAACCGATTACAAGGATCTATACGTGACTTCCTCCCTGAGGGACGAACAACAGAAACGTGGGTGAAGGGAGACGTCGGACAGGGCAAGATATGACAAAATAATCATTTATAAATTATCAAGGGTTCATGAGGGAGTGGGGAGCGGGGACGGAGGGGAAAAATGAGGACCTGATGCCGGGGTCTTAAGTGGAGAGCAAATGTTTTGAGAATGACGAGGGCAATGAATGTACAAATGTGCTTTACACAATTGTTGTGTGTATGGATTGTGATAAGAGTCGTATGGGCCCCTAATAAAACGATTTTTTAAAAAGAAGAAGAAGAAAAAAAATACAAAAGCTCTCCATGTGAGGCCTTGCTAGTCCATAAGCAAGTATACAGTATGACAGGAGGTAAAGGGCTATGAGGAGTATATAACAAAGTGTCCAGAAATTGTGAGCCACTGTGATTCCATTGGAAGGTGAGACGGCTGCCGGTGGCCCATCTGTGTAGGTGTGACTGATTGATGGCTGACCAAACAGTCTGGCCCACACAGCAGATGCTCTTCATTTGTTTGTTCTATGGCTGTGTGACTCTGTTGTTTGCACTTAGCTCTACCTAGCTGTTCTGTCTGCTAGTACAGTTTTATCTAAGCCCTGGTTCATGTAGTGTGTTATGTACTATGCTGCTTATCACAAGAGAAAAATGAGACAGGCTGATCGCTTAAAGATCTGGGCTCCCAGAAACTCTGTAAAAGAGTTCTACTCAGTTCTGCAGGGTTGCCATCAGTGGGTTTAGTTTGGGGTTTGAGTAAATATTCCATGTTGCTTCAAAGCTTATCTAAGATGATGGTCAAAGCTTGAAGCTATGCTTGTGGCCCAGTGTAATTATGAACCATGTCCTTTAGACAGAATCACTTTACCAAGAAGAACTGGGTGACATTCGACCATGTCAGGAGACAGCACGTGAGCAAGATTCAATGGTGCTGAAGGAAGAAGTTTTAGCAGCACGAAAAGCATGAGGCAAAAACAAAGTTCCAGGAATTGATAGAAAACCAAATTTATGGAATTCCCAATGATTCCACAAGCTGATGAAGCACTGGAAGCCTTCACTAGTCTATGCCAGGAAATTCGGAAGACGGCTACCTGGCCGACTGATTGGAAGAGATCCATATGTGTACTCATTCCAAAGGCAGATGCCCCAACAGAATGTGCAAAGTATAGAACAACTTCATTGATATCACATGGAACTAAAAGTTTACTGATGATCATCCAAGAACCGTTGCAGCAATGCATGGATAAGGAACTACAAGAGGTTCGGGCCAGATTCAGAGGTGGACGTGGAACAAGGGATACCATTGCTGATATTAGGTGGATCTTGGCTCAAATCAGAGAGCACCAGAAAGGTGTTTATTTGTGTTTTATTGACTATGCCAAGGTATTTGACAGTGTGGATCAAGAGAGACTGTGATGACCTTGAGAAAAATAGGGATTTCAGAATACTTCATTGTATTCATGTGAAATCTGTAGCTTTGCTAACAGAACAAGGGAATACTACATTGTTTAAAATCAGAAAAGGTGTGCATCGGGGTTGTATTCTTTCAATCTGAGAACCTAGATTATAGGGAGGAAATGTGGCATCATGATTGGAGGAATGCTTATTAACAATCACACGATATGCAGATGACACAACCTTGTCTGCTGAAAGTGAGGAGGACTTGAAGCACTTGCTGATGAAAAGCAAAGATTGGGGCCTTCGGTATGGATTGCAACTCAATGCAAAAAGACCCAAATTCTCACAACTGGATCAATAGGTAACATCAAGATAGATGGAGAAAAGGTTGAAGTTGAAAACGACTTTGTCTTGCTTGGATTCACAATCAATACTTAAGGAAGCAGCAGTCAAGAGATCAAACAACACATTGCAGTAGGCCAGTGGTTCTCAACCTTCCTCGTGCCGCGACCCTTTGATACAGTTCCTCATGTTGTGGTGACACCCCCCCCCAACCATAAAATTGTTTCCGTTGCTACTTCATCACTGTCATTTTGCTACTGTTATGAATTGGATGACCCCTGTGGAAGGGTTGTTTGACCCCAAAGGGGTCACAACCCACAGGTTGAGAACCACTGCATTAGGTAAATTTGATGCACAAAACCTCTTTAAAGTGTTGAAAAGCCAGGATGTTACTTTGAGGATTAAGATGCACTTGCCCCAAGGCATGGTACTTTATATATATATTTTAACCATTTTATTGGGAACTCATACAATTCTTATCACAATCCATCCATCCATCCATTGTGTCGAGCACATTTGTATATTTGTTGCCATCATCGTTTTCAAAACATTTTCTTTCTACTTGAGCCCTTGATATCAGCTCCTCATTTTTCCCACTCCCTCCTCGCTCCCCCGTCCCTCATGAGCCCTTGATAATATATAAATTATTATTATTCTTTCATATCTTACACTGTCTGACGTCTCCCTTCACCCACTTTTCTGTTGTCCATCCCCCAGAGAGGAAGTTATATGTAGATCCTTTTAATTGGTTCCCCCTTTCTACCCCACCTTCCCTCCACCCTCCAGGTATCGCCACTCTCACCACTGGTCCTGAAGGGATCATCTTTCCTGGATTCCCTGTGTTTCCAGTTCCTATCTGTACCAATGTACATCCTCTGGTCTAGCCAGATTTGTAAGGTAGAATTTGGATCATGATAGTGGGGGGAGGAAGCATTTAAGAACTAGAGAAAAGTTGTATGTTTCATCGATGCTACCCTGCACCTTGACTGGCTGGTCTCCTCCCATGACCCTTCTGTAAGGGGGTGTCCAGTTGCCTACAAATGGGCTTTGGGTGTCCACTCTGCACTCACCCTCATTTACAATGATAGGATTTTTTGTTCTTTGATGCCTGCTACTTGATCCCTACTTGTGGTCACACCGGCTGATGTGCTTCCTCCAGACAATGTGGGCTTTGTTGCTTCTGAGCTAGATGGCCACTTGTTTACCTCCAAGCCTTTAAGACCTCAGATGATATATCTTTTGATAGCCGGGCACCATCAGCTTTCTTCACCACATTTGCTTCTGCACACATTTGTCTTCAGCGATCATGTCGGGAAAGTGTGCACCATGGAATGCCAATTTAGTAGAACAAGTAAGTATTTGAGTGGAAGTCCAATGTCCATCTGCTGCCTTAATACTAAACCTATAAATATATGCACATAGATCTATCTCCCCACCATCCTATATAAATATATTTACATTATGTACATGCCTTTGTTTAGACCTCTATAAATGCCCTTGGCCTCCTAGTTCTTTCCTCTATTTCCTTTTACTTTCCTCTTGTCCCACTATCATGCTCAGCCTTCATTTGGATTTCAGTAATTTCTCTCGGTTACATTGCCCTTGCTGAATCTCTAACAGCCTTCTCACACCCTCCTTGCCACTAATTTTGGATCACTTGTTGCTCCCTTGTCCTTGGGTTGGTCAATATCACCTCCTTACCGCACCCCCATCCCCCTCTCCGGTGTCCCCCAAGAACCATCGGTCCCGTTGTTTTCTCCTCCAGACTTTTCATCCAGTCTATCTTATCTAGATAGATCTGCAGAGACAATAATATGCACCAACAAACAAGGCATAGCAAGACAAAGTGACAAATGAGAACACAACGATGACAACAGAGAAAAACAATGACCCCTAAAAGAAAAAAATAATTTTAAAAAAAGGAAAAAGAAACTTTTTTTTTTAATTTTAAAAAGAAAGAAAAACCTGTAAATAGATCAAGGTCTGATTTTGACCTCTAGGCATGTCCTCCAGTCAAGTCCTGAGTCTATCCTTTGTACTCCCTTGGGAGCTCCCTGCTCTGCTCCATGCGTTGCTCTACCACATGCCTTTAGTGTTTTGCCTCAGTGTCGCGGTCAGTCCGGCCCAATCCCGACACTGAGTCTCCAGTGTTGTCGCCCGTGGGGCCATGGGTCAGGGAGGGACGTCATGTCTCATAGTGGGATGGCTCCTCATAGCCATATGATCCACTCTGTGCATTGGCTGTTTAGAGCGGGGATATCGTCCTCCAAGCCTGGTGGGCCAGGGTGTGCTCCACTCTCTTCCTCCCCAATCATTTACGCCCATGTGCTCTGATCAGACATGTCCCTCTCCCTTAGCTGCAGCTTCAGTACTGTCCTCTAAAGTAAATTATTGAGTGGGGAGGGACAGTTGTCCGGTAGCAGCTATGGGGGCAAAGCCCTCAGGCCCCTCCACTGGCTCCTTTCTCCATGCCGGCAAGCCAGGGTGTTTTCTTTTCTTTTTTTAAAAATTCATTTTATTAGGGGCTCATACAACTCTTATCACAATCCAAACATACCTCAATTGATTTGTACATTCATTGCCCTCATCATTCTCAAAACATTTGCTCTTCACTTAAGCCCCTGGTATCAGCTCCTCATTTTTTCCCCATCCCTCCCCACTCGCCCCTCCTTCATGAACCCTTGATAATTTATAAACTATTTTGTCTTATGTTGTACTGTCCGACGTCTCCCTTCACCCACTTTTCTGTTGTCCATCCCCCAGGGAGAAGGTTATAGGTAGATCCCTGTAATCGGTTCCCCCTCTTTACCCCACCTGCCCTCCACCCTGCCAGTGTCCCCACTTGCACCACTGGTCCTGAAGGGATCATCCGCCCTGGATTCCCTGTGTTTCCAGTTCCTATCTGTAACAGTGTACAACCTCTGGTCTAGATTTGTAAGGTAGAATTGTGATCATGATAGTTGGGGGGTGGGGAGGAAGCATTTAGGAACAAGAGGAAAGTTGTGTTTCATCATTGCTACATCGCACCCTGACTGGCTCCTCTCCTCCCCAAGACCCTTCTGTAAGGGGATGTCCAGGGGCCTAAAAATGGGCTTTGTGTCTCCACTTCACGCTCCCCCACCCCCATTCACAATGATATGATTTTTTTTGTTCTGATGATGCCTGATACCTGATCCCTTCAACACCTCGTGATTGCACAGGCTGGTGTGCTTCTTCCATGTGGACTTTGTTTTTTTTCTGAGCTAGATGGATGCTTGTTTACCTTCAAGCTTTTAAGACCCCAGATGCTATAACTTTTGATAGCCGGGCACCATCAACTTTCTTCAGCACATTTACTTATTCACCCGCTTTGTCTTCAGCAGTTGTGTCGGGAAGGTGAGCACCATAGAATGCCAGTATAATAGAACAAAGTATTCTTGCATTGAGGGAGTACTTGAGTGGAGGCCCAATGTCCTTCTGCTACCTTAATACTAACCCTATAAATATAGGCACATAGATCTATTTCCCCATTCTCATATGTAAATATATTTGCATATGTACATGTCGTTATATAGACCTCTATAAATGCCCTTTGCCTCCCAGCTCTTTCCTCTATTTCTCTTGACTTTCCTCCTGTCCCACTATCATGCTCAGTCTCCACCAGGGTTTCAGCAATTCCTCTTTGTTACATTACCCTTGATCGTGCCCTATCAGGCCTCCTACACCCACCTCACCACCGATTTGAATCACTTGTTGTTCCCTTGTCCCTGGGTTAGTTAGCACCACTACCTTCCCCCTTTCTCCCACTCTCCCATGGCCTCCCAGAACTGTCAGTCCCATTGTTTTCTCCTCCAGATTGTTCATCCAGCCTATCTTATTTAGACAGAACTGCGGAGATAATAACATGCACAAAAACAAGACAGAGCAAAACCAAGCAACAAAATAAAACAAAACAACAACAAACCGATGACAAAACAAGAAAGAAAAGCTTGTAGTTAGTTCAAGGACTGTTTGTTGGCCTTTAAGAGTGTTTTCCAGTCGAGTCTCTTGGGGTGCCAAGCCCTGGCTCCAAAGTCTATTTTTGGTATTCCCTGGGGACTTCGTTGCTCTGTTCCCATGCTGTACCATTGGACACCCTTAGTGTTTTGCCTCGGTGTGGTGGGATCAGATCGGGCGGAATTCCCACACTGTGTCTCCAGTGTTGCCCCCTGTAGGGTTATGGGTCAGTGAGGGATGTCTTGTCTCATAGTGGGGGCGGCCATGTGGTCTTCTCTGTGGATTGGCTGCTCTGAGCAGGAATATGGTCCTCTAGTCCTGGTGGGCCAGGATGTGCTCCACTCTCTTCCTCCCATATCATTTGCTCCCGTGTGCTCTGATCAGACATGTCCCTCTCCCCTAGCTGCAGCTTCAGTGCAGTCCTCTAAAGTAAATTCTTCTGGGGGGAGGGGCAGCTGTCCACATAGTTGGTATTGGGGCAGAGCCCTCAGGCTCCTCCACTGGCTCCCCTCTCCATGCCGGCAAGCCATGGTATTTTCAATTGCCTCATATGACTGAAAGTTTGACACAGAATAAGGAAGACTGAAAAACAAATCTATGCATTTCAGTTGTAACATTGGTGAAGAATATTGAAAATACTATGGACCGCCAAAACAACAAACAAATCTGTCTTGGAAGAAGTACAGCCAGAATGGCACTTAGAGGCAAGGATGAAGAGACTTCATCTCACATGCCTTGGACCTGTTGTCAGGAGAGACCAGTCCCTGCAAAAGGTAAAGCAGAGGGGCAGCGAAAGAGAGTAAGACTCTGGAAAAGATGGGTTGAGATAGTGGCTTCGACAATGCACTCAAGCAGAGAAATGGTTGTGAGGTTCACACAGGACCAGGCAGTGTTGTGTTGTGTTGTGTTGTGTTGTACCTAAGGTTGCTATGAGTTAGAACCTACTTGATGGCACCTCCCACCACCAACAGCAACATATTTGGGGCCCAGCATCAGGATCAAGCAGGTCTTCTTTTCACTAGCAAAAGGGTCTCATGGTTGAGCTCATAAATTATGTAATCATTCTAGTCAAAGAGAGCCTTACTTGTTTCCAGTGGGGAGAAAAGCAAACAGTACCATGGATGCCTTCCCAATAGTGATATCCTTCCCCTTGGTCGCCCACCCCCCTCACCCCTTTGGCATGGCACTCCTTTATTGTAGCTCCATGGGATGCATGGACGCAGACCATGAGGGAACTAAGAGTGGTACGAACGGCCTCGTCTCAGAGTCCCAAGGTTCACTGACATCGCAATCTCGTAGGAAGCAGCATCTGCTCCTGAATCAACAAAAGCAGGTCGTCTTCCTGAACCTAGAGGGCATTCTGCTTGGGACTCCACCACGTGCACTCTTTGTGGCCCCTGGCCACCTGTTTCTGGAGTGCCTGCAACCATGGTGTGGGCAGATGGTCCCCAATTCCCAGGCCTCTCCTGGACTATATAGTTTTAAGCAGGCAACCACTGACACAGCCCTCCATCAGCTACCCAGAAACGTTCAACAACGCTGTGCTATTCCTAGAGTTTCCTCGGGCAGGGATGAGAACCAAGGACTACAAAGTGGGTTGGCTCAATTAACCACCTCCAGTTAACCTCTAGCAATGGCTGACAACATTCAAACACATTCTGTCACTGGGAAGATAGTGGTGTAAGCAATTGCCTCAATGCTCCCCCACAAATACAACAGGAAACAATGCTTGGCTTTGAGGGAACTATGGGACAGTGAGAGGCAGGCAAGCAAAATGCAACAAATCATACAGTAGAGAAATCACTTCTCCTACCATCCCTGCCCATCCCCAAGTTACTATGAACTGGGGAAGGGATCCCAGAAAAAGAACCGGCTTCCCTAACGACGACAACCTTTGCCTGAACAAACAGGACACCTAATTTCTGTCCTAAAATCAACAAGGCAGACCTTCCCAGGGGTTCATTTGGAGCATTCCGACACCTTCCCCAGGTGGACACTAAACTGCAAACCTATTGCCAATGACTAGAAAAGGCCCGAGCAGTAAGAGTACTCTACCTGCCTCCCTGCACACTCCATAGCTCAGGCCTCTGAAACAAACAGAAGAGACCTTCCAAAGAGAGTAACAAGGATAAAGAGAGTCTGGATGCCACCAGAAACCCACTAGGCTGAATAGAATGCTCTACTCCAAAACAGTTACAGTACGCATTTTTCTTAAGAGCACAGGGCCATTCTCCAGGACAGACCACATTTGGGGTCACAAGGTAAGTCTTAATAAGTTTTTAAACATAGAAACCATACAAAGTATTTTCTCTGATGACAATGGACTGAAGCCACACATCAATAATAGCAATAACATAAAACCTAACAATTATGTAAACATATGGAAATTAAAACAGCACACTATTAAACAGTGTATAAGGGAGAAATCACAAATTTCTTCAATTCAAATGAAAATGAAAGTGTACCGGATGACAAATTTTGGAATGCAGTGAAGAGAGTACTCAGAGAAAACTTTTTAATATTAAATGCCCGAATGAAAAAATAAGAACAATCTCAAAATAGCAGCTTAACTTTATAATAGCAAGACATAGAAAAAAGAACAAATTAGCCGTAAACCTACAATAAGGAAATAACAAAGTTCAGAGCAGAAATAAACAAAATCAAAACCAGAAAACTATCAGATCAATAAAACCAGAAATTGGTTCTTTGAAAAGATCAATAAAATTGACAACCCTTTAGCTAGACTGTCGGAGAAGAGAGAATGATGTACAAATCACCAAAATCAAAAAGGAAAGCAGCAGCAGTATAATTTATTAGAAATAAAGAAAATGATGATGAAATGTTATAAACAACTGTATGGCAACAACGAAACACTGGTGGCACAGGAGGTTAAGTATTTGGCTGCTAACTACTTTGCAGAATAAAGATAAGGCTGTCTGCTCCCATCAAGATCTCTAGTCTCAAAAATCCTAGGGAGCAGTTCTACTCTGCCTTATAAAGTCACTGTGAGTCAGAATTGACTTGGTAGCAGTGGATTTGAATTGAGTGGGCACGAAAGCAAACTGGGTAACCTAGCAGAAATGAACAAATTCATACAAGCACACAACTTGTCCAAACTGCCCCAAAAGGAAATGGAAAATTTCAACAGATCCATTACAGGGGAAGAGATCACATCAGGGTTCAAACCGCGCGCTGCCCCCCGCCCCCCAAAAAACCCCAGGCCAGATTCCTCAGAAATTCTATGAAACATGTAGCGAAGAACTGACCGCATACCATTTGTGAAAGTTAGGTTTCATGTCAACTTGGCTGGGCCAGGAATCTCCCATAATTTGATGTAGCATGATGTGGTCAACTCCATGATGAGATATCCCGGGAAGCAGTCAAGCAGTTGTGGAAAGAATAGTCTTGATACAATTGAGGGAGGCTTCATTTGGGGTGAGGCCAACTCTTGGTATGGATTGAGAGTATATAGAAGCTAGTTTATGGCTACCTGGAGCTGGATCCTGCATCTGGTTAGTTGACCCTCTGTTATATCACCTGCCAATCCCAGGAGCCACCAGGGGACTGCTAACCTTGGACTCATTCAGTCAACCTCGGATTCATTCAGCTCTGTATCCACCAAGCTGTGGTCCTCCTGCTTCATCTTCGTGCTTCCTGCTCATCAGTCACCACAGCCATATAGTCTGAAGGAGCCTCCAGCTTACGTTGGGCCCATGGACTTGAACCAGAATGGACTTACCTGTGTCTACAACTCTGTGAGCCATTTCTTGCTAAATGCCTTTTTCTATAACTTTGCACGTACAAGCATCACTAGGTTTGTTTCTGTAGAGAACCCAACCTCAGATGCTCTTAATATTTCTCCAAAAGATAGAGCAGGAAGGAATACATTCTAATTAATTTGATGAAACAAATATAATCTGATACTCAAACCAAACAGAGATACCCTGAGAAAATAAAACTACAAGCCAATATCTCTTATGAATATAGGTACACAAATCTTCAACAAAATACTGGTAAACAGAATCCAGCAACGTATTAAAAGTCAGACACCATGACCAAGGGGGATTTATTCCAGGAAACCAAAGGTGGCTCAACATTAGAAAATCAATCAACATAATCAATCACATGAAAAGAACAAAGAAAAGGAACCACATGCTCGTTTCTATGGATGCAGAAAAAGCTTTTGATAAAGTCTAATATTCTTTCTTGAAGAGAACCCTTAAAAAGATTGGAATAGAAGGCAAATTCCTCAGTGTAATTCAGAGCATATATGAAAAGCCAACAATCAACATTACTACTTAATGGAAAAAGACTGAGCGCTTTGCTCTTGAAATTTAAAATGAAATGAGAAAATAACAAATTTGGCTGAGGATTGGGGAAATTGGAACCTTTGTCCACTGTTGGTAGAGATGCAGAATGATACAGCCATTGTGGAAACGGGTGTGGTGGCTTCTCGTCCAACATAAAGAAAACTACCATATGAGCCAGCCAATTCCATTCCCATGAATATGCTCAAAAGAATTGAACCCAAGACTCCAAAAGAGATTTGCATAACAATGTTCATTGCAGCACTATTCACAATAAGGAAAAGGTGGAAACAATGTAAATGCCCATCACAGATGAATGGATGTACAAAATGTAGCATGCAAACACAACGGAACATTACTCAGCAGTCATCAACATGAACTAGATGGAGGTTGAAGACATGAGACTGAGTGAAATAAGTCAATCACAAAAGGTCAACTATGTATGACATGCAAAAGGCAGGCAAAGGCAAATATGTGGAGACCAAGATTTACCAGTGGTTACCATGAACAGGACAGAAGGGAGAACGGAGAATCACAGGGATGGGAAATGTGCACTGATTAAGGGTAGGGCGGCACAGCTGATTGTTGTGCTACTTGTCACAAGCCACACACTCCTAAGAATTGGAATTAGTGAAAGTTGTGTGATGGGTATATTTACAATAGCAAAAAAAAAAAAAAGAGCAGCTGCCGAGGCTGCTCATTTACAACTGAACATCTCATGGGATTTGGTTTCTTGGTTTGGAGGTTAGGGTCAAGGTTTTATGGACTTCTGTTCTACCTCAGAGTTTGTTGTGTAATTCCTGGGGTCTTCACAGCTTTCTTGCAGCCATCCAAAACATGATGCTTGGTCCTTATTCACATGGAACAGCAGAGGAAGGAGATGAATCAGGAATATAAGGAGGCTATGGAAGATGTGGGTGATTAATTTCTGCCTTTGCAGAAGAACAGGATGGTGCCTGGTTACCATCACCAAATATTTGGATCAAAGATGCCATAGAAGGATCCTAATCAATTGAGGAGAAATTCAAAGCAGAATTTAATTTTTTTTCATAGACCCCAAACTGAGGGGGACTGCATGATACTGTTTGCATTAAAACAACCAGCACTGAATACTCCATAGTAAGAAGACGGGGTTCCCTTTTTTAAGTACTTAAACTGACTCTGCAGGACAAATTCCAAAGAAAGCATCCAGGTGGCTTTTAAGGAATGGAATCATCCTTAGATGCAGCTTATAAGCCTCCAAAGTTTAAAAAACAAACTCCATTTCATGACTGTACAATCATTCCTTAGGGATGTTTTCTAAACACCAATGGGAAATTCCTCCATCCCATGCCATTCTTCCAACCACAGAGTCCCCAAACCACATTGGTTTAATGCTCAGAAGTAATATCTGTGAATAATATTATTAGGTATATGAACCAGAAACAGAAGAACGAGGACCCTGCTGGGAAACAGAAAGCCAGAAACTTTCCAACTCATAAGAACGCAGTCATATTTCATGATTAAGGAATAATCCTTTTTTAATTTTAAAAAGGATGTATTACAAGACAAGAGTTGGGCTCTTTTTCCAATTCCCTTAATTGAAACACAAATGCTGATACCAGTCAATCAGATGTGGTCTTCAATCATGAGCAATAGCTGTTTTGATTCTAAAAGAACAATTAAAAAGAATCACCTAACTTTTTCACCAATTTATTTTATATTCTCTAAAACTCACCTCTTGTCAGTGATGTATTAGATGGCTCTTGGTATTTTATGGCAATCCATAAAAATAATGTAATTATGAATGTGCCATTTGCAGAACAAAGTCTGTTTCTTGGGGGAAATTGCTGCCATAATTGGCTGCAATAACTATCTCGGGTTTAAGGACCTGAACGATGTGATCGCAATGCAGAGAAGTTAAGGAAAGTTAAAACAAAGACTTCACTACCAAAGTACTGGCTCCAAGATGGCAGGGTGTGGGTGCTCTCGGCCCGTTCTACATCTAGAAAGGGAAGGTGGTTTCTGTCTGGCCATAAACTTTCACCTGGAAAAAAAATTAAGGATCCGGATGCTGCCTAGTACTCGCCTACAAAATCACTGCAGAAGAAAGGAATTAGCCCCCACACTGTGCTGCCAGAGCGCTGGTGGCGGGCGTAGTGGGTTAGGAGTCGGGCTGCTAACCAACCCACCAGCCTCTCTGAGTGATAAAGATGGGGTTTCTACAACCGTACATTTATCACCTCAAAAATGCACATGGGCCAATTAGACTAAGTCCACGATATCCTATAGGGTCACTGGGAGTTGAAATCTACTGGATGGCAGTGAGTGAGTGTAGTGTGTGTGTGTGTGTGTGTGTGTGTGTGCATGCGCATGCTACATATTTGATTAGCAAACACTTATCTTTGATTGGGAGTCCTTGGGTTGCACAGCTCCACATGGGAACCCACCCAGGGGTACCTTAAAAGAAAAGTTTGACCATTTGCTTCTGGAAGTTCACAGCCAGCAAACCATAGCTGTACTCGGACACACACGGCCGTGAGCCCTGGATCAACTCCTTGGATTGATACCGTTATGAACCATTGTGCTAAACAGTCAATACAATTTTTCACTGTGATTTTTAAAGTCCCTGACCAAAGGGAAAATAGATTTCTAATGCCTTTCCCTTTTAGGAAGAAAAGATGAGTACCATGACTAGTTCCATGCCTCCAGATATAGCTCTCCAACATGCAGCTGTGACCAGACGTACATAGACCCATTTCAATGCCCCCGTCATCCACACTGACTACACGTTGAAATATTCCAATCTAACATACAGATCCATTTATCATCTGGTCCCAATCCACAACTCCAGCCCTAGGTACCACCCCCACCCCATTCAAGGTAATTTTTTTCTGAAGCATAAAGTTCCCTTTTATTTATTTATTTTTAATCATTTTATTAGGGGCTCATACATCTCTTATCACAATCCATACATACATCAATTGTGTAAAGCGCATTTGTACTTCATTGCCCTCATCATTCTCAAAACATTTGCTCTCCACATAAGCCCCCGGCATTAGGTCCTCATTTTTCCCCTCCCTCCCAGCTCCCCCCTCCCTCATGAGCCCTTGATAATTTATAAATTGTTATATTGTCATATCTTGCCCTGTCCGACGTCTCCCTTCACCCACCTTTCGGTTGTCCGTCCCCCAGGGAGGAGGTCACATATAGTTTCCTTGTAATCGGTTCCCTGTTTCCAACCCAATCTCCCTCTACCCTCCCTGTATCGCCACTCACACCACTGGTCCTGATGGGATCATCCGCCCTGGATTCCCTGTATTTCCAGTTCCTATCTGTACCAGTGTACATCCTCTGGTCTAGCCAGACTTGCAAGGTAGAATTCGTGTCATGATAGTGGGAGCAGGGAGGAAACATTTAGGAACTAGAGGAAAGTTGTATTTTTCATCGTAGTTACATCGCACCCTGACTCGTCTCCTCCCTGAGATCCCTCTGCAAGGGGATCCCCAGTGGCCTACTCATGGGCTTTGGGTCTCCACTCCGCACTCCCCCCATCATTCACTACAGTAAGATTTTTTGTTCTGATGATGCCTGATACCTGGTCCCTTCAACCGCATAGGCTGGTGTGCTTCTTCCGTGTGGGCTTTGTGGCTTCTGAGCTTTATGGCCACTTGATTACCTTCAAGCCTTTAAGACCCCAGATGCTATACTGTTTTATAGCCGGGCACCATCAGCTTTCTTTGCCACATTTGCTTATGCACCCATTTGTCTTCAGTGATCCATTGGACACCTCGTGATCACACAGGCTGATATGTTCTTCCCTGTGGTCTTTGTTGCTTCTGAGCTAGATGGCTGCTTGTTTACCTTCAAGCTTTTAAGACCCCAGACACTATATCTTTTGATAGCCGAGCACCATCAGCTTTCTTCACCACATTTGCTTATTCACCCACTTTGTCTTCAGAGGTTGTGTCGGGAAGGTGAGCATCATAGAATGCCAATTTAATAGAATAAAGTATTCTTGCATTGAGAGAGTACTTGAGTGGAGGCCCAATGTCCTTCTGCTACCTTAATACTAGACCTATAAATATAGGCACATAGATCTATTCCCCCATCCGCATATAAATATATTTGCGTATGTACATGTCTTTATCTAGACCTCTATAAATGCCCTTTGCCTCCCAGCTCTTTCCTCTATTTCCTCAAGGTAATTTTTAAACACATTCCTGTTCCTCTTCCAGACCTCTAGCTTTCCTGCCTGGTTCCTTCTGTCTTCACTGTCTCCAAAAATCTGTCATCATCGAGTTGATTCTGACTCAGAGCAACTCCTCTATAGGGTTTCTGAGACTGAGAGATTTTATGGAACCACACAGCCTCATCTTTCCCCAGAACAGCATCTGGTGGATTGGAACTTCCAACCAACCATGCCTAACCCACAGTGCCACTAGAGCTATGTTTTATTCAATCCCATGCCAGTTTTCAGTCATCACCTTATCCTCTTAGTAGCATGTCACCCACAACTGCTCTCTCTTTCTGGAAATGCTTTCTTTGGCTTTGAGGATACCTCACTCTCCAGATTTTCCACCTACATCTCTGACCTTTGTTTCTCCTTTATCAGACTTACACTCCCAGCTGTGTATCTAAGGGATGACAGGGCATGACATGTGCCTTGAGCGCTACTTGGAAGGGGTGCCACTGAGCAGTTTCCATTAACCTAGTAAGGTCCAATGCCCTTTCTCTAGCACAGAAGGCATCCAGTCATATCGTGGGAGGGGAGGTAAGTAGAAGGGGGCACTTGCCCCCAGGCTCAAACCCAAGTACATGCCACCAGACGAGGCACACCAGCTTAAAGGAGCTATAAATAAGAAAGGCATGTGACTAAAGTTTGCCAGACAGTATGAGGAAAGGTGTTTCTCTTCATCACTAGGACCAGTGTCTATTGGTCGTCAAGCTGGTGCATATGTGGAGGTACAATTAAGAGATTGTCCTGGTCACTTGATACCCTGTATATTGTACTTATAACCCTGTATATGCCTCCTCCTCTTCTCAACTTATAATTAAATGGTGGAGTGGAACAGGGCTGAGTCCTAGATACACGTCTCTTTTCTGCAGTCTTTGTCTACATCAGCGGTTCTCAATCTGTGGGTTGTGACCCCTTTGGGGGTCAAATGACCCTTTCATAGGGGTCGCACAATTCATAACAGTAGCAAAATTACAGTTATGAAGTAGCAAAGAAAATAATTTTATGGTTGGGGGGTCACCACAACATGAGGAACTGTGTTAAAGGGTCACGGCATTAGGAAGGTTGAGAACCACTGGTCTACATGATCTCATCGATCCCTATAGTTTGTCAAATGATCCTTATGAAGACAATTTTCAAATGTGTATCTTCAACCTGTACTTGTGTCCTAACCCAAACTCATGTATTTGACCTCCTGTTTAACACCTACCCATGGATCACAGAGTAAATGGAGTAGGTCTTGATATATCTCCCCACTATGACACTAAAAACTCTCTCCCCCAACTTTCCCTATCTCAGGGAATGGCAATCCTAAGCTAAGCCAAAAACCTGGACTTGTGTCCCCCTTCTCGCTCATTGCACACATCCAACCCTGAATAAGTGATGCAAGTTCTGGAGATGGGGACACAAAAAATAGTGGCCTCTTTTAGACTGAGTCTGAATCTGAACTGGTTCATTTGGGATTGACCTCTGCTGAGATTTTATACTTCCACCCCAGGTTTACTGACTCTGAACGTAATAGTTCAACAAGATCCCCTGGTGATTCTTACAGACCCTCTCACTTAGGAATCTTGTTTAAAAAATATATTCCACTTCAGTATATCTGGGGGGTAGGTGGGGATTCAAACTCTCAGCACTTTTGAGGTGCCTTTAGTTTACGCATGTGGAAATGTGATGTAGGCAGTTGGATTTATGGACTTGCAGCTGAAGATTGATGTATGAACCACAAACGTGGACTTGAGAGTCATCACTGATACAAACAAGTGGGAGATGAATGGCTAGCAGGAGTCTCAAGCCCCAGGATTTTAATTTGGGTGATTGAGTGGATAATGTATAACCTCAAACTGAGAGAGAGAGAGAGAGACTCATCAAAGCCCACCAAGCCCCAGGGACTACATCCCTGCTTGGAGCAGCCAATGCACAGGAAGGACCGTAGGGCTGGCCCCATCACAAGACTTGGCGTTCCCTCACTATCCCATAGCAGACTATTTCCATGCATGACAAAGGCACAGGCAACCCTAGGGACCTTACTGTTCTCGTGCCTCCCAAGTGTGCCTGGGGATGAATGAATGAGAGTGATGCTAACAAAGGGCCACCCCTGAGGGTGCTTGAACTTCCTGACTCATCTGAAACTTGGGTCCATATTGGTAGCATGACAACACCACCACCACAACAACTGTGTCAAACACAATGATACTGCCAAGGATTCCGAATGGTAACTACTCTAGTCTGATGATTTTGGATGGGGAAAAACAAATGTCCTCTGACAACTTTTGTGAAAGTCTGGTCTTCCAACGTTCAGGGTACTAAAATATACTGCCCCAATGGTATTGGATGGCCCTAGGCTCCAAACTCATCGGAGGAGTCCAGGTGCTTTGTGAGCACCAATGGCTGGCAAGAGATGGGGGAGGAGAGCTTCACTGCTGCTTGTTAGCAACAGCCTCCAGAAGACTCAGGCTCCACCAGCCTCTGCCCCCAGAAGCCATATCCGGGGCTTTCCCAGAGGTCTTATTCCCCATCAGCTGCTCCACCTGCGTCTCAACTTATTTAAATGTCAAATGAGCTGTGTCAATTAGCACTGACCCAACGAGCCAGAGCCTGAAAAGAAATGAGATATAATTGCAAAAGTCAGGATGAAGAAGCCTTTACAAATTGCTTCCACCCCTCCTCCCCAGACCTGCCTTTCTTTCTTTCTTTTTTTCTTTCTTTCTTTCTTTCTTTCTTTCTTTCTTTCTTTTTTGTTTGTTTGTTTGTTTGTTCAAAGTAAGGAGGTTTTTTCATAAGATGCCTTGAGAGCAGGAAAAAAAACATGTGTGCAAGAGAAAGCAAGTATGGTCAAGAAAGGCCTTAGCCCTGAGGGGCCAGCCCCATTACCAACTATGTGGACAGCACCACCCTCCACCGCAGAAGAATTCGCTTCAGAGGACAGCACTGAAGCTATAGCTCAAGGAGAGGGACTGGTCTGATGAGAGCACACAAGAGTCAACTAGCCAGGAAGGAAAAAAAAAAAAAAAAAAGAATGAAGCACATCCTGGCCCAACAAGCCCTGAGGACAATATTTCTGCTCAAAGTAGCCAATGCACATAGACGACCACAGGGCCGGCCCCACCACAAGACACAACGTTCCTCACTGACCCTTAGCACCACGGGGGACAGCACTAGAGACACATGGCAGGAACTGTGCCCGCCCTGAGCCCACCAGCCACCAAAGCCAGACACTGGGGGCATGCAGCAGAGCAGCAGGGAGGAAGAGAGCAATGAAGTCCCCAGGGATAGATGTGGGGCCAGGGCATGGCACCCCATCAGACTCAACTGCAAAGCACTCGTAAAGGCCAACAAATCGACCCTGAATTATGTATAGGGTTTTTTGTTGATGTTGTTGTTGTTCTTGTTATTGCCTTTTTGTTGTTGTTGTTGTTGTAGCTATTCTTTTACTTTCTATTGTTGCTTCCTTGTGCTCGGTCTTGTGATGGTGGATATTGTTGTCACTGCATGTCTACCTGGAAGAGATAGGCGGGATAAACAAGCCAGAAGAGCGAACAACGGGATGACAGTTCCAGGGGGACATGGGAGAGGGGTAGGCGGGGGAAAGGAAGTGGGTATTAGCAAACCCAGGGACAAAGTAACAACAAGTGATCCAGAATCAGTGGCAAGGAGGGTATAGGAGGTCTGGCAGGGCTGCTTCAAGGACAATGTAACCGAGAGGAATTCCTGAAACCCAAATGAAGGCTGAACATGATAGTGGGACAAGAGGAAAGTACAAAGAAATAGAGGAAAGAACTAGGAGGCAAAGGGCATCTATAGAGATCTAAATACTGGCATACACATATATAAACATATTTAGATACGATGAGAGGGAAATAGATCTATGTACATATATTTATAGGTTTAGTATTAAGGAACCAGATGGACAGTGGGACACTACTCAAGGACTCCCTCAACTCAAGAACACTTTGTTCTAACAATTCGGCAGTCTGAGATGCTCACCTTCCTGGCACAATCGCTGAAGACAACAGGTGCATAAGCAAATGTGGTGAAGAAAGCTGATGGTGCCCAGCTATCAAAAGGCATAGCATCTGGGGTCTTAAACGCTTGAAAATAAACAGGCAGCATCTAGCTGAGAAACAACAAAGCCCACATGGAAGAAGCACACCAGCCTGTGAGATCATGAGGCATCGAAGAGATCAGGTATCAGGCATCAAAGAACAAAAAAATTCATAGCATTGTGAATGAGGGGGAGTGCAGAGTAGGGACCCAGGGCCCATCTGTGGGCAATTTGGCATACCTTTGCAGAAGGGTCACAGGGAGGAGATGAGCCAGTCAGGGTGCAGTGTAGCAATGATGAAACATACAACTTTCCTCTAGTTCAGGCATCTTCAAACTACGGCCCGTGGGCCACATGCAGCCCGCCGAGGACATTTATCCAGCCCATCGGGTGTTTTTGCCCCATTTGGTTTTTTACTGCAAAATAAGATATGTGCAGTGTGCATAAGAATTTGTTCATAGTTTTTTTAAAAAAAACAAACTATAGTCCGGCCCTCCAACAGGTCTGAGGGACAGTGAACTGGCCCGCTGTTTAAAAAGTTTGAGGACCCCTGCTCTAGATCTTGAATGCTCCCCCCCCCCCCATCATGATCCCAATTCTACCTTACAAATCCAGCTGCATCAGAGGATGTATGTACACTAGTACAGATAGGAACTGGAAACACAGGGAATCCAAGACATGAACCCCTCAGGACCAGTGGTGAGAGTGGCAATACCGGGAGGGTGGAGGGAAGGTGGGGTAGAAAGGAGGAACAGATTACAAGGATCTACATATAACCTCCTCCCTGGAGGATGGACAGCAGAGAAGTGGGTGAAGGGAGATGTCAGATGGTGTAAGATATGACAAAATAATAATAATTTATAAATTATCAAGGGTTAATGGGGTAGTGGGGGAGCAGAGAGGGAGGGGGAAAATGAGGAGCTGATACCAAGGGCTCAAGTAGAAAGCACATGTTTTGAGAATGATGAGAGAAACAAATGTACAAATGTGCTTGACACAATGGATGTATATGTGGATTGTGATGAGTTGTACAAGCCCCCAATTAAATGATTTAATTAAAGATAATAATAATATATATATTATCAAGGGTTCATGAGGGAGGGGGGAGCAGGGAGGAAGGGGGGAAATGAGGAGCTGATACCAAGGGCTTAAGTAGAAAGCAAATATTTTGAGAATGATGATGGCAACAAATGTACAAATGTGCTTGGCACAATGGATGGATGGATGGATTGTGATAAGAGTTGTCTGAGCCCCCAATAAAATGATTAAGAAAAAAATAAAAATAAAACAACAACAAAAAGAAAGGCCTTAGCAAGCTGATCTTTACAGATGCTGTCCGCATAGCTCGATAGAACTTCCTCTAGAAACTCTGGGACAGTGCTGGTGAGAATAAAAGTGCCTCTGGCAGGTGCCCACACTGGAACTGTTAAAAAGGAGTGCCCTCAACTGTATGTATGGATCAATCAGACTTACTGGAAGGACACTGTTGACAGTGTCCAAGTATGCCTAGGTTCTATGAAACAGACAAGAAGCACATGGGACTTGCCTGAGATGACTAGCTAGATGCACCCTTATTTGTACTGCAGACTAGAGTTCGACATTAGGCACGCAGATCAAATGACTGCTTTATGACACGCAACATTCTACTACACATTCTGTAGCGTTTGCAGCTGAGTCCAATGTGTTCTGCCACATCCGTGCCACAAAAAGGTGATTGTAATTTGCGCAGAGCTGGAGACTCCAGTCAACCCAGAAAAAGAGTCCTCGCTTTGGCTTGCCCTCTATCTTAGCAAACTGCCGCACCACACACTCCCGGGTGTACTGCCACCATTTCCTATCACTCACAATGATGCTCAAGAAGAAGAAAAATAAAAAAGAAATGTCTCAGTACCAAGTCAAATGGAGCACTTGAGCAGACAGAGTTCTGGGCTGGGAGTCTCAGAATTGAGTCCAAGATCTACCACAAAGTCAACTGAGGATGATCCCTCGGACCCACTCTCTCAACCTGTTTCCTCATCAGTAAAATGAGGAGACTCCATGAGATTATTTCAATGAAGCCACCCAGACCGTTATTTGTAGAGTGTCTCTCGGCACCCTATTATCTTCCCTTTAACTGCATGCACTGAAAAGCCACCCAAGTAGCTGCTCCTGATATGTTGATGCTCAGCATCTTGCTTTCCAGTAAAGGCCCAAGTCTCTACATTTGGAAGAAGGCACTTGGTAATCAGCTGTAGCTTTACTGCAGCCTCTTCAAACTAACTTGAGGAGGTCCCCAGAATGTATGTTTTAAGCACGTTTTCAAGATAGAAACCTCACATTTGTTCAATGAGCAGGTTTTCAGACTTAACATAAAGATTATGAATTTGTGTTGTGGAGACATCTCAACAGCTCAGCCCTAACCGAGCAGGCAGATCCGGGTTGTTATCCCAACTCTAAGTCCATCCTAACTCTGTGACAATGACCACATGGCATCACCTCCTAAGTTCCCATTTCTTCATCTAGGAAATGGAGATACTAATAATAACACCTAGCCACTGGATTCTAATCTACTTTCTTTGCTGAGAGTGAGGAGAAATTGAAGCAGTAGCTGAGGAAGATTAAGGTTTGCAGCCTTCAGTATGGATTATAACTCAATAAGCCCCAAATGCTCACACAATAAATGATAAATCAAAAAGAGGTTGAAGTTGTGAAGGATTTTGTCTTTCTTGGATCCACAATCAGTGCTCGTGGAAATAGCAGTCAAGAGCTCAAATAACACATTGCATTGCATTGTTAATCTGCAGACCTCTTAAGAATATTGAAAAGAAGCACGCTACTTTGAAGACTAAGTTGCATCTGACCCAAGTCATGGTATGTTGAGTCGCCTCATCTGCTTGTGAAAGCTGGACATTGAATAAGAAAGACCAATGAAGCATCAATCCATTTGAATTGTGGTGCTGGCGAAGCATACTGAAAGGACCATGAACTTCCAAAAGGACACACATCTCTGTCTTGGAAGAACGACGGCCAGAGTATCCTTCGAGGGAAGGATAGCGAGACTTCTTACATGCTTTGGACATGTTGTCTGGAGAAGCAAGACCCTGGAGAAGGACACCATGATTGGTGGAGGGGCAGCAAAAAAGAGGCAGGCCCTCAAGGAGATGGACGGACACAGTGGCTGCAACCATGGGCTCGGGCACAGGAACAGTGGTGAGGAGAGCGCAGTGGTGGGCATGTTTCGTACTACTGTGCATAGGATCCCTGTGGGTGAGATCTGACCCAATGGCACAGCAACAACAACACGGTGGTTCTCCTAAGGATCAAAAGAAACAAGACACATGTGCTGCCTGTGTTAGTCCAGGTAGACTAGAGAAAGAAATTCGTAGACACTCATGTGAGTATAAGAAAGAACTTAATATACAAGAGCAATTGAATATTGAGAAAACATCCCAGCCCAGTCCAGATCAAATCCATAAGTCCAATATTAGCCCATATGCCCTATACCAATCTATAAAGTGCTCTTCAGATTCATGCAACACATGGAATGACGCCAAATACAGGAAGATCACAGGTCAGTGGGTGGGAAGTCTTGTGGATCCAGCAGAGGTATAAGCATCTCAGAGCTTACAGGGGTCTCTACGTGGTTCCTCCAACTCAGGGCACTAGCGTAGCTGTATGTGTCTTGTCAGCTGCAATGTCTCCCAGGGAGTGAGGCCGTGTCCCGCCTCAAGCGAGCTATTTATCTCCTTAGCGCCTCCAAATGAGGTCATCAAGCTGCGGCCTGACTCCACCCCTTCACTCTTAATCCTGAAATTGACAACAGATTATGTAACTCCCACACTGCCCCAGACTTGGTGAACACTCCATAATAGAGCCTCGCTCTGATGATCAGGCTTTTCATTGATCGGTATCCCTGTCCGCAGATGCTCTTTCACAGCTAAGCATCTATCATCAGTCCTCAGGCAGAAATGTTGGTCAGGATGATAAATGCAAAGGGCGAGTGAGTGGTTCTGGTGCACATGGAGGGGGAAAGGAAGGAAATGAGGAAAGAACAGAGCAAATAATCATACACGTCCTAGGATTCCCCCTGCTTGCAGCTTTGAATGGATGGGTTTGAAGTTGGTGTTGTGACTGTCGCTTTTCTTATTTCCAGGATGGGACTTCTCTTTTCTCTGGGAAATAATCTGAAAGATGTCCTCCAGGTGAGGCAGGAGAAACACTGGCTGTGATTCTTCTTCTGCACCCAATAGATTCAAGTCCACACTACTTATGATTGCTGTTGGCTGCCATAGAGCCCACCTCTGACTCATGATGACTTTATATACAAAAGAGGTTAATGCTGCCCAGTTCTGCACCACCCTCATGATTGTTTGCAGATTGTTCCATAGGATTTTCATGGACCAATTTTTGAACATGATCTCCAGACTTTTCTTCCTAGTTCATCTTAGTCTGAAACCTCCCCTGAAGAGTGCTAGCTGCTCATGCGGTACATTGGCTGAGAATTGCACCCCAGGTTTCCCTCATGAGAGGCAAGAATTCTACCACTGACCCACCAATAACCCCCCACCACTACTACTCACTGCCCCTGAGCCCATTCTGACTCATAGTGACCATAGGACAGAATAGACCTGACCCTTTGTGTTTCTCAGGATGTAAAGATGCCTCATCAGAAAGCCTCATCTTTCTCCTGCAGATCCACCCCTGGGTTTGAACTGCTAATCTTGCGGTTAGAAGCCCAGTGTGTAACCCACTACACCACCATATCTCCCCTCACCTCTACTTAGTCCAAGGAAAATGGAAGGCAGAAACTTCTCAGGAAAGTCTCACAGTTCCCTGCTGAGGTTTAGGGTCATCTGCTGAATGTAGCAGAACATGTTGCTGCTATTTTGCCTTCTCACCCACCAAATTCAAACTCAAGATCATCTAAATCTTGCTCAGATACCTTTAAAGGTACTCTTTCCCTTTACTGCTCTGACAAGCCTTTCTTTTCAATCTCTTGTTCGGTCGTCAGAGAAATGACAATAACGAAGATTGACATTCAGAAACATTTAGCCCTGAAATTGTTTTCATTTTCCTCTTTAGAAGCAATAGCAATCAAAGGGGGGGGGGGGTTGAATTCTCCTACAAAAAATTGAATTAGCCTACAATAAAGGGGAAATGCATGTCCCTCCACCAAACACATATACACACACTCAAAATTCAAAATCACTGTCACAGAGTTGATTCTGACTAAAAAAAAAAAAACCACACACATACACAGAAATGTTCATCTTCACTGAGAAAAATTGCTTCTTCACTCTTCAGGTCCCTAGGGCACTTAACAAATCTTGTTAATGAGATTACAATGGAGGTGAAGATGAAGATGCTGATTTTAATGATGAGAACAAACACTTTCCTACCACATGCACATCTCAGCTTCTCTTACCTCACAAGATCAAGGTCCTGTCTTTCCCATCTCACCCTGTACGTCCTCTTTTCTAGTCAACATTGTACAAGGGTTCAGAGTAACGGAGTCAAGTCATGACTCTGTTATTCATCAGCTGTGTGTTTTTAGACAAGTTACTTAAACTTTCTAATCGGTGGATTCTTCATTTATAAGCAGTGATTACCATAGTACTTCTCCTGCAGTTTGGCTGTGCTAATGAATTTTTTTTCAGCAGTTGTATTAGCATGTATTTCACATAACAAACAATTCAATAGTCCAATCGCAAGAAGAGAAAGTTGTACAATCATCACCCCAAGCAATTTTAGGATGTTTTCTTCATTCTTGTACTCACTGTTATTGGATTCCTTCCTATCTCCCCAACCACCTCTGCTGTCATACCCCCAAGACCATTAATCCAGCTACTGTGTCTATAGATTTACCTATTCTGGGTTTCATATATAGAAAAATATTTTTTTAAACTACAACTAAAAAGAATAACAAAGTAAAAAATATTTTAAAAACCTCAATTGAAAAGAAAGCAGAAACATTAAAAACTATGATAGATTTAAATGGATCATAAGGGAGAACAAATTTTAAACTAATTTTATCTGCAACAATCTACTTTCCAATGAATTCTGCATGTTAGCAAGGCTATTCATATCCTTGGTCCACGGTCAGAGGGGATTCACCATGGACTTAATCCATGTGTATTTCTGCTTCACTTAATAAAAAAAGAAAGAACGAAAGAAAAAGAAATATCTTTGAAATGGATCAAAAGGGACATCAGATGATAAAATATTACATTTTAACTTAACTACATCTGCCATAACCAATTTTACAATGCTCTCAGCCTGATAAAAGGGCTAGTCAAATACCTCAACTGTGATTGGAGGGGATTTATAAGAGGCTTAATTCATGTATGGACCCTACAAATGGATTTTGGGCTTCCACTGTCTTCCATAGTCTTCTGCAAACCAGGTGTTCACACTTTAAGCTCTGATGCCATTCCCGCCTTTAGATTTGGATTATATTATTTACAATCCTTGAATCACACAGGCTGGTGTGCTTCTTCCATGTGATTTCAAGTGACACCTCACTTCGATGGCTGCTTGTTTGAAAATAAGCCTTTTAGACCTCCGAGGCTATTTCTGATAGCCGGACACTATTTTCTTCATCATGCTTTGCTATCACACTCATATCTTCGATGATCTCCTCGTGAGGGCAAGAATCAAGCAGAGCCAAGTCATAAGAACTAATTGTTCTTAGATTGGGGCTAGAATTAAGTGCACGTCCAAAATTCATGTATATATGGTTTATATATGTCTCTGATTCACCTTGGAGACTTCATCATCATTTTAGGTTAGAGAACAATATTAATCATTCCCCTAAGGCAGTGGTTCTCAACCTTCCTAATGCCCCAACCCTTTAATACAGTTGCTCATGTTGTGGTGACCCCCCCCCCAGCCATAAAATTATTTCCGTTTCTACTTCACAACTGTCATTTTACTATGGTTAGTTAGAAAGGGTCAGTCAACCCCCAAAGGGGTCACAACCCCCAGGTTGAGAACCACTGTCCCAGGGCAACATTTCCACTGTCATCAAGTCAATGGGGACTCATAGCCACCCTATAGGGCAGGGTAGAACTGTTCCTGTGAGTCTTCAAACCCAAAAATCATCACAGGAATTGAAAACTTCATCGTTCCCCTGCAGAGCTGGCTGGTGGTTTCAAACTGCTGACTTTGAGGTCAGCACCCAACGCATAATCACTATGCGTTTAGGCAACAGTATAGATTTAATCTATACTATACAGGGGTCCTCAAACTTTTTAAACAGGGGGCCAGTTCACTGTCCCTCAGACCCGTTGGAGGGCCGGACTATAGTTTTAAAAAAAAACTATGAACAAATTCCTATGCACACTGCACATATCTTATTTTGAAGTTAAAAAAAACGTGGCAAAAACACCCGATGGGCAGGATAAATGTCCTTAGCGGGCCACATGTGACCCATGGGTTGGAGTTTGAGGACACCTGGATATTGTTGAAAAAAAGGAAATTACAAGAGTAGTGGTCAGTTATGAACTGCAATACATTAGTTGTTGGCTTGTACAGATTAAATTCTTAAGTGACTGGACACTACACGATGAGGTTGGTGATTGGGCAAATCTTCCAGCAAAAATCATTCAGAGCAGCAAGAGTCATGCCTATCAGATTAACACATGCCATAATGAAGCAAGGAGGGCACGAAAATATAAGTATATGGTGGTTCTGGGCCACCATTCATTGGGCACCCTCAGGCAAGTGATGGGAACCAAAGTCCAACACCCTCCAGTTCTATGCCCTTGGGCTAGCAGTCATCTGCTTCTCGCACTATGGAGTTTCAGCCTTTAGTTCCATGGCTACAAGTGAATTTGAGGTAAAGCTCAGTGGAGTTTCTACATCAAGTCCTTCTGCTGTGGCCTATGTAGCTTATGAAAGATGTTGTGCTTCCTAATTGGACACTTTTGACCTAGTTTCTATGTAGTCCTTGGTGGCCTAGTCCATGCGCTATCGATTACTGGGCCACCAAGGACTACATAGAAACTAGGTCAAAAGTGTCCAATTAGGAACCGAGTACCAGATCTATTCTCCTCTTGGGTTCCACACAAGTAGTATTACGTGCTTTTTCCCACTGGGAGGTTGTTCCTTCCCGTTTTCCTACCAACTGAGATGTAATTGTCTTCCCTGAGACATACATACTCCCACACCCCAGCTGGACTTGCATTTCCAGGATAGTTTGCTTATCACTCTTTTAGGAGGGCCTGTTGATTTGGCATGACCTTAGTATATTTTTGTATGGAAGCCATTGAATGGTCGTCTCTCTCCCTCCCCCACCCCACCCCGTCTCAAAAATGGACCCCACATGAGGAGTGGTTGAAGTGGTTTTTCAGATGTGCATATATGTTCTATGGATGGTAGGCAAGCTCTCTACTTCCTTGCTTAGGGTACTGGATTATAATAAATACCCTGGGAGAAGTGACCTGCCTTCACCTTTGTGTTTATCTTATAGTAGTGAACTCATATAATATTGGTCCTTTTGTGATTGACTAACTTCACCAAACATAATGGTCTCCACGTGCCTCCATGCCAGGAGGTGTTTCACGGGGTTCATTGCTGTTTTTGAGGGATGCGTAGTATTCCATTGTGTGTACATACCAGAGTTTATCCATTCTTCTACTGATGGGCACTGGGGCTGTTACCAGCTTCTTGGTATTGTGAACTTTGCTGTATTGACTATGGAAGAGCATATGTCTGTGTTTTGCTCTTATTTCTTTGAGCTATAAGCTACCCACAAGAGCATTGTTCAGTCGTATGCTATTACTATTCCTGGATGTTTTAGGTATCCCCAGATGGCTTTCCATAATGGTTGTACAGAAAATTTTTTAACACATGCAAGGAACCTGGCACATAATAGGTACATGAGATAGTTAAAGTGTATTGTGCCAACCTGGCCGATAAACACATGTGGGGTTAATTGAAGGGCAGAGAGATAAATGCCTTGATGAGCCTCGCCTTTCTAGTTCACGGGTCTCTTGCTTTGTGATGGTCTGGTGTCGGATATATGTGCTAATGTTGGACTTGTGGGCTTGGGCAGCACTGGGTTGGGGTGTTTTCTTGTGCACTTAGCCTTTATATAAAACTCTGTCTTATACATATGAGTTTCTGTGGCTTTGTTTCTCTAATGTACCCAGACTAACACAGTGCATAAGAAATTGCCTGCCATGGTAGCCTTCCACTGTAAGAACCATTATGACAGTTTGGCCATGAGAACTCAACCTGTAACCCCATGTTCCAGGAAATGGCTAGCTCCAAAAGATCCTCAACTTTTAATATTGAACAATCCTTCTTTTGAAACGTCCCCAAATTGCTCATTTGCCCCATTGCACTCAAGTACTACCGAGTTACTGAAAGCCGATTAGAAAATCTCCCCCACTTCCAAAACGAATAGAACGCGTGCCAATCAGAGACAGTCCCAGGAGTTCCTCGTTCTATTCTCTAGACCTTACTCGCCTTTCTAACCACCTGGAATGACTGCCAAAGTGAAAGTCGTGGCCACAAGTTTGTGAACAGAGAGCTTTTGTCGATTTCACCTCAGACTCAGCTTCGCCGAACCGTGGTCCTATACCTTACTTGTCGACCTTTGTATATTGAGCACTCACCAGGGCCTGGCACAGAGAAGGGACATAATGTATTCTCTTGAAATTGTTAGTGGCATTCAACTATTATTTCAATCAACACTTATTGAGGCCAGTGTCACTAGCCACTCTGCTAGATGTTTTCTCTTTTTATCGAGTTATTGATTAGCTAAACCGTACGCAGGTTGAAAGCCTGTGTACCCAACTCTAGGAGTCATATGAACAATAAAGAAGGGCTCTGGTATCCATGGAAACTCAGCTTTGGAGAGCCCAAACCGAGATATTTTTTTCCCTTACACTTTAGTTGGTGGGCTTCCCTCAGCATGCAGAAATCATGACAAGTTAAATAAATAATGTTCTCTTGTCTCTCCTTTTCCAAACTTTCCCTAATTGCTTTCAGGATTTTCTGTTCTTTTGATGTAAATTCTTTGTAGGACTGTAAGGGAGGAGCCGTGAAAGAAAGGATCCCTTAAACCTTGGAAGATGGAGATTCAGAGAGGCCTTGGGGTGGGGGGTAGCCTCAATGGAATAGCCCCAGCTATCTCACCTGAGGCCTTTCATTTCAAATGAGGACCCGAACTTACGGGCCAGATCTCTCTCCCCATTAGTATTCCTTGTGCACCTTATAATTTGTGGCCCTGCTGATGAGCTTTCCTAAGGAGGCTTAAGGGTGTGGGACAAGCATTTTCTAGTCTACTGCTTTCCAATTAATATTTAGAAATGTTCTACTCCCCCTAAGGAATTTTCATACAGGAATTTGCAGCTGCTACTGTATGCCACATCCCCTTACTACCAGGAGCTTCTCAAAGCCACTCCATGTGAGCTTCTGACTAGGCTTATGGAGCAACTGATTCACTGGATGCATATGGAAGATGTTCATGATACATATTTAACACCCCAGAGCCTACCTTCAAATATCCTCCTCACTGTGAAACTCATCAGCAAAAAGAGGGACTCCAAGGTACAAGTGACCAAATAGCATGAAATTGTTTAGTACAGAGTGACTTGGAGAGAAAAGAACATTCTTTTCTATTTATTTTCACCTTGTTGGTGTGTGTGTGTGTGTGTGTGTGTGTGTGTTTATGACTTCTGGCCAGCCTTGGATTTTTTAATTTATCATAGTATTCATTTAAACAAGGCAGTTAATTGTCTAAATGTCTTAAATCTTTCCAGCTTAATTGAGGAAAATGTCAATATGGTTTTGTGACCCCTAAACATTTGCATAATAAACTCTAAATAAGTCTCTCATTACCAAAGCCCCTGCAAAACAAACATGGCCTGCTGAAAATTAGACAACTAAGAACCAGATGGCAATTGGGGACGGTCCAATTCACCTTCATTCTGTCCTTCAAAGGTCCGTAGACTTGTTATCTGGCCATGAGTTTCCATCTTCTTTCTCCATCACTCCCAAATTCCCATATCTCTTGCCCAGAACAGAGCCATACATCCTATCTGTATATACTCACCCAGGAGCCCCCTACTCATTTCTCCAACAATGGATGTTTGCTTGCTAGTAATAGTCATAGTAATACAAAATACTAGTTACAATTTATTGAGCTCCTAATGTGTTCCACCACTACTCATATGCCAGTTTGATGCACTGTGGCGTTACATGTTGCTATGATGCTAGAAGATATGTAACCCACATTTCCGATGTAATCAGGGTCACCCTTGGTGGACAAGTTTCAGCAGAGCTTACACACTAAAACAGATTAGGAAGAAAGTTCTGGAGATCGACTTCCAAAAATTAGCCAATGAAAACACTATGGATCACCACAGAACTTGTTCCAAGAGATTACTGGAAATGAGCTTCCTAGGTCAGATGGCACTCAAACTACATAATGGCCACAACACTGGACTTGAGTACACCCATGATTATGAAGATGGAATATTTTTGTTGTTGTTAAGTACCATCAAGTCGGTCTGACCCATAGTGACCCTATGCACAATAGAACTAAACAGTGGTGTGAGTGGTGAAACAGGGAGGGTAGAGGGAGAGTGGGTAGGAAAGAGGGAACCGATTACAAGGAAACTATATGTGACCTCCTCCCTGGGGGACGGACAACAGAAAAGTGGGTGAAGGGAGACGACGGACAGGGCAAGATATGACACAATAACAATTTATAAACTATCAAGGGCTCATGAGGGAGGGGGAAGCGGGGAGGGAGGGGTAAAATGAGGACCTAATGTCGGGGGTTTAAGTGGAGAGAAAATGTTTTGAGAATGATGTACAAATGCGCTTTACACAATTGATGTGTGTATGGATTGCGATAACAGTTGTATGAGCCCCTAATAAAATGTTTTAAAAAATCATTTAATTAGGGGTTCTTACAGCTCTTATAACAATTCATACATCTATTGTATCAAGCACCTTTGTACATATGTTGCCATCATCCTTTTCAAAACATTAGCTTTCTATTTGGGCCCTTGGTATCAGCTCCTGTTTTTCCTCCTCCCTCCCTCCCACTTTCATGAACCCTTGATAAATGATCAATTATTATTATTTTCTTATCTTACACCATCTACTGTCTCTCTTCACCCACGTTTATATTGTTTGTCCCCCTGGGGAAGGGGGTGTTATACATCGATCATTGCAACTGGTTCTCCCTTCCCTTTCCCCTCATGGTCTCACTACTCCCATCACTGTTCCTGAGGGGGTTATCTGTCCTGGATTCTGGGTGTCAAGAGATCTTATCTGTACCAGTGTATTTTCTCTGGGTTTGTAAGGTAGAAGTGAGGTCATGATAGTGGGGGAGGAGGAAGCATTAAAGAACTAGCGGAACGTTGTATGTTTCATCAGTGCCATACTGCACTCTGGCTGGCTCAAAGTCCATTATCTTTCTACTCCACCATGCCACTCCTAGGAATTGTTTTCAACGTGGGGCAGATATAATAAATAAGTGCAAGTGTGAGCTATCCAAGCCATGAAATGGCGACAAAATAAACTATTATTTCAACCAGAACTCTGTATCCACATCCCTCTAGGGATGCACCCCATGGGAGAGCATCCGCTACTTACAGAGACCGAAGCATCGCTCTCAACTTTCTGCAGTGCCTTTTGTCAAACAATCCTTTCAGAGCTCAGTTTTAGCGACAGAAGCAAAGGTTTCTCCTTATCAGCATCCCAGCTCATTTCTAAATTCAAAACATTCGTTGCCGAGCATGATCGCCCACCTTACTCACCAGTGTGGGCTCTAATGACTTTTAGCTGTTTGTTCAAATCTAGCCTGCTCTCAAGGGACAAAGACATGTCATCACTGAGGAGATGCAAAAGAATGTGCAACAGGCTTAGAATATGATTTGACAATCGTGTTGCTTCCTCCTCCCCAACATCCAGCATCTGCTTTTCCTTTTCAACATTTTGGGGGTGGAAGTGGGGGGGGGGCAGGCAATGAGGAACCAAGTTCGCCTCGGAATTAGAAAAGAAACTCTTCATAAAAAATCCCTGCTCAGAGGATGACAAACCGCCGGAGCTTGCCTTCTCCAGCAGACGGGTAGAGGTCCTGAGAGGGCAGTTGTTAGTTGGTCTTTGATTTGGGGTGGCCAGCATCCAACTGGCTCCCTGGGGATTATTCATAGAACAACAGGAAACAAACAGCTTCTCCCTGCAACCTTCCTTAGTCAGAAGTGGTGACTCCAGAAATCAATTAACTGGGGGTGTAAAATTCTGTTTCAACTCTCTCTTGATGTATGTCTGGCAGACAAGAGAGCAAGGCCCTTGTCCAGGTGGCTGCTTGGAGATAATTGGACAGCAGTAACCCATCGGCCAGTGGGTTGTCCTTGCCACCACCTTAGCATACCTAGTTCAAGCTGTCTCTCCTCTGATAAAATATTCAAGCATATTTATTACCCAGGAAGTAGAATTATTTCCACATAAGCCTGATGTAACAAACCCCATTGCTAAGTAAGATATATGCTTCACGGATCAATCACCTTCATGCAAACGGCACATCATTTGCATTTAACACTCATGAACTGTCGAGCTTTTTGCAACTGAGTGCTGCAAAGGACAAGAAGGGGAAGGGTGATGTAGGTCCTGGGAACACTATGTACGAACCTAGAATTACTGGGCTAACCAAGAGACCATCTGGATGGGGGAAGGGCTGTAGAAAACCCAAACCAAACCCACTGCCTTCATGTTGATTCCTACACACAGCGACCCTGTAAGACAGAGGGAATGTGCTCCATAGGGTTTCCAAGGCTGTCAAAATCGTCATGGACACAGACTGCCACCTTTTCCCTCTGGCAGGACCGGGGGGAGGAGGGGGTTGCGGGAAGCAGCTGGTGGAATTCAACAGCTGACCTTTCAATTCACAGCCAAGTGTTTAACCACTGCACCAGGACTCCTTGTTTGCAGAAAAGGGGGCTCCAAGACACCTGTTTAAAAACAAACCAAAACATCAAACTCACTGCCATTGAGTCCATGCCAGCTCATTGGAACGTTCTAGGACAAGGTAGAACTGCCCCTGTGAAGTGCTCAGACTGTCACTTGTTATAGGAGTCGAAAGCCCTGTCTTTCTCCTAAGGAGCAGCTGCTAGTTTTGGACTGCAGACCTTGCAGATTGTAGCCCAACACATAACCACAATGCCACCAGTGGTGAAAATACCCTGTTGGAGAGACAATAACCCTTTAGGCCAGTGTGAAGGGAAACCAGATGCCTTTCTGAATGGGAATGGGGCTGTATTTAGGTGAGAAATATATATATTCCCTTGACTTACATATTGCCTTTTAAATACCCAGGAGCATTGCAATCGATAAGCGATTGACAAAAAGGGTTTTATGGTCTTTTTTACTTCCTCCAAGGAAAGCAAACAGTGGATTGTGCCAATTGTCAGTGGCACTAACAAAGTCTAGTATTTGCCCTTAGATTCTACTGAAAATCTCAGCCGGCATGGCCCAAGGAGTAATATTTGTTGGCTGTTTTCTTGGGGGTTGACTGGGACGCTTGAAGCTATCCACCACCTCCTTCTTTTCACCTTTAGTTCTCAGATTGAGTCCCATCCTTTGAGAGCCATTTAGGGTAACTACATGGGATAAGTCTCCTGTGAGTTCCCAAGGCACATTGCCTGGAAATGACCATAACCCCCCAATCCATTGCTAGGCATTGTAAAGGGAATTTTAGCAACTGGCCTCGGGCTGGAATTTAATGTCTGATCATATGATCTCCCTGCAGTGTTGGAGAAGAATATTCCAAGTACCACGGGCTGCTGAAAGGACAAACTGACCTGTTTTGGAAGAAGTATGTCCAGAATGCTCCTTAGAGGCAAGGATGGCAAGATTTCATCTCACATACTTTGGCCATGCTGTCAGGAGATACCAGGCCCTGAAGAAGGACAGTATGGAAGAGCAGTGACAAAGAGGACGGCCCTCAATGAGACCGATGGACACCATGGCTGCATCCATGGACTTAGGCACAGGAACCTTGGTGAGGATGGTACAGGACCAGACGGGGTTTTCTTCTGCTGTGCAGGGTCGTTATGAGTCAGAGCCAACTCAATGGCACCTAACAACCACTACAGACCCAACGTGAATATACTTTTTCAATATCCTCAGCTTTCCTTTCGATTGAGGTTTCTGTTGGTTTTGAGTGGCCATTGTTGATGGATCCTTGCTTAGTGTACGCCCTACTTGTGCATGCTTCTCCAGCTTGGAAAACTGAGGTTAATGGGAACATGAAGAGTGATGAGTACCTGGGGACACTGAGGGAGAAGATGGGGCAAAGAGGAGAGCAACATCAATGTGTAAAAGAAAGGAAAACGAGGTATAAAATTGATTGTGATGATGGCTGCACAGCCCTTCTTGATATGATTGAGCCACTGAATTTATGGTATGTTCATCAACGATCAATAAAGAACTGTAACTCAGAGACCCCAAGAAGCCAGTCTGAGATACTGCTTTGAGATAAGATGGAGTGTGGAGGATGCTCCTAGACTCGCGTTTAACTTTGAAAGGTAACAAATTCATGTGAAACCCAGCTGAGCTATCCAACAGAGGATCTGGTGTGAAAAGCACATTATACACAAAATATGCTTATAATGTTCTCATTAGTGAGTCAAATCCACATTCTCACATGACCTGGAAATGCTCAATTTCTCCCCCCAGGGTTTTGCCTCTTGCTAAGGTGCCTCATCAGAGTCAAGGCCCAGGAAAACTGCCTTTATTTATGCCTGTGAGGACACGAGCCTCTAAAACCTCTTCAGTCATTATTAGAAACCATAGTCTGCTTTCCAATACGTCTCGAGGGAGAAAACCTTGTTTCACCTATAATCTGAGCACATGACAATGTCCAGATCATTTCATAAGCCAGTGAAATGTTATAAACAGCACTGCTAGAAAGTCAGCAATCTCTATACACATTATCTGTACTTGAGGCTCAGTTGCTCTGTTGACAGACTCCATTTGCATCCAGAACGATATGAATAACGCTAATGTGACATTCGGACCCTAAATGCATTCGACTCTCTTTGGCTGTAAATAGAAACAGGACGCCCAAGTTTCTACATACAACTGAGAGGCTGACGGCGGAGACAGATCGTGGTTCCTCTGCCATATTATTTTCCTCCCATAGAGACCCTTGATGCTTGGTGCACTTGTTTTTTGGTGGACCCCAGGAAAACTAGAATCGATAATGAGAACCTTGCATTCTCCACAGCGCTCCAGGGATTTCCGGTGGCAGAGAGAACATTCATAATTTGCCATCTTTTCCAGCAGGGCATGTCACTTTGCCACTGGTGGTGAGTCACAGAGGCTGTTTTGCTGCTGCAGAAGTTTGTGGAAAGAGCAATTTGACAAAAAGTAATTTCCCATGAGCTTGTCTGGTTCAAAACTGTGACCATATTCTTTTCTTCTTTCTTTCCTACACCTCTTTTCAAATTGTCATGTATCCCTTTATAAGGACAAGTGGTGGAACAGCCACTAATGACATTCCCGGACTTTGCAGTGGCACCAAAGTCAGGCCAGCAGGGCTACAGCTCTGGTAGACGCGATTACAGAATCCCTTACCTTTAGGTCAAATGCTTCGCCCACCCAATAGCCTACATGGGTATGGCTATAAATTCCCCCGTGCTCTTCCTTTGGGTGAGCTGATCCTATCCAAATGTCAATTGGTAACCTTCTGAAGTATGTTTTCATGAAAATTTCTTCTAAGAAAAAACTAGGCTTAAAGCTCTGAGAGGGAGGCTTTGACTCCATAAAGTTCTGATGATTGTGAGGCAAATCAGAAATTCTATTTCTAGTCTGTAATTTATTTGGAAATGTTGAGCCAGTGGGTGCACATCTTTAGTAAAGATAGTTCTACTCTTTTAGCAGTGCTAAGAGATGGCTCAGCGTGATGGCACTGCCAGCACTGGTGCTCAGTATCAATTCAGAAATGTCTTACACAAAAGGCATCTAACTACTTATTGATGTTGAAACACACTGGTTACAAGAAGCATCTCATTTGGCTCCTTCTCCTCTCACATTTGTGGGCCAAATGCCTTGTGGACCAGTGCAAGCAGCCGCCGGTGACCACAGTCGGTTTTCCCTAACAACAGTATATGAACTCTTAGAGAAGACAACGCTGAGCAGGGTGTGGAAGACAGGATTGTTGCTCTCGCAGGTACCATCAAGTCGATTCTGAATGACCAGGACTCCATGCACAACAAAACAAAACACAACCCGGTCCTGTGCCATCCTCACAATTGATCTTCTTTTTGTACCCATGGTTACAGTCACTGTGTCAATACATCTTGTTCAGGGCTTTCCTCTTTATCCAATGACTCTCTACTTTACCAAGCATGATGTTCTTCTCCAGGCACTGGTCTCTCCATCCTTACCTGTAAGGAGCATTGTGGCTGTACTTCTTCCAAGATAGATTTGTTGGTTCTTTTGGCAGTCTGTGATACTTTCAATATCCCTCACCAGCACCATATTCAAATGTATCAATTCTTCTTTTTTTTTTTTTCTTTTTTTTTCCAATAATTTTTTTTTCTTTTTTAACATTCTATTAGGGGCTCATACAACTGTTATCCCAATCCATACACACATCAATTGTGTAAAGCGCATTTGTACA
>NW_022103917.1:7920285-7930587 GCF_000313985.2 Echinops telfairi
CCCTCTCCCATGTCCCCCCGGAACTGTCAGTCCCGTTGTTTTCTCCTCCAGATTGTTCATCCAGCCTGTCCTATCCAGACAGGCCTGCGTATCAATTCTTCTTTGGTCTTCCTTCTTCGATGTTACTGAATATACCATGGTTTTGTTCATAGTTTAGTTTTTAATTTGTTCATAGTTTTTTTTTAACTATAGTCCGGACCTCCAGCGGGTCTGAGGTACAGTGAACAGGCCCCCTATTGAAAAAGTTTGAGGACCCCTGGACTAGAGAGCTTAGTGAAATCCCTTGGAATAATGCTAACAGTACTTTTTAACTCCAAATCTTGACCCAAATATCTAAGCCAAGCATAACTATTATCATTTCTGTCTTTAAGAAAAATGTATATATTTTTTACAGTACTGATAGATCTTTTCCATTACAGTAGAATCCCGGTACAGGACTGCATCAGGACTCGACATAATCAGATATCAACAAGAAATGTTGAGAAAATTTTGCATCAGAGCTCGACCAAAACATCGAGATCCGACCCAACATGTGTGATGTTTATAAACAAAATCAGTTCGTGTCTTGGTCACTTGGCCTTAGTTGGCATTGTTAGTACGCATTGTTTAGACTTTTTGCAGCTGTGTTCCAAGCGTTTTGCTATAATTTTCTTAGTTTTTGTGGCTTTTTGTATTGTTTTTAGATTTAAAAAATCATGGGCCCTAAGAAAGTTTTTTGAAAAGAATCATCATGATAAGGAACTGGTGAACCCTGTTATCGATATTGTTGATGATAATTTAGTAAACTGTTTAAGAAAACCGTTAAGGAAATGCCAACAGCAGACCACATTACACAGATTTTTTTTTTTTTGAGAAAGCCTGCCAGGTCCTAGTGAAAAAAAGATAAAGGAGTGGGGGGAAAAAAACTCCTGAAAAGCAGCTACCAGTTGATTTTATGGAAGGGAATTCCCCTTCCAAACAATGACTCTCTTCACCCCTCCTCTCCACATCCGTGTCCACAGATCCAAATCCGCATCAATCTCAAGGTATAGACCATACTGTAGTTGTTAAAAACTTTTCTAATATAGTGCTTCTTATTTAAATTATATTATTTAACTCTAAACTTAATTATTTTGAAATTTCTCTGTAATGTTTTATACAAAAAGACAAGGTTAGGATAAAACCTTGGTGGTTGAGAACAGATTATTCCGTTTTCAGTTAGTTCTTATGGGAAAAATTGATTCGGACTTCAACTGCATCACATCTCAACACACCTTCTAGAATGGATTATCATTGAGGTCCAGGGTTCTACTGTACAAGTCATGCAACTTAATTTGGCTTGCTCTGCACACTAGCCCCCAGGCTCCTTGAGTCCCTGCCATGGCAGCTGGGTCCAAGTCCTGACCACGAACATTTCTGACCAGGTGTCACTGAAGTCAGGCACAGCACCTCTCGGAACTGTTCCCTCACCAGAGAATAAGGACATTGACAGTACCTATGACACAGCGTTGCTATGACGGTCAAAACCAAGACGAGAAGTTGGAATGCTCTGGAGTGCAGTTTAAAACCACAAAGTGGTGTCATCTAATGGAACCCTCAGGGAGACTATATCATATTTTACAGTCTGGAATGGAATTCACCACTATGGCTCAATTTTAAACCAAACAAGAGAGGAGTCTATATTCACTGCCATCAAGTCGACTCTGATTCAGTGACCCTCTAGGACAGGGTAGGACTGCCCCTGTGGGTTTCTGAGACTGTCACCCTTTAGGAGAGTAGAAAGCCTCATCTTTTCCTACAGAGTTGCCAATGGTTTTTGAACTGCTGGCCTTGCGGTGAGCAGCATATAAGAGGAACACACCGTATAAAATTAAAAGGGCAGAATCTATCTAAGGACCAAATTCAGAAGGGTTAGAAAAGAAGAAGGAATGGAATCAGGAAACAAACACAAAGAGGAAATAGAATAGGCGGCATTATATGGTGTGGATTGCAATCAAAGACACGGCACCATAGGTGTATGAATTGTTGAATGAAAAACGGATCTGCTCTGTAAACCAGCATCCACCTCATAATAAAATGGTTTTGGTTTTCGTTTTAAGTGATATCATCTGCAGTGTAGTGATAACCCAAATTCATATGGCTGCTGACAGAAGTCTCAAGATCCCAAAGTGTTTCTGGAACCAACAAAAAGAAATTGGATTGTTGTTGTTAGCGGTCATCAAGTCAGTTCGGATTCAAACAACAGAACTAATTACCGCCTGGTCCTGCACCAGCCTCTCAACAGTTCTTACATTTGAGCCCATGGTTGCAACTACTGTATGAATCCATCTAGTCGGTGTGAATCCATCTAGTTGAGGGCCTACTTCTTTTTTTCTATCCCTCTATTTTACCAAGCATAATGTCCTTTTCCAGAGACATGTCTCTCCTGAGAATATGTCCAAAGCACATAAGATGAAGTCTCACCCTCCTTGCCTCTAAGGAGCATTCTAGCTATACTTCTTCTAAGACCGATTTGTTTGTTCTTTAGGCAGTCCAAAACAATGGAGTCTAATTGAACAGTAAATAGGTTGCTGTGTTCTGATTCATTTCAGCATGTGTCATCCATGTGTTTGGGACCCTACCTTCCAATAAGGCTAGGGAAAAGAATTTACCTATTCATTTGACACGGTGCTGGGTATACCTCTCATCTCAGTGCCTATCTTTGTTTCCCCAAACATCAGAAACCTTCAGTCTACATGCAGACTACATGCAGAAGCCTGTAGCTTCTGCTTCCCAGGAAGAAATCACATTTTCAACAATATGCAGAAGAAAGATGGCATGGCATTTGCCTGTAACACAGTGGTTCACCACAGGGAATCCAGGGCGGATGATCCCTTCAGGACCAGTGGTGTGAGTGGTGATACTGGGAGGGTAGAGGGAGAATGGGTTGGAAAGAGGGAACCGATTACAAGGAACTATATGTGACCTCCTCCCTGGGAGACAGACAACCGAAAAGTGGGTGAAGGGAGACATCAGACAGGGCAAGATATGACAAAATAATAATTTATAAATTCTCAAGGGCTCATGAGGGAGGGGGGAAGGAGGAGGGAGGGGAAAAATGAGGAGCTGATGCCAGGGGCTTAAGTGGAGAGCAAATGTTTTGAGAATGACGAGGGCAATGAATGTACAAATGTGCTTTACACAATTGATATATGTATGGATTGTGATAAGAATCGTATCAGCCCCTAATAAAACGATTTTTAAAAAATTAGGGGGAAAAAACCAAAACAGTGATTCTCAATCTTCCTCATTCTGCGACCCTTTAATACAGTTCCTCATGTTGCAATGACCCCCAACCATAAAATTATTTTCGTTGCTACTTCATAACTGTAATTTTGCTACTGTTATGAATCGGGTCACCCCTGTGAAAGGGTCCTTCCACCCCAAAAGGGGTCACGACCCACAGGTTGAAAACCGCTGCTGCAACATGACGCCTTGACTATTTGCTAGCAAACAACTGGTAGTTACTTGGCTGTTAGCCATTGATATCTGTTGTAGTTACATACTCTGGTGTCAATTTGAGGATTAAGAGTAACTGGGTGGAGTTAAGCCTGTCAATCAGATCTCAGCTTGATGACCTCATTTGGAGGCGCTAAGGAGATAAATAGCTCATTGGAGGTGGGACACACACTCAATCCCTGCAAGACATCCCTGTGGAGAAGACGCATGGTGAGAGGCTGATGGAGCCAGACCTCTGGATCCGGGAAAAGTCACATGGAGACCTGTACCAGTGCTGATATGCTTACAAGGCCACTGGTTCCACAAGACTTCCCACCCACTGGTCTGTGATCTTCCTACATTTGGCGTCATACCATGTGTTTCGTGAGTCTGAAGAGGACTTTATAGATTGGTATTGGACATATGGGCTAATATTAGACTTATGGCCTTGATCTGGACTGGGCTGGGATGTTTTCTCAACTGCTCTTCAACTGCTCTTGTATATAAAGCTCTTTCCTACATACATATATGTGATTATGAATTTGTTATTCTTGTCTACCAAGACTAATACAACATCCTAGAGCCCATATGGCAAGGGGATGGCATTTACCCCTCCCAAGGCTAACAGATGCATACTAGACAGCAGCTAGCTCAAACCCTGACTAAACAATTTCATTCCAGTTATTTTCTGCAAAAGTATATATGCCCAGTTCCAGCATGAACATTCAACTAGTGCCCCATTGTCATTGGTTAGTCACATACACACTGTAAAGAAAAGTGTTTCACAAAAACGATACCAAGCAGGTATGTGCATTATATTCTCTAGTAGTACCTCTCTATATGATTACATGTTTTCTCTCACAGCAACTCTTGGAGTGGGGGAGGGAGAGAGTAAGGGAGAAGTTACTTTCTAAATGGTGAGGCTACTTTCTCAGCCGCTAAAAAAATGTTGGAAAATTGAGTCCATCCAGAGACTCCTCAGAAGAAATGCCTGGGAATGGTTTACTGGGTTTGAAGACTTAGGACTATAGTCTTGTGGGGCAATGTGGTCAACTGATGCAATATAGTTCATAAAGATTATGTTCTACATTTTAATTTGGACAACAGTTCCTGGGGTCTTAAGAGCTTATGAACAACCATTTAAGAAACAACTGTTGCTCTCTACTCATCTGGAACAAAAGAGAAAGAAGGAAACCACAGACTCAAAGAAGAAACCAGTCTATAAGAAGCATTGTTTACGTAAACAATCACCTTACCTGCTTTGAGAAATGAAGAACTAAATGGTGCATGCTTAATACTACCCATGTTTCAGATCAAGGATACAATAGATGTTCCCAGACAAAACAGGTAGAACAAAACTCAAATTCTTAAAAAACAAACCAAAAAGCCAGACATACTGGTCTGACAGGGACTAGAGGAACGCCTTAGATCTTTGCCCCAGGAGACTCTTTCACATTGGAACTCAAGTCAATCCCAGAGGTCACCTTTCAGTCTCCTGACTAGTCGGCTTATAAAATACATAATATCACCATGAGTAATGTGCTCCTTTAATAGCCCCCTAAATGAAAGCAAAGATTAGAAGGTATGGTGGAACAGGGAAGTTAGCTGAATGGAACCAGCAACCAGAATGGAAATCAGGCAAATGCTGACACATTGTGACAAAGGTAGCCGATGTCACTGAGCAACATGGGTTGACATTCTGAAATGAGAACTAATGCTCTGAGTAAATTTTCACCTAAACACAATAAAATACTTATTTTTTTTAGAAAAGGGCTGGAGTTGGTCCAGCATCTAACTCTCCTTTCAGAAACTCAGCTTATGCTGTCTACTATCTGAAATTCCAAAGGGCCCTGGGGGTGAAGCTCTTGGCAATGATGGAGCATTTTTGCCTGCTAACAAAAAGGTCAGTAGTTTGAACCGACCCATCACGGGGGAACAATATGTGACAATCTGCTTCTGTAAATATGACAGCCTAGGAAACCCGATGGGACAGTTTTTATGGCTACAGGTTAGATTTTGGAGTATTTGAAATTCACTAACCTGATTTCAGTAATCAATGTTTTCCCTAGAATATCACTGAATTCCTTGGCCTTCTGGCTTCCCTTCAGAGAAAAGCAACAAGAAACTCTACAACACAAATTTGAGAACTTTTTATCTTGCATCATCCATTAGAAGCTAAAACACGGGGCGGGCGGGGGGTGGGTGTTGGGAAATATCTAAAAGATAAACTGAGATGCACTTCAATAGATAGTGTCTCCCCACTCCATCCAGCTCCATTCCATCGCCCAACTACTTTCCCTAGTCTGCACATCTCAGAGCACACCTATTTCTCAGAAAGGTGTTTGGTGCTCTGGTACTCATATAACGTTCAAGACCGTGAACTTTGGCAGTAGAGAAGGCTTGCAAATTAAACAAAGTCACGCTACGAAGCTACAACTATTGGAAGTCCTTTAATATTCTTTGGCCTTACTAATTACTGAAAAATAATTATGCAACACTGAGCGTGCTCTTTTTCATTGTATTTGGACTGCTCATAATAGAGAGTTCTCAAACAAATTAGAAGTTTAAGAACTGCCTTGCTCAGAGTGAGAGGAAACAGTAATGTGTGTGTGGGTGGGGGGAGCATCCAGGACCAGAGCAATGGGGAACTGGAGAGATTTGGGTTCACTTGAGAAATGTCTCCACTTAAAAAACGTCCATTTCCTAATGGTTTTGCCACATTTTAAGAGCAAAGCAAATAAGAGTTGTAAGAGCCCCCAATAAAAGAATTTATTAATTTTTTTTAAAAAAACCTCAAATTTAAAATGAAAAAAGAACAAAGCAAGAGCAATAGCTCTTCCGTGTCCTTCTTAAAGTTTAAGATCCCCGCAAGTTGGGATAGGCAGCTCTCTCATTAGATTTACTTGCCAGAGAGAAGCTGCCTACTTTGCTGACAAGTCCCAAGGAAGAATCCCAGAACTCACCAGTTGCAACCAATGAGCCCAAACTACTGGCCAACTGGCCTCTGTCATGTCCAAGTCATTGGTCATGGCATGCCTCATCCCTGACACCTAGATCCAATCCAAGAGGTATGATGCTTTTCCTAAGTAAAATGAACAAATAAGGAAGCACATTGATCTCTAAGTATATCGTGGTGAATTTTGACAAATGCACACCCTGGAATAACTCAAACCTACATCAAGATATAGAGCATTTCAATCACACCCTAAAATTCTCTCGTTCCCCCTTTAGAGTTAGTATCCACATGAATACTACCTCCACCACCACTAAAAGCAACCAATGGTCTAATTTTTTTCACCACAATCTAGTCTCAAACTTTATGTAAATAGAATCATACAGCACATATTTTGGATGAGGCTTCTTTCATTTAGCATTGCAGTCATGCTGTTACAAGTATCAATACTTCTTTTTTTTTTTCCGTTGAGTACAACTCCATTATAGGATTGGACCATAGTTTGTTTATTCTTCATCATCTTATGGGAATTTGAGTTGTCTTCAGTTGGAGGCTATTATGAATAAAGATGCTCTGCACATGTCTTTCCAGTATTCTTTTATGGAAAAATCTTGCATTTATCTTGTGTGACTGTGGGGTCATAGGGTAAAGGCATGTCTAATTATATAAGAACCTGACAGATAGTTTTCCAAAGTAAGTATGCAATTTTACATTCCCACAGCAAGGTGTGAGAATCCCAATAGCTCCATGTCTTTACCACCAAATAGCACTCACTATCAGTCTTTTTCATTTTAGCCACTAAAATGGAAGTGAAGTGACATCTCGTCGTGGTTTGAATTTGCATTCCTTGATGACTAATACTGTTATTTCATGAGCTTTTTGGCCATTTGTATATTTCCTTTGGGGGAGTGTTGATTCAAATCATTTACCCATTTTAATTGGATCTTTTGTCTCAAAACTGATGATGGCAACATATGTACGAATGTGCTGGACACAAATGATGCATGTATGGATTATGAAAAGCATTGTATGAGCCCCTACTAAAATGATTTTAAAAATAAATAAATAATGAATTGTGCGCATTTATACATATAGACTCTATAACACATGTGTGTGTTATGTGTGTTATTAATATTTTCTCACAGTCTGTGACTTACAATTCATTTTCGTAATGGTGTCCTTTGCTTAGAAGAAGTTTATGGTTTTAGTGATAATTAATTGATCTTCTTCTTTGTTCTTTTTGCTTTTGTGGTTTTCGTTTTCTTTGTCTCATACGAAATTCAATCTATTTTTAAGTCTGGTTGACTTAGCCTGTTTAATGGGCCTCTTCTAGTCTTTCCTTTTTGCAAATAACTCCAAGCCACTATCATCTTTTGCCCGAGCCATCGCAACAGCTCCTGAAAGATCCCAAATAGAACTTCTAATTCCCAACCCTTCTCTTGAGAAGCCATCCTGGATTTCTCCATCTCCCCCTATGCCCGTGGTCCAACTCATCCCCCAAACCTTTTGATTTTGCCTCCTAACTTATCTCTCAAATGCATGCACTCTCCTCTTCCCACAACTGTAGTCCAGGTCCCTAGGACTACAGCTACAGCTCTTAATTGGTCTCTTCAACTGTACTCTTGCTTCCTCCTATTCATCATCCACAGAGAAGTCAAAGGGACTCCTCAAAAGATGTAATGGTGTGAAATAGCTATCATTTTGCTGTACTGATGCATTTCAGAGGTCAAGCGTTCAGACAAAGCACTTAACATAAGCTTTTCTCTTTCCCTTGATGTCTAGGGCCTCAGTTCAGAAGACCTAAACAGCTTGAACAGAAATTGAAAGCATCTTCACGCAGATGCCTGGTAACTCCTATCCTTGGGTGGTCCTCAAGACCCTGTCCAACATCTATGAAAGGAAACAAATCTAGACTCTTCCAGATCCCTCAAGCAGGGACAAGAGCAATGGCTTAACTTGAGGTTGGGATATAAATACATTTTCCCCAAAAATAACTGTGCTTTTTAAAAAAAAGAAACATTGTATTGGGGGCTCATACAACTCTTATCACAATCCATACATCCATCCATTGTGTCAAGCACATAATGCATCTGTTGCCATCATCATCTCCAAGATATTTTCTTGACTTCAGCCCTTGGTATCAGCTTCTCGTTGTTGTTTTTTGACCTCCATCCTCCACAAACCCTTGATAATTTATAAATTATTATTATTTTTTCAAGTCTTACACAGCCAATGTCTCCCTTCACCCACTTTTCTCTTGTCTGTCCCCCAGGGAGGGTGTTATATGTAGATCATTGTGATTGGTTCCCTCTTTCTCCACCCACTTTCCCCTTACCCTCCTGGTATAGCTACTGTCAATATTGTTCCTGAAGAGTTTATCTGTCCTGGATTCCCTGTTTCCAGCTCTTACCTGTACCACTGTACATGCTCCGGTCTAACCAGATTTGTAAGATAGAATTGGGATCATGATAGTGGTGGGGAGAAAGCATTAAAGAACTATAGGAAAGTTGTATGTTTCATCATTGCTACACTGCACCCTGACTGGCTCATCTCTTCCTTGTGACCCTTTTGCAAGGGGATGTCCAATTGTCTACAGATGGGCTTTGTGTCTCCACTCTGCACTCCCCCTCATTCACATTTATATGATTTTTTTGTTCTGTGTCTTTGATGCCTGATACCTGATCCCATCGACAACTCATGATCACACAGGCTGGTGTGCTTGTTTCATGTGGACTTTGTTGCTTCTAAGCTAGATGGCCGCTTGTTTATCTTCAAGCCTTTAAGACCCCAGACACTATCTCGTTTGATCAGCTTTCTTCACCACATTTGCTTATGCACCCATTTTGTCTTTAGTGATAGTGTCGGAAAGGTGAGCATCACAGAATGCCAGGTTATTAGAACAAAGTGTTCTTGTGTTGAGGGAATACTTGAGTAGAGGCCCAATGTCCATCTGCTACCTTGATACTTAACATATAAACACATGTACATAGATCAACTTCCCTATTGTTATATATATATATGTTTACATATGTTCATACCTATATTTAGACCTCTATAAATGCCCTTTGCCTCCTAGTTCTTTCCTCTATTTCCTTTTACTTTCCTCTTATCCCACTATCACGTTTGGACTTCATTTGGGTTTCAGTAATTCCTCTCAGTTACATTGCCCTTAATAAAGTGCTACCAGGCATCTTACACCCTCTTTGCCATCGATTTTAGATCACTTGATGTGTGCTTCCTTTTAAAAGAAATTGGAATTTAGTACATACCATATCATTCCATAGTTCAATCATGTATAGAAGAATTGTACAACCTGGGCTAGCACAATCAGTTTCCAAGCATTCTTTTTCTACATGAACTCTTTGACATTATCTCTCCTTCACCCCACCACCACCACTGTACCCCCTCCCCCAGAAACCCTTATTCTACTTGCTGTCTCTATAGGTTCATCAACCATAGGCTTCATTTACTGAAAAACAGAAAAAACATATCACACAAAAAGAAAAAAAAGAAAAAAAAAACATATCACACAATATCAAGAGGGTGACTCCCCACTGCAATAACACCTCTGAGAAACACTAATTATTGCTCCGAGTCAGCAGTAGAAAGCATAGCCAATTGGGCTAAGAGCACATTTCCATGCCAAACAAACAGGATGTGAATTCTGGCTCTGCTGCATGCCAACTATTTGGCAACAGACATAACTTCAGCTATCAGAGCCTCCATTTTACTACCTGTAAAGTGGAACCAATCATAGTAATATCTGCTCCTGTAATGATTTACAGCCTTGGAAACCCTATAGAACAGTGGTTCTCCGGATCACTGAAGACAAATGGGCGCATAAGCAAATGTGGTGAAGAAAGCTGATGGTGCCCGGCTATCAAAAAGTATAG
>NW_022103917.1:7931333-7955884 GCF_000313985.2 Echinops telfairi
AGTTGTATGAGCCCCTAATAAAATGTTAAAAAAAAAACAAAAAACAGTGGTTCTCAATCTGTGGGTCGCAGCCCTTTTGGGGGTCGAATGACCCTTTCACGGCGGTCACCCGATTCATAACAGTAGCAAAATGACAGTGATGAAATAGCAATGAAAATAATGTGATGGTTTGGGGTTCACCACCACATGAGGAACTGTGTGAAAGGGCTGCGGCTTTAGGAAGGTTGAGAAGCACTGTTATAGAGGGTCGCTATGAGTTGGAGTTGGAGTCGATTCCAGAATTGAGTCAGTTTAGGGTTTGGTTGTGTTTCGGGTTGTTTTTTTGTTTGTTTTTGTTTTTTGTTTTAATGGTTAAGCGTTGTAGTGCTGATTCAATGAAATAATGCATGTAAGACCAAGAGCACAATAAGTGGTCGTATTTTAACTTTTCTTAAAAGGCAGAAGCGCTGCATTTGCCATGGAGTTAGAGCCAGGCTGAAGAATGCATGATGAGCCTTTAGGCTACAACTTAAAAACAGATGGTCCAATCCCCTCACAGCAGGGTCACAAGGAAGGGATGAGCCAACCAGGGCACAGTATAGCACTGATGAAACACAATATATTCCTCTGATTCTTTGAGGCTTCCTCACCGCCGCCATCATGACCCCAGTCCTGCCTTTCAGTTCTGGCTAGACTGGAGCCTGGACACTGGTACAGATAAGAACTCAGGACACATGGAATCCAGGGGTGCTAGTTACATAATCTGGTGTCAATTTGGGACTTGAGAGGATTAAGAGTGAAGAGGTGGAGTCTAGTCTGTCAATTGGGTCATAGCCAATGAAGATGGCCTGTGTGGGTATGGCCTTCTCCTGAGAATTCTGGGAACTCCTGTTTTTCATCCTTGGAGGCAGGAGATATTGTCTCTCTGCTCACTCTCTTGGAGACTATCTACTGACAAGACTCCCTCCTTGAGAGAAGCTCTACTGACAAGACACATGGCGTGCTACACCCTGGTAGCTGGAGAAGCCACATGGACCTACATTGATGCAACCAGACCTCTGGAGCTGGAGAAGCCACGTAGAGACCCCTGCCAGTGCTGAGATGCTTACAACGCTACTGGATCCACAAGCCTTCCAAACCACTGATCTGAAATCCTCCTGCATTCAGCATCATTGCATGTATTTCATGAATCTGAAGAGGACTTTATAGATTGGTATAGGACATAGGGGCTAATATTGGACTTATGGACTTGATCTGGACTGAGCTGGGATGTCTTCTCTATATTCAATTGCTCTTATCTATAAACCTCTTTCTTATATACATATGAGAGTCTATGAATTTGTTTCTCTTGTCTACCCATACTAACACAACAGGTCAAATAAAGCCATCAGGAACAGAAATGGGAGTAGCAGATACGCAGAGGGTAGGAATAAGGTTGTGGAAAGGAGGGGAGGAAGGGGGAATCGATTGCAATGATAGACATATAACCCCACACCACCACCACCACCAGGAGGCTGAAAAGCAGAAACCATGAGGAAGGGAGACAGTGGATGGTGTAAGATATGAAAATAATAATCATTTATCATTTATCAAGGGGTCACAAGGGTGGGAAGGGGGAGAGAGGGGCAAAAAGAAAAGCTAATACCAAGGGCTCAAATATAAAGTAAATGTTTAGATAACGATGATGGCAACATATGTACAAATACGCTTGGTACAATGGCTGTATGGATTGTCATAAGAACTGTAAAAGCCCCTGGGGAAATGATTTTTTAAAAAATAATAATAATAAAGTGTTGAAGAGCAAAAACAAGGAGGAAAAAGAAAAACCTAGATGGTCCAGTGTGTTCCTTCATTCTCAAAGCAGGCGCTGGGCTTTCCTAAAGGGAGAGAGAGCTCACTACTATCCCCACACACGTGCAGCCATGCCACAGGCATCAGTCCTCCCAGCAAGCGAGACGGGAGCTGCCACGTGAGCAGCCCCAGCCCTCACCTCACTCCCTCCAGCATAGCTGTTGAGTCTGAGTCACCTGCATGAAGTATGATGTATTAGTCCGAGTCGACTATAGAAACAACATTCACAGACACTCATGTATGTATAAGAAAGAGCTTGATATTGAAGAGTAATTGTATATTAAGAAAACATCCCAGTCCAGATGAAGTCCATAAGTTTGATATTAGCCCATATGTCAGATTCTAGTCCATAAATTCCTCTTTAGACTCACACAGTCATGTAATGATGCTGAATGCAGGAAGGTCACGGCAAGTGGGTGGAAAGTCTTATAAATCCAATGGAAATATCTCAGCACTGGTGTGGGTCTCCATGTGGCTCCATCAGTGTGCCTCCATCAGTATGCCTCTGGAGCTTTGGCTCCAGAGCTTTGGCTCCATCAGTGTGCCTCCATGTGACTTGTCAACAACAATATCTCACAGGGAGAGAAGCAGAGGGTCTGTCCTCCAGTGAGTTATTTATCTTCTTCGCACCTCCAAATGATGTCATCAAATTGTGACCTGAGGGGCAAGCTAGACTCCACCCCTCCGCAAGTTGACACCAGATTATGTGGCCACAACATATGATTTCAGAAACCCTCACTGTTTCCCCAAGGTACTCCAAACCTCAGCAGAAGTGCAAGCTGATGAACTTGACACTCAACATGTTCTCTAATCTGGCCCCAACCCATTTTCTAGCCATCCCGCTTACTCTTTCCCCACCAACCTTGTATTGCCTACCCCTGCCAGTTTGCTCACACTGTTCTCTGCCTATATGACATAGCCTTTCTACATGGCCCACCAGTTCAAATGCCACCCGCTCTTCAAATCCCAAATCTCCCATCAGTTATCCTTTCTTCCACAGCTCTTGTCTCAGGCTCCCATAAAATATCCAGCAAGTACTTAGTGAGTACCTGCTAGGTGTTGGGATACAACTGGGAACAAAATCTATTGCTTTGTGGAGCTTACTCTCTAATAAAAGGAGACACAGATAATTGATAAAATAAATAAATGCAATATATCGTAGTTCCATGGTGATATGTACTATGGGGAAACAAAGTAAGAAGGGAAAAGATCATGTACAGAGGGGGTTAGAGTTGTGCTAATAATACCAGACTAGTCTAGTGCCAAAGTATTAGAGATTAGTATGTTCCAAATGTCCAACACTTCCAAGATACTGTTCTGCCCCATTTCCACCCTAGTCCTCCCTGCAGTATATGCCTGCCCATCCCTAGGTTCTGAAATTCACTACAATGTCCCACAGAAACTCAAGAGACTCTGATACAATGTGTCATGTCGTGGTGGGTGCTGTTCAGTCCCAAATCGGAAGGCCAAGCCAGAGTGGAGCCAAATGTAGCGCTGAGAGGCAGAAGCCAAAAAAGGCCCAAAAGTCACAGCAGGTCTTGCTTCTAGCAAAGCTCAGTCAGGAAACAGACTTTCCTGGTGGCTTTCCAGGTGAGCTGATGTGTGTTAGAACCGTACACTGCTGCCAGTATATATCCCCCGCCCAAGGAAAATGAAAGATGGTGTCTTAAGTTACAATCTCTACTAAGGTAGAGTCTAAAAGAAGCCCCCAAGGAAGCAAAGAATGTAGCATGGTTCACACCCTCTGATGTAGAATCTAAAGATTCCCTAAAGGAAAAGATTAGGACTTGGTTCACACCTTCTACTAAAATCAGGTCTTAACCCCAGGGCTGCTAACCACAAGGTCAGCAGTTCAAAACCACTGACTTCTCCATGGAACAAAGGCAAGACACCCACAAAATTTTAGCCCTTAATCCAAGAACAGTAAGTTCCGATAACATGGCCCTGCTCGCTACTCGCCTTAATGAAATGATCACTGGAAGACAAGGGTGCTACAGCAAAGTGTAGTGAGGAGAGCAGATGGTGCCCAGCTATCAATTGGAATAGTGTTTGGGGTCTTAAAGGTTTGTATTCAAACAAGAAGTCATCTAAGGGAGAAGTCAACCAAGTCCACATCAGCCTGAGTGATCCAAAGATGACAAAATCCAAACAAGACAAAGGGAAAGTATCAGAGCTCAAATTGCAAATATCCAATTTGTAAAAGGCTATGCAGGATAGTAGGAACCCCCAAACCATCTGCAGACTATCTAATCAGATAAAGTCTCTGGAAGATTCCTTCTAGTCACAGGTGAGGGACACAAACAGAATCAGACAGAGATTTTGTTAGCGCCTGGGTTGTCCATTATGCATGCTCAGAGGTTTGAGCTTCCAGCCAGAAAGGGGAAGTACACCTAGGTGGGCGCGCTACACCTGGATTGGCCCATCTGGGCCAGGTATATTTAATTCAGCCAATGGGGTCGACCAGGATCGTCGACCACGCCTCCCAGCAGAAGACCTGAAAAGCTAGAATCCAGAGCCTTGCGGCCCCTTCTGCTTCTCAAGCTGCTCCTCAGAGGCTGTGCATCGATCTCCTCTGGCCTCAGGCCTCTACCTGTAGGGGTAAAGTGCCCTGAGGTGCCTGTGTAAAACCTGAAACTTCTTCTACATAAAACTCACTTGGCTCACAAGCCAAGCTTTGGAGTGAATCCTTTCTCGTGCAAAGCCAAGGACCAAGGTATTTCTCCCACTAAACTTGATTATGGTGAATTGAACCAGGGCATAGTATGATACATGGTCAGTTAATCTCTCTCTTGACTCAAGCAGAATTTGTTCTATGCTTATGTGTTTCTTGATTGTTCTAAGAAAGAAATTTCATCTCTGGTTTGTCAAATATTGTTGGTGGTTTTTTCTTTATTACCCTTTATTTTAATTCTTGTATCTTTATATTTTTTATAGTTGTTCGCTGAATTCTGCTTCGTTTTGGTTTTGGTTTCTATTGCTTCTGTTAGGTCTCTTAGTTTGGGAAGCACAGAAGGAGTGGATGCATAGAGGCAATGGTTATCAGGAAGGGGGAAGGGGAGCGGGAGGGGAAGGAGGGAGTGATCAGTGGATGTGTGTGGGGGGGGCGCATTAGAGCTGATTGTGAGGATCTGCAGACAACTCTTTTTAGAAGCGGTTTTACTATGGAAGTGTATGCTATGTGAATATTATATCAAGAAAACCACTTTTGAAAAAAGAAAGAAACCAAACTTGACCTACAGTGACCGTGGTTGAAGGAAGAGAGTTTTTGCTTCTGAGTTCATTGGAATGGTGGTGGAACCATTTGGAGAGGGATGCGATAACGATTTTACAACATGAACAGCGTAATCAATGGCTCGGGAAACACCAAATGCACAGGCCCTGATATGGGAGCATGCCGAGCAATAGCTAGGAAACCAACAAGGTTGCAGAAGAGCTAAGGGAACATGGCATAGGGATCATGTAGGACCTTGTAGGCCAACTGAGCAACAGGTAAGGGAAACCAGTTGAGGGATTTAATCAGACTTAAATGTAACAAAACACTTTGGCTGTTGTGTTGGAAGCAAACTAAAGCGAGCCAAAATAGGAGGCAGAGAAGACCGTGAGGAGGCGATTGCTATCACCCAGGTGAGAGGTGACAGCGACTTGGGCCAGGATGGCAGCAGCAGAGGAGGTGGTGAGAAGTGGTCAGATTTGACAAGCTTCACCTGGGCTTCAAAACCCAACACTTCCTCATTTTTCTTCCTACCTGACTGGTCTTTCCCTCTCAGTAGCCTTTGAAAATGCCTCCCCTTTTCTCAGACCTCTTAACACTGGCAAGCCCAACGGCTCGGTCTTCGAAACTCAACCCTTCCCCATTTAACCTCCCTCCCTTGGTGATAACGTCCACTTTCAGGGTTCTAAATGTCTTCTATAAAGTTGGAGATTTTCCAATTTGCCTCCAGCCTGAACCTCTAGCTCCATGTCACTCTAGTGGCATTGTGATTACCTGTTGGGCTGAGATCCACAAGGTCAGCAGTTTGAAACCACCTCCCATTCCATGGGAGAAAGATAGGGCTTTCTACACCCATTAACAGTTACAGTCTCATTCAGGTCACTACTATTATTTTTTAATCATTTTATTGGGGGCTCATACAGCTTTTATCACAATCCATACATACATCCACTATGTCATATGTACATATGTTGCCATCATTATTTTCAAAACATTTTCTTTCTACTTGAGCCCTTTGTATCGGCTCCTCATGTTTTCCCCACCCCCACCCCCACCCACGCTCCCTCATGAACCCTTGGTAATTTATAAATTATTATTATTATTTTACGACTTACACTGAACAAGGTCACTATTGTGAGTCTACATTGATTCGATGGTAGTGAGGTGAGTTTATAGCCAATTGACTGCTCAAAATCTCTACTTGAATGTTTAACAGACTTCTTACACTTAATATATTTAATTCCACTGTCTAATTTCCTCCAAATCTGATTATCCTTCAGTGTTCCCCTCTCAATAAACGTCACCTTTGGTCTTCTGGTAGCAGTACTGTGTGTGCTTTCCAAGTGCTCCTTACTAGAATGCAAGCTTATCGAGACCACGCACATTCCATTCCATGCCATTCATAGAGAAGGACATTGCCTTACACAGAACATTCTGGTGCACTAGCGAGTGGCTCTCTCCCATGATGATTTTCAAATGTTGCACCGACCAACAATGAAATTATTTTCTTTGGCTCCCTGAGTCTGTCTTAAATGCCAGTGTTTCAAACAGGATCCATGCTTCACACCATGCACCAACAAATTCAAAATGGATTAAAGACCTAAAGGTGTAAATTAAAACCAGAAAATTCTTAGAAGAGTGAGTAGAGACAGTACTGCCAGGCCTCACTTTCAACAACAGATTGCTTAATATACTAATAATAAGAGTACAAACCACCAAAGATAAAATTAATAAATGGAACTTCATAAAAATAATAAATGTTTAGCAAAAGATTTTACCAAAAGAAATGCTAGTGACTGGGAAAACATCTTTGGAAACCATATATCTGACAAGACTCTAAGTACATAGCTATCAATCTTCTCATTTGTTGAAGATATAGATAATATATACATCTCTGTAGATACTCAACTCATTGCCATCGAGTCAATGCTGACTCATAGCCATTCCCTGTGGGTTTCCCAGACTGTAACTGTTTGCAAGAGTAGAAAGCCCAGTCTTTTTTCCTGTGGAGCTGCTAGTGGTTTCAAACTGCAACCATATGGATCACAGCCCAATCTGTAACCACTACACCGCCAGGGCTTCTCTCTAAATCAATAAAGATATAAATATAAATATAGACCTGTGAAGAGTTGAATGGGCAAAAGTTGTGTGATAGATATATGTACAACAATGACAGTAGGGGGGAGTGTATGGAATGTTATGAGAGCTGGAAGAGCACCAATAGAATAATTTTTTAAAAAGAGTAGCTGCTAAGGCTGTCTATGTCCAACCACATACCTCATGGGATCTGGTTCCTTGGCTTGGAGGTTTGAGGTCACAGTTTCATGGGACAATCCCAGTTCATTGACCTACTAACATATTTAGTTCTTCTTTCTACTTCCTACTTCCATAAGCAGCGTCTGGGGTCTTCAATGCTTGCAAGCAGCCATCCAACTTACAGTAGTCAGTCTCTAATCACCTGGAACAACAAAGGAAGGAGGAAATTCAGGAACAGTTGTTATTGTTGTTAGGTACCATCCTGTGGGTTCTGGCCCATGGCAACGCTAGGTACAACTGAACAAAACACTCTTATTTCTGCTCTATGTTTCTAGTTCCACTGCCCCATAAGGGCAAATGGCAAATGTGATTTGGTCTGCTCGTGTACTTCCATGCAAGGGGAGAAAATGGGAGGGGATCCGAGGTAAATACCGAGAATGATGCCTACTGCCCCTTCGTGCACCACCCTCACAGTTGTTCTTATGTTTGAGCCCACTGCTACAGCCACTGTGTCAATCTAGTTCTTTAAGGGCCCTCCTTTTTTTTTCCCCTCTAACCCTGTCCTTTACCAAGAATGAAGTTTTTCCCCCAGGGTCCGGTTCTTCCTGATAATGTGTCCAAAGTATGTGACCCAAAGTCTTCCTACCTTTCCTTCTAAGGATATTCTCACTGTATTTCCACTACAGACTTGTTCGCTCTTGCCAATGGAATCTCTGGCATATTTAATATTCTTGGACCACACTGTAATGCAGGACTTAGCAGAGGTCACATGCCCCTCTGGTGGGAGAGAGACAAGCAAGGACCCTAAGAGAAGTAGGTGTTGTGTCCCCGGACTTTGCTTTGTGGTTTGTTTTATTTACTTGTTCTCGGAAGATGGGGTTGTTCGATGAACCTCAGATTGGACTCTCATAAAGGTGTATTAGGTATTCTTAGGGTGTCACTGGTATTTTCAGGGAGGGGGTCTGGCTCCCTTATCTCCAGGCCCCTGGTGAAGAACAGGGCCAGCCTGAGGCTGCTGGAGCGCTGTGGACATCTAGGAGTTCACATTGAAATCTTGATTCTGCCACGTACGAACACTGGTGGCTGAAAGCCTTGGCTTTCTCACATGGGAAAGGGGACCAACCGCCTGGGTGAATGCGAATCAGAGAGGTCTGTCAAGGGTGGTGCTTACAGACAGAGTTCAAGTGATTGTTGTTCTCTTCCGCTTTGCTGACATTGTGTGTGTGAGGCAGGAGAGGCGGTAGAATGTTGGTGTGTGTGAAAGGGACAGAGAGCGAATATATGTACATGTGTATTTTTGTGTGTGTGATGGCAGAGTGGGGAGAATCAAATAGAGCAGTTTGTCCACAAGAATTCTTTCTGTGTAGAAATAGTGGAACCCACTAACCCCGAGGAAAGAGAGTGGGGTCTTCATGCCCAGGGGAGCTAATGGCAAGATGAGCATCATGGTGGATTGGAAAGATCTCTGATTTTATAAACCTATGCGTAAGGCTGGATTAAAGAGCTGAGGATTCATCCCAACGCTGACAGGATGTGGAGCCATCGTCAAATCTGCCAATAACGTGCCACGAAAATAAATTTCAAAACAATAAGTACGGAAACCAGGGCCAAAGGCATGGAAGGTAGACCAGGAAAGAACTCTGGGAAGGAAGGCTGCAATCCGTGGTTTGCAAAGGGAGGAAATGAGATCCCGTTCTGAGGAAAATCGTGTTTATGAAGAGCCGTGCCTGGGAGCACAGCCCCGTGGATGGGCTGCCGTGCAGAGGATGCCCCGAAAGGAGCTTTTCCGCTTCACATTCTCGCATAAACACACAGTGCTTCCTTCTGGCTTATTGTGGAAGCCGAAATGGATAGCTTTTCTGCAGGATTAGACTGAGAAAAGAGATCTCTAGACGCCCATACCCCCTTGCCTGAACATTATTAATAGCCCTGGAATGGATTGTATTCTGAGGGAAGCTTTCTATATAGTCATAGATGGATACCAAATGCCTGCCTATCAGGAGGATTTTAATTTTTTAAAGGTGGCCAGTTTTTCGTTGCTATGGCATTTTGTCAATATCATTTTCACTACATAACCTCTCACGTGAAACCTAATCAGGGCCTCAGCCCGACGACTGCTCCTTTTTGGGGTTGATCAGGCTTTGAGGGTTTGATTCATAACAGAGCTTTCTTACATGACTGCCAAGACCCTTTCTCAAGGCATAACTGCACCACCGTCGCTGTGACATGCCAGTGCTCTCGAACGCTTTGTCACAACCTGTGTCCAGGGGAAGACTTTGAATGTTACATTCTTTGCTGCATCGCTGGAAAAAGTCAGCTTGTGCAAATACATTGGGGAGAAGATTCACGTGTAGCTAAGTGGGAAGGGGGAGCTATAAGAGACATTATATAAGCTTCTACCCTCATCAATTTAGTTGAGAGAAAATAAAATCTCATCTTGTGACTAAAAGCCAATTTCTTCCCAAAGCAGGGCTACCTTTCCTTAGAAACGAAATGGTATGTTTTATATTAGTTATTCGTGGCTACAATCTCTTTCTTATGATTGCTTTATAAAGAGGGGGGTCAGCCCCCCCTGATTGGTTTGAATGGCAAGGCTGACGGTGCCACAGGCACATCAAGAGGTTTTGAAAGGCACGGACTCATGCTGTGAGGCTGTGGGGGGAGAGCAGGAGAGGCCCCGGGCTGCTTGCAACCCATAAAGCGGGAACCTACCTCAGCAGAAAGATGAAGGTGTCTGCTCCTGTATGGATTTCCAGTCTTGCAAACCCAAAGGAGCAGTTCTCCTCTCCCCCATAGGTGGCCATGAGTTGGAATTGATTTGCTGGCAGTAAGATGTTTGGAGGGTAGGCTCCCAAGCCAGGCTATTTCGCTTCTGTGGAGGAAGGTGTGCATGTCTGTAGTGTTAGGGTTAGCAGATGAGTTCTAGCTGAAGCTGCCCAGTTGTCGTTTGGCTCGCTCGGCTATGGATTAAAGGGGAGGGCAGGCTTGAAAGCGGTCACTGGACAAACATCCCAAAGGGTGCCTGATTTTTATTACATCCACGTCTGATGTTTGACTGATGACTGAAATGTGCCATGTCGTGTTTAATTGAATTCGAACTTGTAAGTCCTTGTGGAGCTCGATGAGGCTTGAAGCCCGAGGCTGGCAAGGGAGGCACAAATCCAAGAGTTCAGCATTGTGTGCTCTGAGAAGTTGGTTCCTCTCAATGATGTCTGAATCTCCAAAGATATAAGGAGTGCCTTGGTGACACCATATATTGTGGTGCTAAACATGTGCACAGACATGTGTAACTTTGATTTCTATTTTGGGTGTTGTGAGGCAAGAGATTCCCAGAGTCCTTTGGCCCAAAGGGGTCAACTCTCGATAAGAAATGGTTGTTACCATTTGGTTGGACCATAGAGCCAAAACTTTGACAAGGACCCCAAAGTCTGTAAACAGTGAACCCATTATCGTTGAGTTCACTGCGACTCACGGCGACCTCCTGTGTGTCAAAGTCAAACTGGGTTCCATAAAGTTTCAGTGATGCTTTTTCTGGAAATGAATCACCAGGCCTTTCTCCCAAGGCACCACTGGGCGAACCTACACCTCCAAACTTGCAGTTTGCAGCTGAGCATGATAACGGAGCCGATTAATTAGTTGTACAACCTAGGGTCTTACAGGGTGGGTCATAATCCTTGAGGCCTTGTTTAAATCTGTAGTGGACTATATTAACGACCTCAAGCAGGGGGAGGGGGGGGCCTCGGAGTCTTACTTTGTCAAGGCAGTCAAAGGTACAAAAGACTTGATTGTATTTCAACTTATTGATCACTGAGTCAGAGCATCCATACCCACAGTGCAACCGGCCCTACGATGAGCTTAGGGAATTTAGAGAGGCAGGGTGAAGATGGTGAAGGTGAGGCACGCGTGTTTGTTCTCTATGTTCTATTTGGTACCTCCCCCAAGGAGTATTGCGGATATTTTGTTTAAATTTAGTGAGATTCCCCAGGTCTCAGTATCAATTAAGACCCTTGAAATTTGCCAGTTTGGTGTACTTCAGCAAGTGTCCGAGTTGATTTAAAACCTACACTGTAGAGGACAAAAACCCTTTTTAGCCCTTTAGTCTTTCGGATGCATAACTTATTTTAGAAACTTTTGGATTTCCAGTTGAGTCCAATTGTGTACCACTATTCCAGCTTCTTGTTCATCCACCTGGGTCAAATGTTTGCTTATTTGGGGTGGTTGCTGATGATCCTTCAAATGAGAGTCCTCTTTACTTTGCTCATATTTTTAAGTTTCTCCCGCCAGAGAGTCCTGAATCAGTATCAATAGGACTAGGGGCTATTCTTATAGCAAATATTGTTTTCGTTTTGGGGCGAGGGGGGTTTGGTTCCAGGGACCCAGGTTTAAGTTGATGATAAGTTAGTCCCTTAACATTTATAAACTGTGGCACTTGATAGAACACAGAATCGTCCTTGGTCCATTTCACAGTCATGATTTACAATAGCATCTTTCCCCTTAAGAGGGTCAAAGATAAGGCACTCAGAGCCCTTTTAATAAAGATCTATGCCATGGGGGGCAGGGGGGTTGCCATGAGTATTTTTCCTAATGGCCCTAAGACTCAGTTGCAACAGGGATATGGGCGGCAGCAGAGGCCCTTAGGGTCCTCCGAACTCGGACCTCAGCACACCACCAGATTACTCAGTCTTTGCCCCTGGGCGCTCTATAGGAGGGCGGTAAATGTCTGCTCGAGACACACAACCAGTAGTCACAGACTAAAAATCGTTTCCATGAACCTATGCACGGCTTGTGCCGGAATCAAGACACACAACTCTGTTGGAGACACACAGAGAAGAATAGGCCAAGCCACTCAACCTAGCACCACTACAACCCACCCATCTCTGATTCGTAGTGACCCTATAGGACAGGGTAGAACTGCTCCCCGGGGTTTGCAAGGCTTGTCAATCTTGATGGCAGCACAAGGCTTTTATCTTTCTCCCGTGGAGTGGCTGGTGGGTTTCAAGAAGCAGCCAAGTACTTAGCCAGAGTCCCTGGGGCTCCGTCCAAAGCTGTTTTAATTATTAGGTCCTGTTGAGTCAGTGCTGACTCATAACGCCCCTAGGCACAACAGAACAAGCACCCCTTGGCCCTGCTCCATCCTCCCATTTGTTCTTATCTTTGAGCCCATCGTTATAGCCCCTGTGTCAATCCATCGTGTTGGGAGCCTTCCTCTTTGGCACTGCCACTCTACGTTGCCAAGCATAATGGTTTCTCCTGCTAACATGTCCAAGTACATGAATGGCGTCTCCGCATCCTTGCTTTTCAGGAGCATTCCAGCTGTACTTCTTCCAAGACAGATTCGTGTGTTCTTTTGACAGTCCGTGGTAGTTACAATATTCTTCTCCATCAATATTCTCCATTCAAATGCATTCATTACAGGAGTAGGAAGCCTCATTTTTACAATCTCCCTTTCATTTGGATGATAGATTGCACACATTAATAGAGTTAATGGGGAGCATAAGATCAATAACATGATGACGCTTCCAGACTACTGCAGGAGAAAATATCACATATTGAGCTCAGTGCAAATCGGATGGGAGATAAAAGTGATCACATCCAACAGAAGCAAAACCAGAGCTCTGGGATGAAATGACCTTGGCTCAGGCCTAAAGAGGGTGGACCTTTCCCTGGCTGTGGGCCTCTTCAGAGCTGAGAGAAAGTGTGCATCTGGAACCACACCAGTTCAAACATTTTCACTATGGTCAAGGCTTGAAAAATATCTTTATTCGCGCTAAAAGGTCAAGTTCTTTGTATTGTTGACTCCCTTTGCTCTTCAGGCTCTTCAAGCATCTCTGGGGTGGTCACATTACTTTCTCTCAAGCTGCACTCTTCAATATGGTGGACAAGACCCGTGGGCGTAGTGCTTATGTGTTGAGCTTGCAAACTGCGTGGTCAGCAGTTTGAAACCACCAGTCGCTCTGCAATAGAAAGATGGGCATTCTACTCTTATAAGGAGGTACAGGCTTGGAAACGTACAGGGGCAGTTCTCCCACGTCCTATGTGGTTGCTATGAGTTAGAATCGACCGAGTGGCCAGAAGAACCACAGGCAAATATGGAGCCCTTGAAATGTAAACAGTTTGAGTTGAGTTGCACTGTATACATAAACGACAAAGATTTAGCTTTTATAGGCATAGTTTGATGAAAACTATGTCAAATAACTCATTAATGATGTTAACATATGTATTACAGTATTCCTCTGCACAACAGAACAAAACACTGCCCAGTCCTGCGCCATCTTCACAAGTGTTCCTGGGCCTGAGCCCACGGATGCGGCCACTGTGTCTGTCCATCGCATCGAAGGCCTTCTTTTTCATTTACTTTACCAAACATGACACTGGTTCCAAAGGGACGCACGAAACATGAGAGATCACACCAGTTTATGTACTCCCCTACACACAATTCAAACCGTCCAGTCAGTATGGGCGTGAGAGCCCCACGTGTATTATGCATCACACTTGTCCACACCTGGCATTACAACTCCTCATCCGATTTCAGATAACCTTTTTTTCTAGGACTTCACCAGAACTCACAAACCACCCTCTTCCTGACATCCACATCCACAAACAAATTTCAGTGCTTTTTCAAGGTAAAAAAGGCACTGCGATCAAATCAATTCCAACTCAAAGCAATCCTGTAGGGCCGAGGAGAACTGCTCCTGTGTGTTTCTAACACTTTAAATATGGGCGGGAACAAACAGCCTCAACTTTCTCCCTTGGAGAGGCTGGTGAGTTAGAACCACTGACCTTGCAGCTCGAAGCTTAATGCAGAACCCAGTATGCCACCGGGGCTCCAGCTTTTCAAGGTCAGGTACCATATTTATTGTAGTATTCATGTACTTCTTTACCATTTGGCATGTGTAAAGTGGTGATATCACTTATTAGGTTCTTATCTTTGAAATATGTGTTACTGATGAAAGTTTTGAGTGTCCTGCCTCTAAATCCCATTTCTCCCCTAAACCTGGTGCATTTCAATTGGCAGCAGTACTGTTGGGGAAAGACTGGACTGCTAATTGCACGGTTGGTGGTTCAAACCCCCCAGCCACACCTGGGGAGAGAGATGAGGCTGCATGCTCCAAGAAAGATTTATAGTCTCTTAACCCCTGCCCATGGTCACTATGAGTTGGAATTGACTCAGTGGCAGCTAATTTTGCAGTGAATTTTTGCACCACAGCAGTCAATGTTATAGCAGAACTGATCACTCCCATTTTACAGATGGCTTAAGATCACACAGTGAGGAGGTTTTGAAGCTGAATTTTGAATCCAGCTCTCTCTGACTTTATAGATCCACTTCTTCATTCCCTGCAGCTTATTGATTTGCAGCCTGTAAAATAGACTGTGCTTTGGGTCCTCCAAGCACTTAAAGCAGAAGCTTGGTGAGAGCTGGTGGAAAGCAGGTAAACGTCTTTGGGTTTACTTCTTGTGATTTTTTTTAAAGTTTTATTTTGTGCACAGGTTTGCCAATTAGACCTTCGGGTTTTGTTGCTTTCTGCAATTCTCCAATTTCAGTACTGAGGGTAGTGGGGAGGGCTGAGAATGAAGGTGAAAAAGAACCTCTTACAGAGGGCCGGAGAGGAAATCAATTCTCTCCTTGCCTGGAGACGCACACACAATAGAAAGATCTGGGCGTCATAGGAATCCATAGAGTGAGTCAGCAAATCAATGCTGGTTTGTTTTTGAAAGCTAATGTGATGCTGTGATGGGCAAGAATAATAGGAATACAACCTGCAGGAATCAGAAAGTAACTCTTTAGCATTGATCCGGGCCTTATTGGAGGAGTGTGATCTGTTTAGCGTCTGTAATTGAAGAGGGATGTGAAGAAGTCACAGAGGAAAGAGGAGGCTACCGCGCTCACCCCCAAGTCCTGCATGCTGCATGGACTCTGCACACACACACATCCGCACCCACCTGTCACAATGGGTGTCACAAGGCTATCACACTAAGTCCATAGGCTCTTCACAGCTGCGGGGAGGCGGGGGCGAGGTGCATGCATGGGGGGATTTAAAAAAGAACAGGGGATCCGATGGAGGAAAGACAGAAAATAAGGAAGCGGAGGGACAGAGGTAGTACCTTCAGTTCCAACTAGGACGCTTACCACCCAGAGATCAAAGCACTGATAACATGTCGGTGTTATTCCTCCGAGATCCCCCCCCCACCCGCGCATAATTGGGCAAACGTGTCCATGCATTGCAATGATATTGTTGAAGAGTTTAGGCTCTGAAATCAGACTGGGTTGCTTCAGCTCCTGGCTCCACCCTTGTGTAGTTCTGAGTTCTGCAACAACACCACTTATCCTCTCTGACTCTGTTTCCTCATCGATAAGAACTTTGGACCATGCCAATAGCGGTCTCACAAGAATTGTTGCTGTCGCTGTTGTTGTTCTAAGTCCTAGTGACCCTATGTATAGACGACAGACCAAAACACCGCCCGGCCTGCACCGTCCTCACAGGGATGATGATTCTGTTGAGCCCAGTGTTGCAGCCACGGTGTCAACCGACCTCCTGGAGGGGCTTCTTGGTTTCTACGTGACCAAGCACGGGGTCCTTCTCGAGATTAAATCAGTATACACATTACGTACCACTTTCGCCCTGGGTGTGAAGTAGGGACCAACAGAAAATATGCCTATTGCACATCTACTTTTATGTTTTGCAACATCTCTTTAAATCATATCATGTGATTAAATAGTCCTTGAAAAATATCAACTTCTAAATGGTATAGAGAACATGATATGACACAGTAGTCTCTCACAATACTTACGTGATCCCCTATTATTGGGAATTTTGTTGCCCCCCCCCCCCGCCCCATTTATATACGACCATCTTTGTCCATCATTTATTTTCTGTTTTTCTCAAGACAATTCAAGAAAGTATATCACTGCACCAACGGCTTATGACTTTGAGACCCAATTTGCTTTCCAGGAAAGTTTCCCAGTTTCCATACCTTTGCTTAGAGCAGTGGTCCTCAACCTTCCTAATTCCTCAACCCTTATCATACACTTCCTCATGTCGTGGTGACCCCCCCAACCATAAAATTATTTTCATTGCTACTTCATCACTGTCATTTTGCTACTGTTAGGAATCGGCCGACCCCTGTGTAAGGGTCATTCGACCTCCAAAGGGGTCGCAACCCACAGGTTGAGAACCACTGATTTCCACTGTCCTTTCTTCCTACTGTTTAACTTTTTTGAAGAAATTCTTCTTTCATGGTCATGGGGTACTTTATTTAAATGTTTTCTTGTATGAGTACTGTCTGTGGAGATAATCAACAACTATGGGCATTCAGGTTAGGAAACATTTTTCTTGTCTGACCAGTAAATGTCAGGAAGATCCAAATCCTCACAACTGGACCAATAGGCGGCATCATGATAAATACAGAAAAGGTTGAAGTTGTCACGGATTTCATCTTCCTTGGATCCACAATCAGTGCTCATGGGAGCAGCAGTCAGGAGACCAAAAGACCCATTGTATTGGGTCAATCTGCTGCACAAGACCTCTTTAGAGTATTGAAAAGCAAGGATGTTACTTTGAGCACTAAGGTATGCCAGGCCCAAACCTTGGTATGTTCAATCATCACTTCATATATACGTGAAAGTTGGACAGTGAAGAAGGAAGAACGAAGAAGAACAAATGCATTTGAATCAGGGTGCCGGGCAAGAACACTGAAAGTAACACAGACTGCTAAAAGCGCAAGGCGATCTGTCTGAGAAGTACCGCTAGAGTGCTCCTTAGAGTCAGGGGTGGCAAGACTTCATCTCAAGGACTTTGGACATGTTGCCAGGGGAGACCCGTCCCTGGAGAAGGACATCATGCTTGGTAAAGTGGAGGGGCAACCACAAAGAGGAAGGCTCTCAAGGAGATGGGTTGACATAGTGGCTGCAACCATGCCTCCGACATCAGAACAGTTGTGAGGATGGACCAGGACGGGGCAGGGTTTCATTCTGCGGTGTAGACCGTCGCTATGGGTCAGAACCCACTCGATGGCACCTAAGAACAACATATATGGGGGGGGGGGCGAGAATAGGAGGAAATCCATTTAAGGAAAGCCACAATGGGGGCGCTTCTATGAGCTTGGGGGTTGGGGTTTTTTTTTTAGAGATGACATGCAAGTGTGTCTTGCCATTAGATTTCTCATATCATCTTCACACAGCAACTTCTTCGAGATCCGCCTTTCACAGAAAACCCACTTGGTGGCCGGGACTGAAATGAAATGTTCGACTAGTGAAGAAACCAGTCCTGCCCGATTTTGCTGAAAGAAGAGGGAGGTGGGCTTCAAGTAAGAGGGGCTGAGGCCACTGTGGGGACAATGATCATTCCTTGGTTGTTAAAAACATGTCAAGGAATGAATGCCTGCCCTCACAGTCTCTGCCATTCAAGGACACAAACCCAAACACACCTCAAGAACATGAAGAACCGAGGGGGAGGGGGCGTGTCCAAGCCTCCGGACCAAATTGAGAACTAGATCACATTCAAAGTTCCCCGGGCAGCCATCCCACCGTGTGGAAGTCTATCTACATTGCCAGAAGGAAGAGGTAGACGACGCCAGGCCATGTTGCCTTTTGCTAAGTGTGAGTGGAGCGCTAGAAATTGTAGTCCCCGAATGAGTGAGAATCGACTGGAAGGTAGTCAGCTTGGAGTATTAATTTCCTTCTCATTAAGCTCCTGTGCTGACTGCAACCCCTGTTTGGGGGAGACAAGAAGGCCCTTTCAAATGTATTGTTCTCTTTCTGAAATCCAACTGACTTTCATCAACAGAAGGAAGGGGGGCGGGGGAGTGCGGCCAGAGGGGCGTGGAAAGCGTTTTCTGGGTGTGATCAGATACTGGATTTCCCCGCCAGACGCTCCGGGGCACAGGGATACCAGTTGAGAGATACTGCCGGCCAGACGGCAGCAGAGGGCAGCTGTGAGAGCGCTGGGCACGGGACCTGGCCTGGCACTGTCTGTGCGAGCCTACACCCCCTGCCGCTCCCTCACGCCCACCCCCGCCTCATTTCCGTTGGGGCTCAGTGGTCACCGAGCCTGGATTCGATGGCAGGCCTTGTCATGGGGAGAGACCTGTCCCCCTCAGGGACAGGCCTTGAGAGGTTGAGACCAAAAGCAGGAAAATAGAGGTCAATGCTGACTGGCATATCTGCGGGCTGCCCCAGAACTGGACCCTTGGCGAATGTCCAGAGAGTACCCCGACCTGAAATGCTGCTGGGCTTCGGTTGGGGTGTGCTTAGGGGGAGGGCACGCGGGGATGGAGTTGGCAGCGCCCGGTCCCACCTGGGGTCCTTCCTGCCGCCTTTATGGGGCAAAGGCCGGCGTGATAGCAGCTCCTAAACAGCAGAGGGCACCGTGCGTACGTTTTGCCATCCTCATGATCAGGGTGGGTGGGAGGGAGCTAGATGAGGAAGGGAGCGTATCTTGACCACCCTGCCCTGGGCTCCCGGTGCAGCCCACAGGGAGGGACCTGCACTTCTTAAAGCGGATGACAACCCAGCTAACCGCAGCCCAGCTTAACACCTATGGGAGCTCAGCCACTTGTCATTTCTAAATTTCTGAGGATGACTAGCAATTGCACTTCACAGGCCCTCGAAGCTGCTACGCCCTGAAAGTCCTCCAGCTTCAGTGCCTCAGAGAGATGGCAGTCCCTTGTATGAAGGGGCCCTCTCTGTAGGCCATGCTTGGCACTGTCTCCCCACCCCCCCCCCAATTGTCTTATTTAATCCTCAAAACCATCCCGTGAGGCATTCTTAGCCCCTGTTTCATAGATGGGGAAACAGAGGCTGAGAGGGATTATTGAACCTTCCCAAGTTCATACAGCCAGTAAGCCACGGGCGGGCCTCCGCGTGTTCTCTGCACTGTGCCACTCTGCCTTGCTGGGGGAGGGGAGGGGGGCGGAGCAGCAAGGCGCCTGCCTCACCTGTCAGCTTCCATGCTTGTTCAAGCCAGCAGGACACAGGAGGACCTAGCATTACGCCTGTGAGTTCGCAAAAATCACTCCGATGTCTGATTGCTTTTCCCTCTGGAAATGACCCAAATCTTCCTCACTTGAGTTCGGTGGAGATCACATATACTAGCAGTCACCAATGGCCCCGAGACATCCAGCCTTGTCTTGAGGCTCTCGGACTACCAGTGTTTGCAAGATCTGCTTTTTGTGTGCAGAGGAACAGAAAGGGGTCGAATGGGCTCGGAGGTGTCATTAAGCAATACTGGGCTGGACAGGTGATCTCAGGGTCTCAGCTCTTCTCCCCACCAAGCCTATGACCCCTCCTCCAGTCCTCAACAACTTCTCCCCGCTGAGACACCACGGCACCCTATCACAGCATCTCCTATGGCAGTGGTTCTCAACCTTCCCTTTCATGCAGTTCCTCATGGTGTGGTGACCCCCCCCCCCATAAATTTATTTTCGTTGCTACTTCATCACTGTCATTTTGCTACTGTGATGAATCGGGTGACCCCTGTGAAAGGGTCGTTGGACCCCCAAAGGGGTCACGACCCATAGGTTGAGAACTGCTGTTCTATGACTTGCTTGTTTCCATCTCCTGCTCTTGGATTCGTGTGTGTGTGTGTGTGTGTGTGTGTGTGTGTGTCTGTCTGTCTGTCTGTCTGTCTGTCTGTCTGTCTGTCTCCCCAGCGAGCTGGCGCCATCCATGGAAGCATAGGCCACAGCAGCGGTGGGCACAGAGCAGGCTCACAGAGAGCTAGGAAGTTGAATCGTGGCTTCATCTCTGCCACGTTCTACTGATGAAACAAAATGGGCTGGTGTGCTATTGGGTTTTTTTTTTCTGGCTTTTTAGATGCATTTATTCGAAGCAGTGAGACTTGCTGAGAGACATTCTTTATTTGTGGAAGATGGGGGGTGGGGGGAAGCCAGCCTACACTGTGGAAAGGCACAGGGGGAAGTACCCTTCTCCTTGCACAATGCAATGTTTCCTGCATCTTCTCTTGGCCTCTGCATCCATCCCAGGTTTATCTCCATTTTTGCTCCTGCAGACTGTATGAAGCTGAGCAAAAATTAATCCTGAAAGCAAACACTACTGTCTGGTGGCTTCCCATCCTCTTCTTGAGTTGCTAGAATGTGCCTAGGGTAGAGTGTTCTGTAGCCTTAATCCCCCTTGGGCTGGATAACCCTTTCCTTGCCCTCCTCCATGACATCATCCTGAAACTAGTTGCTACCAATAAGAATGGAACCCTCATCATCAGTGAGGGGTGGAAGAAAGGGCTGATGAAGCAACAGGAAGGAAAAGGCAGAATGAGGGGGAATGATGTTAGAGAATACCATGGCAGTGTGGATTGCTACAGCACCCACCACTGGAGAAGTGGGTCTTCTGCCTGAACCATATCTGCCACCCAAGTGACTCCATCCAAGATGCACACACTTAGAAGGAAGGACTCCAGAGCGCCAGATAGCCTCCAATGCTGAGATGCTCCCTCGGCTGGGACATGAGTACTGTGGCCAAGTTGGGTGCTTGGGGTTGGAAGAGACAACTTCATTCAGGCCACTTTCAGAAAAAGAGTCCAACTACACAACCAATGAGTCCAATCAATGGATCCCCAGTGTCTGTTAATATCACATAAAGGGAGACAAACAGGCATCATGTACCTCCTAATAAAGGCACAGAGCACCACTTATGAAGCAGCCTTGAGAAAAATTAATGTGATCAAGCCCCAATCGAAGCATCAATTTGTAAAAATTGAAAGAACAGAGGAGCATATTAAAAGGCATCACAGGGGTGCAATCTATAAAATCCAGACTGTGAGACACTCTACAGGACAAATGATCACGTTTCTTCAACCAATAAATTACAAAGAGAAGCATAAGAAAAGAAAGAGAGGTGTGATAATAGATGATGAGAGATAGACAAGACACAGAAATATGGGAAAACCTGCAGATCAAAAGATGCTTAAATACCGATCAAGCAGTTGCAATATGTGCACCTTATTAGGATCCTGATTCAGACAAATTGTAAAACTAAAAAAAAAAAACCGCTAGCATTTAAAAGACCACTGGAAATGTTAACGTTCGCTGCATATCTACTATTAGAGAATCAGTGCTAATTTTCCTGTGTGTGGTAATGGTGTGGTGGTCCTGTTTTGTTGTGTTTTAAAGCCTCCTATGCTCAATTTATACATGCATGCTGAAGTATTTTCTGGTAAAATGGTAGATTCCAGGGGCTTGCTTCAAATGGTTCTAAGCATTATTCCTAAAAGCCAAATGCTGGGATGAAGCCAATGTCCATCACCTGATGAATGGAGAATTCAATGCGATCTCTCTGGACAATGCATTTAGCCATAGGAAAGAATGAAGTACTGATACATGTTAAGCACTGGGTGAACCTCTCAAACATTGTGTGCTTCATGTGAAAATGTGGATATGAAAAGCTGTGTATTGTATGAATCCGTTTACCTAAAAGTGCCAGGAAACACAAGCCGATAGAGACAGAAAACAGATTCACGGTTGCAGGAATAGGAACAGAGGGTGACAGAAAATGGACACAAGGAATCTTTTTAGGATACTAAAAAATGTGTTCTGAGATTGGATTCTGGTGATGTTTGTACTAATCTGTATACTTCCTAAAATCCATTTACCTGTAAATGGGTGAATTTTCCAGCCCTTAAATTATATTTGAATAGAGTTGGTGTGAGGGTTGCTGGTTTGGGAGTGTGGGTGATGCTTCAGCAGATAGAGAGAGGAGGAACGTGAACATGAATGAAACAAAATGAGCCGAAAGCTGGATTCTGCTCAAGATGCGTGCATGGGATGTATCAGGTATTCTCTTTGATTTCTGTATATGTCTGAAATTTTTACACAATAGAAAAGTTGTTATTTAATGAGAGGAAGGATGTGGAAGTGGAAAGTCCCCAGGAGCTAAGGTTTCTCTGGGCACTTGCCACCCTCACCACTTCTCTCTCCTGGGTGTTACATTGTCTCTCATGGAGTGGTAGTTATACAATTTCATGTCAACTAGATAAATAAGAATGAAGGGATGGAGTCTAGCCTGTGAATCAGGTCACAGCCTGATGCTTCCTTATGGGCATGGCCTTCTGATGCCTCTCTTCCTCCCTGAAGGCCGGACATACTCCCTCTCTGCTTCATATTCCTGCTGACAAGCCACATGGAGCCACACTGATGGCAACCTGTGTAGGTCTGGGTTGACTAGAGTAACAAATACATACACATATGTGTATAAGAAAGAGCTTTATATATAAGATCAATTGAATCAATAAAACATCCCAGCCCAGTCCAGATCAAGTCCATTAAGTCCGATATTAGCCCATATGTAAAATACCAATCTATAAAGTCCTCTTCAGACTCACGAAACACATGCAATGACACCAAATTCAAGATCACAGGCCAGTGGGTGGAAAGTCTTATGGATCCAGTGGCAATGTAAGCATCTCAGCACTGGCAGGGGTCTCCACTTGGCTCCTCCAGCTCCAGGACTCTAGTACAGCTCCCTATGTCTTGTCAACAGGAATGTCTCCCAGGGAGTGAGTGACTGTCCCACCTCCAGTGGACTATTTATCTCCTTGGTGGCTCCACCCTTAAATCTCAAGTTGACAGATTATGTAACTACCACACAACCTGGAGATGCTTCCACCGCCACTGAACCCACAAGACTTTGAACCCACAAGACTTTACACCCACTGGCCTGTGATCCTCCTGTATTCAGCATCATTGCATATGCAACATGAATCTGAAGAATTCATGGGCTAATATAAGACTTATGGGCGAATGTCAGACTTATAGACTTGATCTGGACTGGGCTGGGATGCTTTATTGATGCATAATTACTTCTTTGTATAAAGTTTTCTCTTTACACATATATGAGTGTCTCTGGATTTCTTTCTCTAGTCAACCTGGACTAACACACAAGGCACCTCTGCTTCTGTTGACCACTCTCCTCTCACCACCTGATGAAACCTCTTGACATTCTTTGGTCGAGATTCCAGGGAGAAATAGTCTATGTGACCTGGCTAATTGCAAAGGCTATTTATGCAAGATCTTCACTGCCAGCCAAGACAGCGACCACTCTAACTAGGATCATGTGACCAAACACACACCCCACAACAAATGCACAGGCACGTGCGCGCGCGTGCTGCTAGAAATGAGAGTTAAGTCAATAGGACCCAAAATTCGCTGTTTCTCTTCTTCAATTGCCTCTACTGAGCAATGCCGTCAACCACTGGGTCTAAGACTGAGCACTAGCTACAAAACCAATGGACAGTGTCCCAGTCTAACATTGGATAGCAACAAATCAAATTATCTGAAGGGTGCAAGTATGGACCAATGAGGTACCGAAACCGAAAGAATTCAGCAGGCCCAGCACCCCTCCTTAGTGCTTTTCAAGAACTAAAGGTTCACAATGAAAGAGAACAAAGGGAAAAACAGAACAGAACAAACAACTTCTGGGACCAGGCCTGTGTCTGCCTATTTGTGATAGGGTAACAAATGATGGAGAGTAGTTTACTAACAGCACTTCACTCCTACCACCTCCCTGCAAAATGGGTGGTTATCAGTGGTTCCCAGGTTATTAGCCCATGAGTGCATCTACAATCACCCACAGAAACAGGACGTTGCCTTGGGCAGGGAAAGTGCTACATTTGAACAACGAAAGCCCTTCGGCCTCCAAGTCTCATTGGCTGGTCTTCCTTGAACATGCTGCACAAAAAACAGGCCTTTCCTCCTGCCACGGTGGCACTCCTGCTACTACTCCCAGCCAGCTCGTTGGCTGCGCCAGTGAGAAGGGCCAATGAATGACACCCGACAGGTACCCAAGATGGACGACAGCTAACTCCAGTTCTCTTGACCCCTTGTCTCTCTGCTTGATGACTCCACGGGAGCTTTTCTCTGGTAGTACCAGGCTAGCCGAAGGTCTTTCGTGAGCCCTGTATCTTCAACAGTTGCTCTCCATAGTCACTGAATATGACGGGTGTGTCTGACAGTCAATACACCTCAGCCTTTGGAAAGAGCATTCTGCTTCAAAACAGCCCGAGCCCCAGTATAGTAAAAGCAGATCTACCAACACCAAGCAAGAGCTCAGTGCCCTTTCCCCAGCTCGCTCTGATCCACACTCGAAATTCCAACCTCCTTCTTGCATGTCTCCAGAGGTCCGTGGCAAAGATAAGCAAGGTCTCCTCCAGAGTGTCATTACATCTGGACGGACAGCGGAGAAGTGGGTGAGGGAGACGTTGGATGGGGTAAGATATGATAAAATCATAATAAATTATAAATTATC
>NW_022103917.1:7955995-7975756 GCF_000313985.2 Echinops telfairi
TATGTGCTAATGTGCTGGACACAAATGACATAAGTACAGATTGTGATGAGTTGTATGAGCCCCTAGTAAAATGATTATTTGATTTTTTAAAAAAGAAGCTCTCAAGATGGGGTGTGGAGGGGACACAGCGTATTTTCCTATGAACATCCCTCCTCCTCTGTCTACCGGTTACTGTTCTTTTGGCTCACTTATTTTTTAGGCCGCTGACTTTCTAAGTTTATTTCAATCCAGTAGTCTCCATCCTCATTAAAATGGCCACTTTGCATTTGAGAATCCTTCTCCCTCAATGGAGCCTGTACCTTACTCTTTGACTCCATAGATTTGGATATGCATAACATAAAGCCAGTGGATTCTCCCCCATTTGCCCACCACAAGCAAAAGCATGAAAAGTACTTCCCAGTTGCTCCACATCGACCATAGAACGCTCCTCCACCTGAGCTGCCGTGAGAGTCTGCTCACTTGACCAGCATGCCTCCTCCTTTTCATCACTGCCCAGGTTTAGGATAACTTCTCCGTTACGAGATAAAATCTTTCTCCGAGAAATCGGAAAGAAATAGAGGAAATAAATAGGAGGCAAAAGCTATTTATAGAGGTATAGTTATAGGCATGAATATGTGTAAATATATTGTTATAATGAAAGGGATAGAGGCCATTGTACATATATTTATATGTTAAGTATTAAAATAGCTGACATACTTTGGGCCTCTACTCAAGGCCTCCCTTAACATAAGAACACTTTGTTCTAGGAACCTGGAACTCTTTGGTAGTCGCCTTCCTGACACGATCTCTGAAGACAACATGAGTGCATAAGCAAATGTGGTGAAGATGGTGTCTGGCTATCAAAGAGATATAGTGTCTGGGGTCTTAAAAACTTGAAGTTAAACAAGCAGACACCTAGCAGTGAAGCAAATGAGCCCACATGGAAGAAGCACACCAGCCTGTGTGATCATGAGGTGTCAACAGGATCAGGTATCAGGTATCAAAAGATCCAAAACAAACAGTTATATCAATGCAAAAGAGGGGCATTGGAGTGAAGACCCAAAACCTATCTATAGACAATCAGATATCTCCTCACAGAAGGGTTATAAGGAAAGGACAATTCAACAAAGGTGCAATATAGCACGGATGAAACAAACATGCATCACTCCTTTAGCTCCTGAATGCTTCCTCCCCCGCACCCAGTACCATGACCTAGTTGTACCTTACACATCTGGTTAGACCAGAGAATACACATTGGTACAGCTAGGAGCTCTAGACACTGGAATCCAGGACAGACAAACCCCTCAAGAACAGTAGTAGAAGTAGTGATATCATAAAAGTAGGGGGATGGTTGGGGTGGTGGAAGGGGGAGAAAAGGCGAACCCATCACAAGGTTGAATATATAGCCCCCAAAGGGGACGAATAACAGAAATGTGGGTGAAGGAAGAAACAGACAATGTAAGATATGAAATTATAACAATATGTAATTGATCAAGGATTCACGAGGGCAGGTGGGGGGTGAGGGAGAGTGGGGGAAAGAAGAATTGATACCAAGGGCTTACATAGAAAGAAAATGTTTTGGAAATGATGATGGCAACATAGGTACAAACATACTTGATACAATTGATGTATGGAATGTTATAAGAGCTGTAATACCCAGTAAAATGATTTTTTTAAATCTCTCTCCAAGGAGAATATGCCCCTCCAAGGTATAAGCCTTTGAATCAATACCGGTGGTTTGTTGATCACCCCACCCTGATTCTAGTCCCTGATGTCAGAGCATAACCAAACAGCAAGGAAAAAAAGACAATGAGCCCAGTGCAGCTAAGAGTCATCATCTGTAGCAGGAGTGGAAAACCAGGTATCCCTGGACCCCAGTCTCTTCAGATTGCCTTTAAAATGCTGAGAACCCTTGCAATTGTGCTGGGAGAATGAATTATTTAATGTGGCTCTTCTAGCCAAAGTCTCCATAATCCCCACCAAACGATCCTTTCCAGCATGGGTCTGGGTAAGAAGGTCTGGGTAAGAAGGTGGGGGAGGGTAGGAGGATTCACCTGTAATTGTGAATAAGATCCATTGGAAAGCCCTCCGGCTAGGTATAAACTAAGCCCTATGAGAATTAGGAGAGGGGATTTCACTACTAGCAAGAGCCAGGAGGGGAGTGTGTCCTCTGGACTCCAGGATCCCTGTGCAGCGAGACTCCTAGATCCAAAAGACAGCTGTGACATCAGAGAAGCAGCAGCAGAACCAGGAGCCAGAGCGTGTAACACAGTGGTGGACTTGCCAACCCACAGAGCAAGTAAGCTGAGTGCTTTAGGGACAGGAGCCTGCCATGCCGAGTAGGATACCTCTGAGCACTTAATTTGGGTGGTTGGGCTTGCTGACCCACGGAAGTGAAGCTGAGTGACTTCAGGATGTAGCTGACTGGCGTAGGGTGCCTCTGGGCACTTAATTCAAGAAGCTGAGTTTGCTAACCCACAGAATTTGAGCTGAATGCCTTTAGGTTGAAGCTTACAGCGGAGTTGTATGCCATTTGGGCATTCATTAGCAGCCCTGAAAGAACTTTGTAAGATGTCCTTATAAACAGCTGTGTCCTGAGCATTTCTCACCAGCATTGCCTGTTCACTTCCATAATAAGTCTTTTACTCATGAATCTTGTCTGGAAGTCTGTACGGCCATTGTAATGGTTTATAGAATCTAGATTAAAAAGGTAGGAAATACTATTTGAAACAGAACACCACACACTGGTTTCATGTTTGTGTGTATATGTTCATATTTGTCAGTGGACAAGGCCCACCACAGCTATAGCTATCAATAACCCAAGTTGTAGTATTCTAAATCACCTCTTATGTGATTCTCCAAGTTGTACAATAAATAAGGAAGATCAAAGAAGAATTGATGCATTTGAATAATGGTACTGGAAAAGGATATTAATAGTACCATGGACTGGCAGAACAAGCAAGTCGGTGTTGGAAGAAGTACAGCCCTTCAAATAGAAAGAAAATGTTTTGAGAATGATGATGGCAACATAGGTACAAATGTGCTTGACACAATGGATGGATGGATTGGGTTAAGAGCTGTATGAGCCCCCAATAAAATGATGTCTTTAAAAACAGTACAGCCCCAGTGCTCCTTGGAATCAAGGACAGCAAGACACATTTCACATACTTTGGACATGCTATCAGGAGAGCCCAGTCACTGGAGAAGGTCATTATGGTTGGTAAAATGGAGGGGCATGAATAACTAGACCCTCCAAGAGCTGGATTGGCACAATGGCAGCAACAATGGGCTGAAACATCATTATTGTGAGAATGGCCCAGGACAAGGAATTGTTTTGTTCTTCTGTATAGAGGATCACTATGAGTCAGAACACATACTTACTTTCCTAATAATTGAAAGTGAGAATTTAAAAAAGGAAAACTTTCGTAGGAATGGTCATATCACTGGTTCTTTTGCAAGTATAATGACCAAAAACCCTTTCATCAACCAGATGGAATACACAGGGATCAAACTGACTACATCTACGGACAGAGGCAATGGTGAAGCTCAATATCCTCATTCCAAAAAAGGCCAAAGACTGACTCTGGCATAGGTGATCAATTGCTCAGGTTCAAGATTGAAGCCGAAGAGAATTAAACCAAATACAAGAGAACCACCTGAATGTAAAGAATGTAGAGACCATTGAAAACACAGATTTCACATACTGAATTTGATACTTGAAGAAGAGATGAGTTGTAGGATGACATCATGTAAGATCAAAGTAAAGATCATTTGAAAGGTGAGACCCAAAAAAAATTACCAAAGTGAGTATCAGAAGAGATATTTGAAACTTGCTCTCGAATAAAATAGCTAAAGTGGACTGAAGACATTATGAGGTAAAAGAGATGAACAGAAAAATTCAAAGGGCAGCTCAGTAAGACAAAGTAATGTCTTATGCCACCATTGAATTGTCAGTTTGTCATATTGTGGTGGCTTGCGTGTTGCCATGATGCTGGAAGCTATGTCACTGATATTTCAAATACCAACAGCAATGTCACGCAAAGTGAACAGGTGTCAGCAGAACTTATCGACTAAGAGCAGCAAACTACAGATAAAGAATAATCTGTCCACTTCTGAGAAACGACCTGCTGAAAACCTCAGGATAACAACAGCACACTGTCAGATGTAGTGTCCAAAGATAAATGAGCTCCTTGGGTCAGTAGACACTCAAAGTATGACTGAGGAAGAGCTGCATTCTCAAAGTGGAGTCGACCCAGATGCTGTGGAAGGAGGAAAGCTTGTCAGAGTCAACGACCTTCATTTGCTGAGGGGCCATGACTCAAAACGAGAAGTAAAGGCAGCAAAAACATATTAATAATTGGAACTTGGAATGTACAAAGTAGGGCTCTAGGAAAACTGGAAGGCAAATATTAAATGGAACACATAAAGATGAATATTCTAGGTGTTAGTGAGCTGAAGTGGACTGATATTCACCGTTTTGAAGCAGTCATATGGCTTACTCTGGAATACCAATTTCAAGAGGAATGTCATCCCATTCATAATCCAAAAGGACATTTCCAGATCGTGCTGGAAGTACAATGCTGCCTCTGATAGGATAATATTTACATGCGTATCAGAAAATTGAGGCAATAAGATCAATATTCAAATTTATGCAGCAACCACAAAAGCTAGTAATGGAGAAATGGAAAAATATTATGCCATCTTCAGTCTGAAATTGATCCAACATGCTTATCAAGATGCATTGATTCTTATTGGCAATTGGAATACAAAAGTTGGAAGCAGAGAGGAAGGAACAGTAGTTGGAAAATAGAGGACTGGTGATAGAAATTAATTTGGACATAGTTTTGCAAGACCAATGCCTTCTTCAATGCAAATACCTTTTTTCAGCAACACAAATGACACCTATACACATGGACTTCTCCGGAGGAATACACAGAGTTCTCATTGACTCCAGCTGTAGAAAGAGATGATGGAGAAGCTCCATGTCAGCAGCTAAAATAGGCCAGGGGCCAACTATGGACCAGACCATCAATTGCTCTTGTGTAAATTCAGATTGAAGCAGGAGAAAATTAAAATGTCCATGAGAGCCAAAATATGGCCTTGAGTGTATCCTACCTGCATTTGGAGAACATCTCAAGAAGAGATTTGCCACACTTACCATTAATGACAGAAGAGATATGGGATGACATCAAGAAAATCATACATGAAGAAAGAAAAATATGGACAATTGGACATCCCCTCACAGAGGGGTCACAGGGAAGAGATGAGCCAGTCAGGGTGCAGTACAGCACAGATGAAACACACAACTTTCCTCTAGCTCTTTGGTGCTTCCTTACCCCCACTGTCATGACCTCAAGTCTACCTTACAAATAGGATTAGACCAGAGCATGCACACTGCTACAGATAAGAGCCCACAACATGGGGAATCCAGGATAGATAAGCTCCTCGGGGCCAACAAGGAGAGTAGAGATACCGGGAGGATTAGGAGAGGGTTGGGGGACAACGGGGGAATCGATCACAAGGATCAACCTAGAATCCCCACCCAGGGGGATGAAAAATGGAAAAGTGGGTGAGGGGCGATGGAGGACAATGTAAGATGATATGGAAAAAATAATCTATCAAGGGTTCGTGAGGGAGAGCAAGTAAGGGAGGGAGGGGGAAGAAATGGGGGCTGATATCAGGGACTCAAGTGGGAAGCAAATGCTTTGAAAACGATGATGGCGGCATAGGTGCAAATGTGCTTGACACATTGGAGGAATGTATGGATTGTGATAAGAGATGTAAGAGCCCCAATAAAAGTATTTTTTAAAGAAAGAAAAGATCAAAATATATGACAGAAGAGACTCTGAAACTTGATCTTAATTGTAGAATAGCTAAGGTAAGTTGAAGAAATGAGGAAGTCCGAGCAGAAAAGAAAACTTCAAAGGGTAGCTCAAGAAGATAAATGATAATGAAATGTGCCACAGACCTGGAGTTTTAAACCAAAAAGGAAGAACACACAGCACATCTTAAACTGAAAGCACTCAAGAAAAAAAGTTAACCTCAAGTCGCAATATTGAAAGATTGTATGGACAAAATATTTAATGATGCAGGAAGCATCAAAAGAATATGGAACAAATACTGAGTGAGTCACTGTTCCAAATAGAATTAGGTGAAACTAAAGTATTTCAAAAACCAACGGTACTGAAGGAAGAAGTCCAAACTGCACTGAGAGCTTTTCCAAGAAAGTGGTCAGAGTTTGAGAGCTGGTATAGTTCCAGACTACGCTTGTGGGCCAGTGTAGTTATCAATCACGTCCTTTTTACAGAGTCACTGTACCAAAAAGAACTAGTCGACATGTAACCACTTCAAGGGGTAGCATATGAGCAAGGAGCAATATAACTGAAGGGAAAAGTTCTACCGTCACTGAAAGCATTGGCCAAAAGCAAGGCTCAAGGAATTGATGGAATAGCAATTGAATTGTATCAACAAGCTGATGAAGCACTCGAAGCCCTCACTCGTCTATGCCAAGAAAATGTGAAGATCGCTACTTTGGCCAATTGGCTGAAAGAGATCCATATTGGTACCCATTCTAAAGAAAGGTGGCCCAATAGCATGTTAAAACTATAGAACAATTTAATTGATATCACATGCAAGAAAAATTTTGCCAAAGATCGTCTAACAAGAGTTGCAACAAGCAGTACATTTGAAGGGCGCTGTCATAAATTAAGACCAGATTCAGAAGAAGACGTGGAACAAGGGATATCATTGCTTGATGTCAGCTGGACCTTGATTCAAAGCAGAGAATACCAGAAAGATATTTACTTGTGCTGTATTGACTATGCCATGATATTCAACTGGGTGGATCATGACAGACTATGGGTAACCTTGAGAAGTAGGGGAATTCCAGAACACTTTATTGTGCTCATGTGGAATTTTACATGGATCAAGAGGCAGTTGTGCAAGCAGAACAAGGGAATCCTGCACGGTTTCAAATCAGGAAAGCTGTGCATCAGGGTTGTATCCTCTCACCATACTTATCCAATCGGCATGCTGAGCAAATCCTCTGAGAAGCTGGACTATATATAAAGAAGAATATGGCATCAGGATTGGAGGAAGACTTATTGACAACCTTTGTGATGCAAATGACACAACTCTGCTTGCTGAAAGTGAGGCAGAGGACTTGAAACACTGGCTGATGAAGGCCAAGGATTGCAGCCTGAAATATGGATTATAATTTAATGTACAGAAAACATCACCATAAATGGATCGATAGGTAACATCATGATAAAGGGAGAAAAGATTGAAGTTGTTAGGGATTTCATCTGGTTTGGATCCATAATCGATGCTCATGGAAGAAGCAGTCAAGAGACAGAACAATGCATTGCATTGGGTAAATCTTATGCCCAAGACCTCTTTAAAGTGTTGAAGAGCAGGGATGTTGCTTTGAGAACAACGCTGTGCCAGACCCAAGCCACGGTGTTTTCAGTTGCCTCATAGGCTTGAGAAAGTTGGACACTGGGTAAGGAAGACTGAAGAAGACTCAACTGTCAATTGCTCTTATGTCAATGCAGGTTGAAGCTGGAGAACATTCATTTGACTTACAGTGCTGGCGAAGAATGCTGAAAGTACCATGGGCTGCCAAAAGAACAAGCAAATCTAATTGGGAAGAGGTACAGCCAGTGTTGCAACAACGATGGTGAGATTTTGTCTCACATCGTTTGGACATGCTATCAGGAGAGACCAATCCCTGGGAAGGACATCATGCTTGATAAAGCAGAGAAAGAGAGGATGTACACTGGTACAAGTAAGAAATGGAAACGCAGGGAATCCAGATAAACCCCTCAGGACCAGTAATGAGAGTAGCAATACCAGGAGGGGAAGGGGAAGGTGGGGGGAGAAAAGGAGAACTGTCACAAGGATCTACATATACCCCCCTCCCTGGGGGACGGACAACAGAAAAGTGGGTGAGGGGAGACATCAGACAGTGTAAGACATGAAAAAATAATAATTTATAAATTAGCAAGGGTTCGTGAGGGAGGGAGCGTGGGGAGGGGAGGGAAATATGAGGAGCTGATAGCAAGGGCTCAAGTAGAAAGCAAATGTTTGGAGAATGATGATGGCAACAAATGTACAAATATGCTTGACACAATGGATGGATGGATGGATGGATTGTGGTAAGAGTTGTATGAACCCCCAATAAAACGATTTAAAAAACAAAAAAACATTCAAGTCTCAAGTTGCAAATTGAAAGTCCCTACGGGCAAAATACTGAACAATATAGGAAGCATTCAACTGTACCTAAAAGAACTGGTTGACATCCAACCACTTCCAGAGGTAGCATTTGATCAAGAACCCATGGTAGGAATTCATATGACAGTGTCACCAGGCCATAGTAATACCAAACCCAGCCTGTGAAAGTATTTGTCCTTTTTGAAAAATGTGAAAAACACAAACCAAACAAACAACAAAGAAGAAAGTATCTTTGCTGTCAGGTGCCTCCCGGTGGATCCTCACTCGTAACCGATGTTTGAGTGTCAGAGAAGCGCGGTGCTTCATGGGCTTTTCAAGGCGGTGCCTTTTCCGAAGCCAGGCACCACGCCTGTCTTCTCAGGTGCCTTTGTACGGACAGATTCAAGCTGCCAGCATTGGGTCTAACAGTCAAATGCTCAAGCATTTGCGCTACCCGAGGACTCAGGAAACTGTCTCAGCTAGGCATTAAGTGAGGTGTGCCAAACAAAAAGTAGACTAAGCAGCTCTTGGAAAGGTTCTGATTGTTGGAGTTTTCTGTTCAAGAAACCCTAAGTAGTCAAAAGTTCATCTGGCTGGCTCTCCACAGGGCAGGCTCCACAAGTGTCTCATTTAGAATCAGCAGTGTTGTTTTGTTAGCTCCCTCTAAATTAACCAATCTCAGGGGGAAAGTCAATATGAACAAGTTTCCAGAAACCTACAAACAAGACTAAACCAAACTAAAACCTTCGTGTCGATGACAGCTCCTAACATCTCTATATGACAGGGTAGACCTGCACCTGTGAGTTTCTAAGACTGGAGCTGTTAAATGGAGTAGAAAGCCCTGTCATTCTCCTGCAGAGCAGCTGGTGGTTTCAAACTGCTGACCTTCAGATCACAGCATAAAGCATAACTACTACACCACCAGGGCTCCTGTATCTGAAAGCCCAAATGAGTCAGCAGAAGACTACTAGATAAACATAGAAGCATAACAAAGGAAGCAGGGTGGGGGTGGTGTAGTCTATCCAGGCCATGGACATTCCTGGTAAGTATTCCCATGACTTCTTGGGCATGGCATGGAGTTGACCCTCTAACCAAATCACTACTACTTTCATAAAGGTTCTGAAAAAGTAATGTAAAACTCAAAGTATGCTACATGAAAAGAAGTCAAAGCTGCATTAAAGACCCTGGAGAAAAACAAGTTTTCAGTAATTGATAAAAGACCAATTTAAATGCAGACTAGGAAATATGGACACTTAAAATGCTATATTATAAAAGAACAGTTTTCTATTTTCTAGAAATACGGAATGGGAGTTGGAATGGAGGTTCATTTGACTTTCTATGATCATGAAATTTATAAGGCCATAAAATGATTGGGTAATATTAAAAGCTTCCATGGTTCTATTTATATGTACATTAGAAGGGGCCTCCAGATGTTACTGTAACTATTCCATGCATTGTTTCAGCAGTGCTAATTTAATGCTGATAGACTCTATATGAAAGTTTTACATTATTAAACTATCACTATTCTCTTGGAATAAAAAAAGACCAATTAAGATATTTTAACAAATGGAAGCAATATGGAAGTGCTCACTATTCTATGCCAAGAAATGTCTCTGCCCAATTGACTGGAGAAGATCCATATTTGTGCTCACTTCAAAGAAATGAGCTCCAACAGAAAGCAATATCATTAATACAACATGCAAGTAAAGTTCTGCTGAAGATAATTCAGAAACGTGTGCAGCAGCACATGGACAGCAAACTGCCAGAAGTTCATGCTAGATTCAGGAGAGGACCTGGAACACAGGACCTCATTGCTGATGTCAGATGGAGCTTGGCTTAAAGCAGAGAATACCAAAAAGATAGTGACCTGTGTTTTATTGACTCGAAGGCACCTAAAAACAATAACAACATGCATGGCAAAGGAGCCAGTTGTTCCTGGAGGTAATTAGCTGCACCCTCAGTCTCCTATTCTTGACTTCCCCGCCTTCTTCTGTAGCGCCAGGTGAATGGAGACCAATTGTTAGGCCTTGGATGGCCCTTCCGTGCTTTGAACATCTTCGGCACTACACAATGATCTAGGAGGCAGGACTGAAGCACTAGACACATTACTAGACCAGTTAACTGGGATGTCTCATCTAGCCATGACTCTAAACCTCCAAATCAAGAAACAAATTCCCTGAGGTGTTGGCTTGTACATAAGCAGCCTCAGCGGGTATTGTTTGGGGTGCGAGGGAAGGGGGTTGTTGAAAATATACCTATCAGAAAACTTTTGCAAGTTCTACTTTTTACAGGCGTAAAACATATTGGCATGAATTCTAATAATCAGCTCTGGAACTGTGGTCATTAGATTGGATTGTCAACTTGCACTGTGGAACAGTGGAGCCCAATCTGTCCATGGAATCACAGCCTGGTGATACCTGCTGGGAAATGTAGCCTTTTTATAAGAGATACACTGGGGACCCCTCCTCTCTTTCTGCCCCTTCTCCTTCCTGCTTGCTGGCCCCAGGTGGCCTGCTCAGCCCTGAGAGCTGTCAGGGCCCCGCCATATTTCTTGGATCCAGGTGACTGCACCCACCAACCTGTGATCTTCCTGCTTCCCGCTCCACCTGTCTTCACCCGTCTGCCGCTAAGTGAGGCGTCTGAAGAGGCCCCGGCTAGCTTCCACCGAATGGAGTTGAGTTGGACTGGGATGGGCTGCGTCTCCTTTTTAAAAAAATCATTTTATTGGGGGCTCGTACAATTCTTATCACAATCTATGCATACATCCATTGTGTCAAGGACATTTGTACATTTGTTGCCATCATCATTCTCAAAACATTTGCTTTCTACTTGAGCCCTTGGTATCAGCTCCTCATTTTTACCCTCCCTCCCTCCTCCCTCCTCCCTCACGAACCCTTGATAATTTATAAATTATTATTATTTTGTCATATCTTACACTGTCCAACGTCTCCCTTCACCCACCTTACTGTTGTCCATCCCCCAGGGAGGAGGTTACATGTAGATCCGTGTAATCAGTTCCCTCTTTCTACCCCACCTTCCCTCCACCCTCCAGTATCGCTACTCTCACCACTGGTCCTGAAGGGATCATCTGTTCTGGATTCCCTGTGCTTCCAGTTCCTATCTGTACCAATGTATATCCTCTGGTCTAGCCGGATTTGTAAGGTAGAATTGGGATCATGATAGTGGGGAGAGGAAGCATTTAAGAAGTAGAGGAAAGTTGTATGTTTCATTGTTGCTACCCTGCACCCTGACTGGCTCGTCTCCTCCCCACGACCCTTCTGTAAGGGGTGTCCAGTTGCCTACAGATGGGCTTTGGGTCTCCACTCTGCACTCAACCTCATTTACAATGATATGATTTTTTGTTCTTTGATGCCTGGTAACATCCCTTTGGCACCTCGTGGTCACACAGGCCGGTGGGCTTCTAACATGTGGGCTTTGTTGCTTCTGAGGTATATGGCCGCTTATTTACCTTCAAGTCTTTAAGACCCCAGACGCTATATCTTTCGATAGCCGGGCACCATCAGCTTTCTTCACCACATTTGCTTATGCACACATTTGTCTTTAGTGATCATATCGGGAAGGTGGGCACCCACTGATATGATTTTTTGTTCTTTGATGCCTGATACCTGGTCCCTTCTACACCTCATAGTCAGCCAGGCTGGTGTGCTTCTTCCACGTGGGCTTTGTTACTTCTGAGTGAGATGGCTGCTTGTTTACCTGCAATGGACTGCCTTCTTGATATAAGATTACGTCTTGATACAAAGCTCTTTCTTGTACATACATGAGTGGCACTGGTTTTGTTTGTCTACATTACTAAACCTAAGACAACAACTCTGCCTTTAATGCAATTTTTTTCTTCATTGATATCCTTCTTCTCTCACTTCCCTCCCACACTGCTCTGACCCAAAACTCAAAACTCACTGCCATCGAGTCCATGCCGACTCATAGTGACCCCACAGGACAGGGTAGAATTGTCCCCTGTGAGTTTCCAAAATTAACTCTTTACAGGAGTAGAAAGCCTCATCTTTCTCCCTTGGAGGGCTGATGGTTTCAAACTCCCGACCTTGCAGATCGCAACCCAACGTGTAACCCACTATGCCACCAGGGCCCTTAGTAACGACTAATAAACTTTGGTCTGCATGCGTTTTCCTTTTCTTATTTTTTTATATACCGTAAGTGAGATCATACAATATTTGTCCTTTGGTGATTGACTTCTTTCACTCAGCATAAAGTATCCAGGCACCAGCCATACTGCAGGATGTATCAAGATTTCACTTCTCCTACTGTATGTATGTATGTACCACATTTTGTTTATACATTCATTATCATTCGTGTTGATGGGAATTTAGGTGTCTCCAACCCTTTTGCCTATTGTAAGCAGTGCTTCAGTGAACATTGGGGTACAAGCCTCTGGTTGAGGCTTTTAGGTTTATACCTAGGAGTGGAATTGCTGGGACAAACAGAACTTTTATTTTTAGGGGTTTTTTTTAAGGAACTGGTACACCATCTTCCACAAAGACTATACCATTTCGCATTCTCACCAACAAGGGTGAAGAGTTTCAATTTCCTACATCATCACCAACCCTTGTTATTTTCTGGAATTTTTATCTTAGCATTCCTAGATTTTCATCTCTCTGTAGGCTAATAAGTTTGAGCATATTTTCTTGTGTTTTGTGGCCATTTAAATATCCTCTTTGGTGAAATGTCTATACTCAAGTCCTTTGTCTATTTTATGGTTAACTTATTTGTCAGTTTGCTGTTAAATTATCAGCTATATATATACATATATGTATATATTTATATATATTTGGTTATTAGATGCACATATGGTTTCCAAAGATATAGTTTCCCATTCAGTAGCTTATCTTTTCATTTTTTGGTAAAGTCATTTGATGAACAAGCTTTTAATTTTTATGAGGTCCCATTTATTTATTTTGTCTTTTGCTGTTTTTTAAATGATTATTATATTAGATAGCCTGAGATTGAAAGCTTGGCCTGACAAAATTGCCTATACTTACTAGTCTAAGAATTTTATGGCAGCTCAAAACCACCATCAGCTCCTCGGGAGAAAGACAAGGCTTTCTACTCTGTAAACAGTCTCAAAAACTCACAGGGGCAGTTCTATCCTGTCCTATAGGGCTGCAATGAGTCAGTATTAACTCAATGGCAGCGCGTTTGGAGCAAGAGTTTGTACATTTAGGTCTGTGATCCACTTTAGATTTGTTTGTGTATGGTGTGAGGCGAGAATCCTGTTTTATTCTCATCAATAAAACAAATAAATTATAAATAAATCAGTGGTTTCCTTGGGAGACAGGGGAGTTTCTGCTGGTGCCAACGGTTAACCCACTTAACTGCTAATCAAAAGGTTGGAGGTTTGAATCTACTCAAAGTATGTTAGAAGAAAGGTTGGGCAATCTGCTTCCAAAAATTAGCCATCGAAAGCCCTTTGGAGCACAGTTGAACACTGACATATATGGGGTCGTCATGAGTTAAAGTTGACTCAGCAGCAGCTGTGGCTGCTGCCACTCTCTTTGTTCTTAGGTGCCATCAAGTCAGTTCTAACTCATAGCAACCCTATACACAACTGAATGAAACACTGTCTCTCCTGAGCCATTCTCACCACTGTTCTGGTGCTTGAGCCCATTGTGGCATCGGTGTCAATCCATCTCGTCGAGGGCTTTCCTCTTCTTCCCTGCCCCTCCATTTTACCAAGCATGACAGTCTTCTCCGGGGACTGGTCTCTCCTGATAGCATGTCCAAACCCCGTGAGACAAAGCGTTGCCATCCTTGCTTCTAAGGAGTCCTCTGGCTGTACTTTTAACGCAGATTGGTTTGTCCTTTTAGCAGTCCATGGTACTTCCAATATTCTTTGCCAGCACCATAATTAAAGGTATCACTTCTTCCTTAATCTTCCTTATTCAATGTTCAACTTTCACATGCACATGAGGCCATTGAAAATACCCTGGCTTGGGTCAGGGGCACCTTAGTGCTTAAAGGAACATCCTTGCTCTTCAGTCCTCTAAAGAGGTCTTGTGCAGCAGATGGACCCAATGCAATACATAATTTGATTCCTTGACTGCTGCATTGATTATGGATGCAAGTAAGAGTATAGTAATGTATCATCCCATCTTTAAAGTGAAAGTCGGTCCTCGATTCATATTCTAGCCCTGCTTGTTCTTGAATTACACAGGGTGAGTCACAGCCCATTTTGGAGTCACTGGTCCCCCGTCTGTAATACAGGGCTAATGATAGCACCTACTTACTAGCTCATTAAATGAGCTCAAATGGTTCAAGTGCAAGGTTACACTGTACATCTTCAGTCAATGAGAGCTGTTAGCCTGAAATGAGGGAATGGACACAAATCAGCAAGCACTTGAAAAAAGCTTACAGTGTGTTCCCATTACAGAGGGCAGATGGACGAAGGAGAGTGATTAGTGGAACACAAGATAACCTGATGAGGGCTGACCGAGAGCCCCCACAAGCCTCAAGGAAGAGTTAGTGTCTAAATGCTGGACATGGGCTCCTATAAACATAAACTTTGGTGCTTTTATACACCACTCTTTTTCACAGATTGATTTAGGGATAGAAGCCCTGGTGGCAGTAATGTGTTTCCTGTTACGCTCCTTAACAACAAGATGAGCAGTTCAAAATCACTAGCTGCTCCTTTGGAGACAGGTGAGGCTTCCAGCTCCAAAGAGACCGTTCTACTGTGACCTATAGTCTTTCCAAGAGTCAGATTCAACTCTATGGCCATGAATTTGGTTTGTGTGGGGTATTTAGGTATAATACACGTTAGTTAAACTGAAAATACCTAACGCATATAATTTGATGAGTTGTGGCAAATTTTTTTCATATACGATGAAAGCATCACCACATTCAAGAGCATGAGCAGCTGCATCGTAGCAAAAAGATCCCTTTCTCTTCTCCTCCCGTCCAAATCAGCCATTGCAGTCATGGTAGAGGAGTTTGCATCTGTAGCATTGTATGCAAATGCAATCAAAGAATATTTACTCTTTGATCTGGTTTCTTTCACTCTGGAGAGTCATTTGTGCTGTTGAGTGTGTCAATAAATTACTCTCTCTATGGCAGAATGGATATATCATTCACCTGTAATGGACATACTTGGGGTTTCCATGAGTCAGAACCAACTCATTGGCAACACGTGTGGTTTTTGTTTTACCATGTACTGAACCCAATGGCATGTATATGAAGGAGTTTCTTCTCTCTGGCTATCAGGAAGCTGAGCTCTTCAGAGCTTGGTGTAAACTCGAGAAATCAGTCGAACCACTCTTTTGGAATGGTTCTTTTCCCTTTCTTGGGTAGTTATCGCACGTTCTCAACTGTGGGTCGAGACCTCTTTGGGGGTCAAACGACCTTTTCCTAGGGATCGGCTGACACATAAAAGTAACAAAATTACAGTTATGAAGTAGCAACGAAAATAATTTGACGATTGGGGGCTCACCACCACATGAGGAACTGTATTAAAGGGTCAAAGCATGAGGAAGGTTGAGAACCACTGTGCTAGTTGGTCCATCAATGAGACCAGCCTGTCTGATGAAGTGAGGGAGTCTGGGGAGACCAGACGGACACTCTGATGGTTTGTGTTCCAGTTTCGAATTATTGTCAGGCTCTTTCTTATAAGTTGTAGCCTCTTGCCTTTCAGCCCAGACCCATAAATACCATTACCAGATAGTATTTGGCTAATGTGATTATTAGCATCAACTGGACTCCACAGGTGGAGAAATGCACTACTTGACTTCTGGTCCTCTCCCGAATATAATGAGGCTTGTGAACTGAAGAGTTCTTCCAAGGCCTTAAGATTAAAGCTTGCAAGGCAGGAAGCCAACTGCACATTCTCAAAGCCCCCCCACCTCTACACACACACACACACACACACACACACACACACACCTCCAGTTGGGGAGCTGATATTTGGATGCCTTTGAAATTCAAGGACACCAACTCTGTTCACGTCTGGGAAAAAAGAAAGTTCCCTGAGGATTACCAACCTCTAACATCTCCATGTAAGAAAGGTGGCTTGCACAACTTGCCCAGAGTGTCCCCTCCCTTCTTCGTCTCTCCTGAAGGCAAGTTGGCTTCTGTGCCAGTCCCTCCAATGCCCCTCAGTACCCAGAGAGCAGCAGACTACAGTAGGCCTCCTCTTGGAGGCAACCCTTTCGCATTGTCCCTAAGACACTCTTGGGACCACTGTGAAAAAGGAGGAAAAGTCCCTGGGGGTCAGACAACAGAAAAGTGGGCGAAGGGAGACGTCAGATAGTGCAAGATATGACAAAATAATAACTTATAAATTATCAAGGGTTCATCAGGGAGGGGGAAGCAGGGAGGGAGCGGGGAAATGAGGAGCTAATGCCAGGGGCTTAAGTGGAGAGCAACTGTTTTGAGAATGATGAGGGCAATGAATGTACAAATGTGCTTTACACAATTGATGTGTGTATGGATTGTGATAAGAGTTGTATGAGCCCCTAATAAAATGATTTTTTTTAAAAAGAAAAAGGAGGAAAGGGGAGGAAGAATTAACCTTGCCTTCTGGACACTTCTCATAGCTTGACTGGGAAATAGTGAGTCTGAGTGAACTGCTTCCTGATAGTGCCTTCCATCCAATATTCTGCACCCTAGCCAGCACGAGACTGAGAATTAATAACTGTAAGTGATTCTCATGGAAACTGTCTCTAGGAAAAACGACCCAGTTTCTCCCATGCAACCTTGGGGAGATAAGATCCAGCCTAGCAGAAAAAATGATAAATGATCGAAGAGCAAATGTAGGACTTGAAATACAAAAAACCTCCTGGGACGTGATACCACAGCTGCTCTGCCTTCCTGTCCCAGATCAGGGGTGGGGGTGGGGGCAGAGCAATCACTATGCAGCCCATAAACCAACCCAGAATCCCCTGCTCCTCCTAGACCCTCCTACATCCAACACCTCTTCAGCCTTGGCTCTTTCCACTGTCAGTTCTGCCTCTCTACAAGTCTTAGCTCAGCCCTGTCTGTGTCACCTTACTGAGAGCCATCATGCCTTCTACCCCTGCCTTTCTGCTTGACCCTCCCCCACCACTCCAGCCTTTCTCCAAGGCTACCCTAGAAAGACAGATGCTTCATTATATCGTTCTGTTTAAGAACCATCTGTGAAAAAGAATGGCAAAACATGTGATCCTACTTGTATAAAAAAGACACCCCCCTCAAGCCAAAGATCTCATATAGAGACCAAAGTTGATTAATGGTTACTAGGGGTGGAAGGGAGGGATAAAGGGGAAGGGGCTTAGTTCATTATGGAGTACTGTTTTTCAGTTCACCTCTCGCGGCCGGCTACTTGATGCCTATTTCTAGGGGCCTCCCCCGTGGGTTTCAGAGACTGTAACGATTTGTGGGATTAGAAAGCCCCATCTTTGTTCCCTTCGGTGTTCCGTGATGGGGAAAATCATCTTGAGGGTAAGGTTGCACAGCCAGTTCTTGTAAGTGCTGCCATTATCAGTTGGATGCCTGTAACAGGTTGAATTAACAAAAGTTATGTGGTAGATGTTCTATGGCGAGACTTTGTCTGACCTACTTTAGACATGTTATCAGGAGAGACCAGTCCTTGAATACGGAGATCATGGATGGTAAAGCACAGGGACCGTGAAAAAGCACAAGACCCTGAACTAGACAGACTGGCATAGTGGCTCCCACTATGGGCTCCAGCATTAACAACAGGGGCGAGGGTGGCACAGGAGCAGGCCGTCTTTTTCGTTTATTTGTTGCACTGAGTTAACCCCAACATGGAGGCACCTAACAGCAACATGGGGGAGATAGAGCTGTGACCATGGCAACCACAAAAATAAAGGTAGCTGCTGTGGCTGTGTATGTACCTCGTGGGGTTTGGTTCCTTGGGTTGGAGGTCACAGTTTGATGGGACATCCCAGTGAATTGGCCTAGTTTTTAGCTTAGTGCTTCTGTCCTACTTCGACCTAATTCATTGGGTCTTCAAAAGCTTGCAAGCAGCTGTCCAAGCCCTAAGAGTTGGTTTCCATTCACATGTAGCCACAGAGAAAGGAAAGGCAGATTTGGAACATGTGGTTACATGCCTCCATGAACCACTGCCTCCTTTGCCATGAGATGAGAAAAACTTGATGGTGCCCAGATGCACATTTTGATCGAGGATTTCATAGACAAACCCTGATCAAAAGTGGAGGGAATGCAAAACCGAATTTCCAATGCTCCTGGACTCTAGCCCTAACACTATTGCCCTGCTTTTACCCTGGGATTCCGTGGTGAAAACTTAGATTAAAAAAATGAAGTCATTTTAAAACCAAACAATAGTTTAGCCGAACTTGTAAAAATTACATACCTAGAGAATTCGCATCTTTAGGAACTAATGATATGGGATCAAATTGATACCCACAACTGGAAAGATTTGATAAGAAGCTTAGGGGGGTCAGTGAGTTTACACAGTGGTGAAGGAGGAACTCCGGGGGGAGGGTGTGAGTGGTTGTACATCGTGAAGAATGCCATCAATGACACTAAACAGTACATGTAGAAACTGTTGGCTTCGTGTATGTTTAACTGTGTAGAGTCTCAACAACAACAACAACAACAACAATTCTTTTTTTAAAAAAAAAAAAAAAAAAAAAGACTGGCAACATTGTGATAGTTGGGTGCTGAGGACAAGGCGCACATTTTATTATTATCATTATTCCTTTGGGCAATGTCTGAATTGTTTTCATAGTAAAAAGATATTGGTCATAGTCAAAGGGACTTAAAGCAAATTCTCGACTGCCCTCCAGAGAGCTTAGAATAAGGCCAAAGGCCTCTGATATGCATTCAAAGCCACTCAGGAGCTATCCTATCCAGCTTCTCCAGCTGGCCTCCCGCCCTCAAGGTCTGCAGGCTCTCCCTTCCCCAGCTCTCCACTGCAGCCAGCCCCTGTCTTTGCCCTTGCAGCGCCTACTGCTCAGAACCCTTCCCTTCAGTCCTGCCTGCGACCTTGGAAGCTCAGTGCTAATGGCCCCATGGCCTGGCACACCTTCCCAGACTCTCTCCTCCCCAGGGATGGGGATGGTGAGTCTTAGAAGGGCCTGGGGCCTCCCCACGCCTCCGATCCAGATCAAACATCCCATACGTATTTGGGGAAGACTAGAAAGTCTTGGTTAATAAAACAGGTGCCAGGCGTTTACTTGAACTTGGCAAGTAAGGTAATCTCTCTTGGCATCTGCTTCTGTCGCTAGAAATTGAAGATGATAGCGGTACTTATCTCACAAGGCTGAAAGTAAGGGAGAGAGACCGCCTTACAGAAGGGCAGCCTCCGGTAAAGTATGCGGCTGGCCTTAGGTGCATCGCTCCTAAACCTACAGGAAAAGGAGGGGCTTTTTGCTGGGAGCCAAGGGACATTGGGGGCAATCAGAGACACCAAAAAATCACCAATCCTCTCCGGGTCCCTGGGGGATCCATACTTTGCGAGCTCTTCAGAGCTGGGGGCTCGAGTCCCGGTACCGGTCCTGCGCCTCTTCAGCAGGCTGGACCGCTTGGTGGCCGACCCGGGCGAGGAGGGCGCGCGACTGGTGACAAGCCCAGGAGGGC
>NW_022103917.1:7977511-7992046 GCF_000313985.2 Echinops telfairi
AGAGAGAGAGAGAGAGAGAGAGAGAGAGAGAGAGAGAGAGAGAGAGAGAGCCCACGCGCAGAGATTCTGAGAGACCGCGGCTGAGAGACCGCGACGCTGGCGGCCAACTGGGGCAGACGGGCGAGTACCTGGGGACATGCGGAGAGACACAGACCAAGCGTGAATGAGAGGCTGAGAAACAACCCCAAAAGTGAGAAACTGAGGCAAGAGAGTCAGAGACCATGGGAGCACGCAGCTGCACCACCCCCTCAAAAAAAAGAGATAGGGAAAGCACACTAGGGAGAGACCTAGAGTGTGACAGGAGCGCGCACGCATGCGCAGAGAGGAAACATTCCCCCCCTCCCCCCGCCCAGCTGGCCAGCCCAAACTTGGGATGGAGAGACAGGCGGGAGACTTCCTCCAATCAGCTTCAGAGGCAGAGGTGCCAGGGACTTAGAGGCCCGCAGAGCAGGGAAAGTGTCTAACTGGTCTGGCTTCTTTCTCCCCCCCCCCCAGCGTGAGCACTGCTCCCCTGCCATGGCGTCTAACTGCACCAACAGCACCCACACGAGTGACAACAGCAGCAGCAGCCCCTCGTGCACCCCCCTCTCAAAAATGCCCATCAGCCTGGCACACGGCATCATCCGCTCCACTGTGCTGGTGGCTTTCCTGGTGGTGGCGTTTGTCGGCAACGTTGTACTGGGGATGGCGCTGCAGCGCAAGCCGCAGCTGCTGCAGGTGGCCAACCGCTTCATCTTCAACCTCCTCATCACCGACCTGCTGCAGGTTTTGCTCGTGGGCCCCTGGGTGGTGGCCACCTCCGTGCCTTTTTTGTGGCCCCTCAACTACCACTTCTGCACGGCCCTGGTGAGCCTCACTCACCTGTTTGCCTTTGCCAGTGTCAACACCATCGTGGTGGTGTCCATAGATCGCTACCTGTCCATCATCCACCCTCTCACCTACCCATCCAAGATGACCCCACGCAAGGGCTCCACGCTTATTTATGGCACTTGGATCGTGGCCGTTCTGCAAAGCACCCCCCCACTCTACGGCTGGGGTAAGGCTGCCTTTGACGAGCGCAATGCCCTCTGCTCCATGCTCTGGGGGGACAGCCCCAGTTACACCACCCTCAGCGTCGTGTCCTTCATCATCATCCCACTGATGGTCATGATTGGCTGCTACTCCGTGGTGTTCAGTGCAGCCCGTCGGCAGCACGCTCTGCTGTACAACGTCAAGAGCCACAGCTTGGAAGTGAGGGCCAAGGACTGTGGGAAGGAGAGTGACGAGAGAGCGCGGAAGAAAAACGTGTGCCAGCAGGAGAGCGAGTTCACAGGCCAGAAGGACAGCAAGGCCAAGAACAAAGTGGGCAGTGTGGGGGCTGAAGAAGGCAACGTGAAGGCCAAGGACGTTAAGGAGACCAGCAAAGGCGGCCTGGAGGCCAAGGAGGGCAGCATGAAGGCAGACCAGGACCACTGCAGCATCGACGTGGAAGAAGACAGCCCGGAGTTTGGAGAAGGGATCCATTTCAATGAGGATGACATTGAGGCCATGAACCTCCCGGAGAGCCTTCCAGCCAGTCGTCGAAACAGCTGTACCAACCTTCGTCTGCCTAAGTGCTACGAGTGCAAAGCTGCCAAAGTTATCTTTCTCATCATTTTCTCCTATGTGCTGTCCCTTGGGCCCTACTGCTTTCTAGCAGTCCTGGCCGTCTGGGTAGATGTCCAAACCCAGGTACCCCAATGGGTGATCACCATAATAATCTGGCTTTTCTTCCTGCAGTGCTGCATCCACCCATACATTTATGGCTACATGCATAAAACCATCAGGAAGGAAATTCAGGCTATCGTGAAGAAAGTGTGTGGCAAAGAAAACCCCCCCAAAGACGACCTGCCCGGAACCGAAGCTGGCACAGATGGTGGTAAGATCATCCCTTCCCATGACTCGGCCACTTTACCATGAAGTCAGTTCTAAAGCAAACCTTGAATGTCTGTCCCTAAGGCAGACAACAAGGGCAGCAACCCCCCATCCCACCCCCGCTAATAGCCACCCACAATTCCATTAACACCAACCCCTACCATTCTAAGCAAAGATGTTGTACACATATCCTTCTTGCCACAAGGTAGATAAGTATATGGAAGAGGTAGGAACTGGTTTTTCTCTTAAAAGCATACCCCTCAAAGCACAGATTTGAGGAGGCTGGCTGAAATTTATCCACCCATAATATTAGGCTCTAAATTTCTTAAAGCAAAAAGGGTTATCCATTTTGGACCTGTACTTGGTATTCTGTTTGTGTTCCTGGAGCCACAACATGTCAGCCTTAGCTCAGAGAGAAAGAGACTTTGATGCCTTAGAACTGAAGTTCTCTGAGGCCCTCGGATCAGGTGGAAGCTCAGGGCAAGGACAAGAGCTCACATCTAACAGGAAACAAAATGGAGCCCAAGAAGCAGGCCCTAACTGGCTGATGGCTGTCTGTGCTAAGGTCTGAACTGGCGACCTAAAATCGGATGCAAAAGCTATTGTGAAAGCTAAGACAAAGGGCATTATGCAGGTAGACTACCAAGAAGGTTTCTAGGCCCCCTAAAGGGATCCAGGAAAATGGAAAAGGACAGCCATGCATGTATGACATAAGAAGGTAGTCCAAGGTGGGGGTTAGGAATAGAGAAATGATATACAAGCATGGGGCCAAGCAGTTGTGCTTTTTCCTAGAAAATTCTGGATGTTTGCCTGATCACATCATACAATGGAAAATGATCAATTGACACAATTCTCTGTCGCCTGCTTGAATAGCAGGACAGAAGTCACGCCACTGTCCTGAATGTCCCCTTTGTGTTTGAATCAGTATGCACAAAAACAGTCACTTTTCCCTAAAAATAGGCCTTCTTGATCGAGCAGTATTTCCAAAATAAAGAAATCCAAGTGGAAGTGGTCAGAGTCCTACAAAACTCACACTGCCAACCAAGAGTATTGTTGTGCCCTTCAGAAATCTCTTGTGTCTGTGAGATCATAAACAAGATATATGATCTCCACATGGGGGACAGATAAAGATGAACTCTGTCATTTCTCCAGGCCTCATATGTCTTCTCCACTTGGGGCTTTCTCTAAAGCCTCTCTGCTCTCTGGATATGTGGCGATACATAAGAAAGTCCAAAACAATTCCTAGCAAGCAACCGACCTATTGCAGTCAAAGCTTTCAGGTCATAGGTATCCTAATTATTCATGTTGAAATATAAATGACTTTGGAAAAATCTTTCCAACATCTAACTCATCCCCAAGGTCAATGCGGAGAATAGTTTTCCAAATCCTAACATTACCTTGAATTGGGATATATGTTCATTCTAAGGGCACCGGCCATGTCTACATGACCAAATGGAATTGGACCCCGAAATGGTCAGGCTACGGTTTCTTAGCCTTCTGAAAACCAGGCTAACTAGTCAATATGAATTAAGAGAGAAGAGATAGTTTGGGGTTGAAAAATACCTAATCACATGGTTGTACATAAAGAAGGTCATAGGCAGAGATCAGCCCCAAACTTATGTGATTATCATGTCTTTAGTAAAATTCAAATTTCATTCATAGGAAGTTATTTATGGACTGTAGACCCAGCTCATTTAGATTTCCCTTGATCTCTTCCTCCTCACAGATTCCAACATTGGCTTCACAAGGGGCAGAAAGACGTGCTGGATGGATGGGGACTGAATAAGGCTGCATAAGAATATAGAGAGGAATGCTGTATTCAGAATTTGGGAAAGGAGAGGGATTAGACAAATAATATTGAGCTGGCTGGTCAAATTAATATGCTCATGTACAATTTATTCATTCCAATTCCATGATTTTGAAACCTGTAGTAATGCAGACAAAGTGTGAGGGAAGAAATATATCCGTGCACTATCATTTATTTTTCAGCCTCAATGTACAAAGTGAATCACTAGTCATAACTTTATTATGCCAATATATTGCCTAACTCATATATTGACCTATCCTTACAGGGTATCCGGGTAAAAGAGTGGTTGGTCTATGTGACTATTTCTCCTATGGGTGGGGGGTGGGGGTGGTAATTGCCTTCAAGGCCTGCCCTAGTTGAAGGTGTTCCAGACTTAGAGTAGATTTGCTGACCTCGTAGGACACAAGATTTCAAATATGCGTCTGCAGATATTTTATTGAAACTAAAGTTTTCATTTTATTTTTTTGAACTCAACTTTTCCCAAATATATCAGAGAAAAATTTTTGCCAACTCACAGTGACCACCATAGAGTCTATCTACAATAGAATGAACCACTGCCCAATACTGGGGCCATCTCCTTGAGGGTCTTCCCCCTTTTGTGCCGACCTGCTAATTTACTAAGCATGCTGTCCTTCTCCAAAAATAGCTCCCTCCTCACCCCATGTCCAAAGTAACGAAGCCCAGCGTTCCAGTGCCCCCTCTGCAGCAGGCTGGTATTTATGGCTGTTCCATGTGGATGTATTGCTACAACCATCTTTTGAATTATCTGCAGCAAAATTTTGCTTGTATGGGATACTAATGATAGTGTATGAATATGGTAAGTTCATTTAACAGCATGCCAGACAGTCTACAAGGTACTGAACCTCATCCCCTTTCGCTTGAACATTTCTCTCTTCACCATTTTAATTATTGTCCCTTCTTTTGGCAAATTGGATTTTTCAAATCTCCTTTTGAAAATAGGAGATTGAAAATGGGGACCTTTGAATCAGGAGCTTTCAGCTTTGATGACATGTTCTTCTTTGAAAATCCTGGGGCCTCTGGGTAGCTCAGATATAGCAACTGCTTCAGATTGTGTGTTTTTTAATGAAGCACTATCAACCTAATGAGGTTTTACTGCACATACTCCTGCCATTTGAAAATCGGGAAGCACACAAAAAAGTCATCATTAGCCTCCCAGACCCTCTTTTCAGTACCTTCCCCTAAATATTTCCAAAGAATATATTCTTTTTGCCAAGAGCACTTCTGTATGCAGTAAAAATCCCATTAAAGTGCAAGGCCAGGCAAGCCAAAATTTTAAATGATGTGATTTCAAATGTCATGATTTCCTTATTTAAAAATAATAGAACCTCTAGCTTGCCAAGGAGTCGCAGGTGCTCTGACCAATACACCAATTTCAACAAGTTTGGGAAGGCAGTAATAAGGAGCAAGACCTGGGTGTCTATGAATTTGATGATACACGAGTTCAAGAGTTCATCTTCTCTAAGATGCCACAAATACCAGCTGCTGGAAACCCCTCTGCAATTCCAGGCCCAGCTCCCTGCCTCCCTCTTGCTATCATGCCCACTGCCTTCCCCTGCTCCACTTCCCCTTCCCTTGCTCTGTCTGCTCACCCACCCTTTATCCATTACGCCAACCCCAGAGCTGACAGATTCACAGGGAGATGGGGACTCGTGGATATTGGGAAAGAGAGAAGTGACCAGTAATGAAAAGTATTTTTGTCTCCTCCCCAACTCCAGTCCAATTTCGAGATAATGAATCTCTCCTGCAACTCAACAAGTAAGGAAGTGTGCCACTTTATAATTGAAGAGGAGGTAGGCTCCTCATTTCCTACACAAAAAAGAACCCAGCACAACACATCTTTGGGACACATTTAATCTTGTAGATGCTGCCCAGTGATTTCAGAAAACACACACACACATCTTTCATCTATGAAATTATAAGGTGCCTAACATTGCCTTATTGTATACACAATTAGCCAATTAAACTAGATACAGTTAACTAAAAATATTTTTATCATACTACCTAAAGAATAATGTACCTGCTTAAACTAGGCATACTTTCTTAGGTTTTGACAAAAAGAACTCTTTAAACTGCTTGAAATACATCATTTGGAAGAGAAAAATTCACCACCTAGTAATTGGAGCTGTCTAAGATTAAACCCCTCAGGAGTTATTGGGATAAAACAAAGAGCATAACAATTCAAAGTACTGGACGTTATTTTTCTCCTATGACAAGCTCTTCCACCCATATTTTGAGAAACACTCAAAAGAAGCATTTCCCCTTATAATGTCTTTTTTGGTGGTTTATTCCTCTTGAAGACAAACCCCGTAGAGAGGCTGCTCTAAGCAAAATGTCTTTTCCTTCTAGACAGACCAAAAGATTAAAGGGAACATTGGTTGCTAGCCCATCGCTACGATAAAGATAGAAAACCTGTTCCAGTCATGGCTTTTCACTTTTAACCCTGTCCCTCCTATCTCTCTCATTTTCAATGGTCCAGACAGAGGCTCTGGGCCACCCCAAACCCCGCCAATCTTAGCATGAAGAAGCAGACATAATGAGCTAGAAATGGTAGCTAGAACTAGAGAACTGGAGAAAAAGAGAGAGAGAGAGAGAGAGAGAGAGAAAATGAACCTTATCATAAATTCTTTCATTACTTACAAACCATCCCTTCCTCTCTTGAAAACGCCAAGCTTGCTTACAGCAGTCTTCTGCTCTCAGCAACAAGACCAGTTGAAGAAAGATGTAAACCCTGACCTTAACTCTAACCACCTCCCCATCCGGTCAAGTGTGTCTGATAGCAGCCCTCTGGACAGAGGGTCTCCAGGCTGTAAACCTTTCAAGAAGCAGGCTGTCTCATCTTTTCCCAGCAGAGCGCCTGGTGGGGTTGAACTGCTTGCTGACCTTTCCATTAGCAGCGGAGTGTTTTAATCCCTGCGCCACCAGAGATCCATGAAGGAAGGCCTAGGAATGGTAAAATCTACTGAACTTGTCCTTTCATAAACAGAACAAGAATCCCTAGAATAAGGTCAATGAAACAACTATTCCCACTATGGACCCCCCCCCCCCAAGTCTCTATATCTCGGAGGATACAAACACAGGGTTTGCCATGTCTGAAAGGCAATTCCTGAAACTCTAAAACATGGACGTAAACAAGAATGGTTTCAGTGTGGTTCTTCCCATTCCAGTGGCTTTCCCTCCCACCCCTTAATCTGTGTTACAGCTTTAATGTGAAATGTTTGGTGTTTCTGTTTTAGTGGTGGGTTGTTGTTTTTTTGTATTGATTCTTCTAAGTGCGTGTTCCAACTGTATATAAAATAGAATTGTTCTTTGGGATGAGGTGCTAGATATTAGATTTTGTGTTCGTAGATTATGTCATTCCCCAAACAATAAATAGGTAATGCATACCTGTACAGCTAATTAATAAAATGCATGCTGAATTCTATGTGTGACCGACATTTCGGTCAGTTTCCGATGTAGAATATAGTATATTTGTCTTTAACTGTTAGAAGTGTATAACTGCAGGATTTTAAAGATGGCTCTCCAAGATGGGGTAGCATGAAGCGGTGCCTTGTAGTCTCTAAATCCCTGGTACAATGCATGATGGGTGAGAACTTCTTGGCTGAAGTCTTCGATGGCAGGTTCTCCGCAGCACACTTGCCACTGCTAACGCCTGTTTCTATGAACTGATTGCATCGACTACAAAAGACAAGATGATCCTTTCCCCAGAAAGGACCCAAGGATCGGCTCTTTGGGGTTCTGGTAGCAAAATAAGAAGACTGCACTGTCAAGACCCAGCCAGTCCCTGAGCATGGACGGACAGGAGTTGCATTCAGCAGCTTGCCACAGTGACATCGTGCTCTGGCTTCTTCTTTGGTTGAGTGTCTGAGATGGGCAAATAGATCAAAGAAACAGTGGGACTCCTCCAGGGGTCACAGTTTAGGTGTTTGAGAATGACAATCATGTATCAAGGGTATTTGTATAGGAGCAAAAAAAAAAAAAAAGACAACTATCAGATGATTTTATTCTATTTTTAAAACAAAAGGATTAAAACTAGAAAACTGCATGTATATACACACACCCTCAGTGATCTATTTCTAAAACTGCCTTGAATATCAAATTTAATGTGCTGCTTTAAGACTGAAAACAATAGGGAAAATGCATTTAGTCAATCAACAATTCTGTTCCTCTTTCATATTTTAACTTTTCATTCCTTTAAAATATATATTTGTAATTTAAAAGTGCCTTTTCAAAGGATTGCTAAACTTTAATCCTGGGGCCAAGTTCCCATTGGCACAAACTATCTTCAGGTGCGCAGAGGTGGGCTGTATCCACCTCCCCCCAGCAAGAGCAAGCCCTTCCACCACACTTAAATTCACAAATCAACACAGTGACATGGGTCAGGAGTTCCAGAGACTGCCTGAGAACAAGGTTTCACATACCGATTGGCTTCAATTGGATCCTTCCTAAAATGGTTTCAATGCATTTATTTTTTGCTGGCTAGGAATAACGGACTCCTGCTTGGGGAATGCAGAAAGATTAATGTTTGTGGTTTAACTAAATAATATAAAGTAATATTTGTGTTTCTTACCTGGGTGCTGTTAATCTGTCCTTGCTATATACTTCATAAATATGCTAAATAAAGTCTAATTTTATGCGTGCATCTGCTTATTATGTGGCTCTGCATGAGAAAATACCAAGGGAGACACATAAACTAGTTCCTCATCCTTGTTGAGTAGAGGAAGCATGGGATAGCCAACTAGAACGAAATCGATGGACTCCAACACTTCACATTCCACTCTAAGGAATGGGCAGTGGGGTGGGAATGGAAGGCTTGCTCACGGCAGAGCACTGACCTCATGCTCCACGAACGAAAACGATCTCAAAGGAGACGGTGGGGCTGGGAAGAGAGGAAACCTAGCAGAGGGTGTTTTGTGGGGTTTTCAAATGCCAGACTTTATTCTAAAGGCAGTGAGGTTTGAGCAGAAGGGGGGGGAGGTAAATCATTTGTGTTTTCCAGAAACAGCACCTAGGTCACTTCCACTAGATTCCCGTCCCTGTTGCCCTTCGAGCCATAACTCCTTCTGGCTGTCTTATCATCTGGACTCTGTGTCTGTGACTTACGACCCCATTCTGGAGGAAGTTCCCTGGTCCAGAGTGAAGGTGGGGTTAAGTCCTTCATAGAGGGTGTGAACCAAGTTACATCCTTGGTTTCCTTGGGGACATCTTTAAGATGACTAGAGGGTGTGACTTAAGACACTACCCTTTGTTCTCCTTGGGACTATAGTTGGCTAAAAGACAGCAGAACACACCTCCATCAAAACCATTCTTCAGTATACAAGTGCTATCCAGAGCCCTGGTGGCATAGTGGTTACACATTGGGCTGCAATCTCAAGCAAAGGTCAGCAGTTCGAAACCCCCAGCCAATCTGTGGGAGAAAGATGGGGATTTATACTCCTGTAAAGATTTACAGTCTTAGAAACCCACAGGGGCAGTTCTACCCTGTCCTTTAGGGGCACTGTGAGGTGATAGTGACTTAATGGCAGTAGGTTTAGGGTTTTTGTTTTGTTTTGTTGTGGTGGTGGTTGTTTGGCGGGGGTGGGGGAACACAGAGAGAGCCCAGGACCTTAGAAGCGCACACCCAAGATCTCTGTCTGAAGTGGCACCAGAGACTGCGGTGTGTAGTCTCAGAGGAGCATCTCTGAGACTACGGGGTACATTTTCCTCATCTGACCTGAGACTAGGGAACTCTCAGACAGAGCAACAGGTGGGAAGACAGAGACAGAAGCCAAGGGACCACGTGGCTGAGCAACTGAGGGCCAAGGAGACTAGGTTGCTGGCTGAAGAGGGGTTTCTATTGACCAATAACTATGTCCTAACATGTGGCAGAGAGACTGGGGACCAGAGAGAGACTTGGTTACAGCCTGAGGAGAGGTGTTGCTGTGGACCAATGACAGTATCCCTACTGCTTACTGATCCTGACTTGTTAACATCCACCAATCAGCCCCAATAATTATGAGTACTGTCTGAGAGTTCCATGTGGTCATTACGAAGATTGAACTCAGGGCGAAGTAGAGTGCCAGGGGAGGAATGGGTGGGGTCTGAAGAGGGTAACGAACGCTGGTGGGAGCAGACATGTTTGACCCCTGTCTTGTGGCAATAGGGAAGACTGAGTAAGCCAGCCTTCCGCACCATTTACTTTAGCACTGCACCTCAGGCCCCAGACCCACCTCAGTCCATCCCCAGCCCCCCAGGAGAGAACAGGAGTGTGTTCCCTCAAGCCCCAGTTTCAGAAAATGGTTCCACTCCTAATACCAACTATTACATATGACAACTTAGTACACAGATGAGTTAGGCAAATAGTTCTCCAACTTAAGATTTCCTCTTGAGTCAAACCACTTGACTCCCATCTGCCGTGGTGCTGAGAATATCTTGTGCTTCCGCAGTGGCAGTCATGGGCCCATATTCAGAGACTCAAAGATCAATCCACCCCTATTTCAATCAAGGGAAAGTGCTCTGAATAGCCTCAACAACAACAACAAAATAAATAGAATTTAAAGAAGAAAATTAGACCCTATCTTTGAGCTTCCGCGGCCAACTCCCTCTCTTAGCAGTCTGCTTTCAGCCATGGGTCCATCAGACAGCAGACATCATCCTGCTCCCGTCCCTTTTCCTTCCTGTCTGTCCTTCAAGAGTCCTACAACTTCCCTGATCCCTGCGCATGGGGAAAACTATGTCTAAGCTTAAACAGGCCTTTAGAAACTCCGAAATTAAAGGGGATCTGTATGTATTTTTCAAACATTTTCCTAAACTAGACCAATAGTTATCAGTACAATTTATCATAGAAAAATGTGTCCTGTCATGTTTGCTCGAAACTGCAAGCTTGAAGAACATTTGCCATCGAATTGGTTCAATTCATAGCAATCCTATGCAGAGCAGAATGAAACACGCGTACCTCCAACGCCCTGTCCCGCACCCTCCTAGCAATTGTGATCATTCAGCCCATTGTTCAAGCCACTGTGTCAAGCCATCTCGTCCAGGACCTTCCTTGTTTTCGCTGGCCCTCAATTTTACCAAGCATGATGCCCTTCTCCAAGGGCTGATTCTCTTGATAACATGCCCAAAGTACGGAGGCTGTTAACTAGCAGGTCAGAGGTCCACGGCCACTAGTAGCTTTACAGAAGAAAGATAAAGTTGTCTATTCTCAGAAAGATGTGCAGCCTTGGAAACTGTGAAGCAGTTCTAATCTGCTATAAGTTGACATCGGATGGGTATTTCAGTGTTGACCAAGAGTGTCCTCTTTCTTGAAAAGAGAATGTACACCTTCAAATCGACCATTTTCGTTTCGACCTAAAAAGGAAATGGAGTAGGTAGTGAACAATTACCAGGGACAGGGAAGATTCAGGACCGAGACCTTTCGAAATGGGCACACAACTATGTTCCCTTCTATCTGTCATAGTGCCTCAATGGCTCTTTGCAGGTTTGCCAGAAAAGTTTGCCTTTTCACAAAACACATATGTTTAAAGAGCCTAATATTCAAGACGGGTATACTTTACTAAGTTAAGATAAACTATTGTTTACTTTTAAGACGATTTCAGGAGGTTTCTGTTTTGTTTTGTCTTGAATTTGAGGTTTAAAGATTATCTCAAAACTGCTAGACCTGGGGGTTTAGAACCATAGTTTCAGAGGACACCAAGGTCAAGTGGCATAACAGTCCACAAAGACAATGCTCTACATCCTACTCTGGTGAGTGGTGACTGGGGTCTTTCATTCATGAAATGGCCATCTATGGTGTAACTATTGGTCTCTTCCTGTGTGACACAAAAAAAGAGTGATGAAAGTCTAATACACATAGAAAAAATTAGGCCAATGGACCATAGAGACCTCAGTCTCCATAGCCCTGAAACTATCACTACCAACTTCTCTGAAAGGGATCGCATTGGAAAGTCCTGGATAGAGTTGGAGAAAAATATGGAACAGAGTTCAAATTATGAGACCAGGCTTACTGGAGACGAACTCAGGTCTGCAACTCACCCCCCATGACTCAATTTTCAACCACGCAATAGCTAGGGCTCTAAAGCGAGCAATAACACTAGGGAGGTACCCATCAGCCACGTACAGCCCAATAAGGCAGCATTTCACCGAAGAGAACGTTCAGATGGATTAGGAGAAAGGGAAGAGTAAAGGCAGCAGCCATAAGGAGGAGGTGGGGTAAATAGTGTTGCATTGAGAGGATTGCAGTGAATGAGATGAACCAAAGGTAAAACTACCAATTTGCTCTGTAAACCTTTGTTCAATTCAGAGTGAAAAGTCTTATTTTATTTTGTTTCATTTTAATTATTTCAGGTAAATAGTTTCAGAGATTCATCCACCCTCGTGACTCTAAAAAGCCTAGAGTTCGTGAGAATTTGACATTCTGTTCTGCACTTTACCCCACTTCAACAGGATCCTTCTATGGGATCTTTGTTCAAAATGTTGGTGTTTGATCAAAGTGTTGAGTAGTCGTAGCCAGACACCATTCATTTCTTTGGGTTTCATGGAAAGAGAGATTTGTTCATGGAGGCAATTAACCACGCATTACATTTCCTCCCAATCTTGACGAATAGAGACCAGTTGCTATGCCTTGGATGGCCACTTGCAAACTTATAAGACCCCACACACTCTATAACGAACTAGAAGAACAGAAGCACGAAACATATTATTAAGCCAATTAACTGGGATAGCCCATGAAACCATGAACCCTAAACCTTCTCATCAAAGAGCTACATCCCATGAGGTGTTTGCTTATACATAAGCAACCTCAGTACCTACTCTTCTGAGGTTCTTTCTTTTTTTGTCATTGCTGTAAATATATCGCTCACACAAGTTTTGTCCACTCAACTTCTTATATGTGCACAAATTGGTGACAGCAATTACAGTTGTTATATGTGTAACCCTAACCTTAATCGATGAGGTTTTTCCATCACTCCTTATCTCCCTCCCTCCTGCCCCTGATAACCACTAATGAACTTTGATCTCCATACGTTTGCCATTTCTTGTCCCTTTATATAAGTGAGGTCATACAATATTTGTCCTTTTGTGATTGACTTATTTGGTTCACCACAATGTCTTTCAAGCTCCACCTGTAGCGTATATCATGACCCCATCTCTCCTACTGGCTGACCAGTATCCCATTATATGAAAGCATAACAAAAAGTGCTGCTACTAGGGTCCAGTTCATGCATACATGGCTTTATTCCAAACAAAACATGGCTATACAAGTCTCCATGCTTCGTGGATGGCTGCAGGTAAGCTCTCTCCATCATACACTTGTCTTAGTCTCATTAAGGTGTCTTCAAAAGAAAGGTCCAATCAAACCAGCAGCTTTTTATGAGTGGGGAAACCATGAGTGTAAAGGTACTAATGGATCAGTGTTCGAAGTTGATGAAATTTAAAAAACTAAATTGGAAGAACATGTACAGCAGGTTTTAAATGGAAAGAATGTAAGAAAAAATTCAAACCTCAAGTTCCAATACTGAAAAATTCTTTGGGGGAAAATATTGAAAAATGCAGGAGGAATCCAAAGAAGATGGAAAGAATACATCGAGTCACTGTGCCAAAAAGAACGAGTCAACATTCCACCATTTCACGATGTAGCATATGAGGAAGAACCAATGGCACTGAAGGAAGAACTTCAAGCTGCACTGAAAGCATCCACCAAAAACAAGGTTCTAGGAACTGATGAAAGAACACGTGGTTGCAGTAGTACACTGGCAACAAGCTGGCAGAGGTTGAGACTGGATTTAGAAGAGAACTTAAAACAAGGCATATAGCGGGAGGTGGGGGTAAGGAGCTGGTGTTGACCAACCCAGGGACAGGGGAGCAACAAGTGATTCACAATTAGTGGCAAGGGCGGTGTGAGAGGACTGGTAGGGATTCAGCAAGGGCAATGTAACCGAGAGAAATTACTGCAACCCAAATAAGGCTGAACATGATAGTGGGACAAGAGGAAAGTAAAAGGAAATAGAGGAAAGAACTAAGAGGCCAAATGCATTTATAGGGGTCTAAATACGGGCATGTACATATGTAAATGTATTTAAACAGGATAGTGGGGAAATAGATTTACGTACATAGATTTATAGGTTTAGTATTAAGGCAGCAGATGGACATTGGCCCTCCACTCAAGTACTTAATCAATGCAAGAACACTTTGATCTATTAAATTGGCATTCCATGATGCACACCTTCCCAAGACAATTGCTGAAGACAAATGTGTGCATAAGCAAATGTGGTGAAGAAAGCTGATGGTGCCCGGCTATCAAAAGATATAGCCTCTGGGGTCTTAAAGGCTTGAAGATAAACAAGCGGCCATCTAGCTCAGAAGCAATAAAGCCCACATGGAAGAAGCACATGAGCCTGTGTGACCACAAGCTGTCGAAGGGATCAGGTATCGGGCATCAAAGAAAAAAAAATCATATCATTGTAAATGAGGGTGAGTGCAGAGTGGAGACCCAAAGCTCATCTGTTGACAACTGGACACTCCCTTACTGAAGGGTTGCGGGGAGGAGATGAGCCAGTCGGGTTGCAGGGTAACTAGGATGAAACATATAACTGTCCTCTACTTCTTAAATGCTTCCTTCCCCCACTATCATGATCCCAATTCTACCTTACAAATCTGGCTAAACCAGAGGATGTACATTGGTACAGATAGCAACTGCAAACACAGGGAATGCAGGACAGATGATCCCTTTAGGACTAGTGGTGAGAGTGGCGATGCCTGGAGGGTGGAGGGAAGGTGGCGTAGAAAGGGAGAATACAGGGAATCCAGGGCGGATGATCCCTACAGGACCAGTGGTGTGA
>NW_022103917.1:7992621-8005634 GCF_000313985.2 Echinops telfairi
TAAGGGCTCAAGTGGAAAGAAAATGTTTTGAGACTGATGATGGCAACAAATGTACAAATGTGCTTGACACAATGGATGGATGCATAGATTGTGATAAGAATTGTACGAGTCCCCAATAAAATGATTGGGGAAAAAACAAGGCATATCATTGCTGGTATCAGATGGATTTTGGCTCAAAGAAGAGACTACCAGAAAGATGTTTACTTATATTTTCATGATTATGCCAAGACATTCTACTGTGTGGGCCATAACAAACTATGCATAACTTTCAGAAAAATTAGCATTCCAGAGCACTTCAATGTATTTGTGTGGAACTTCTACATGGATCAGTTTTGCAAACAGAACAAGAGTTTAAACATGGTTTAAACTCAAGAAATGTGTATGTTGGGGTTGTATCCTCTCACAATACTTATTCAATCTGTAAGCTGAGTAAATCATCAAAGAAGCTAGATTATATGAAGAAGAATGTGGTATCAAGATTAGGGAAAGACTTATTAACAATGCAGATGGCACAATCTTGCTTGCTGAAAGTGAGGAGGGCTTGAGGCACTTGCTGAAGATGAAGGATTGCAGCCTTTAATATTGATTGCAACTCAGTATAAAGAAGGTCAAAATGCTCACAACTGGACCAATAGGTAAAACCATGATAAATGGAGAAATGATTGATGTCAAGGATTTTGTCTCGCTTGGATCCACAATCAATGCTCTTGGAAGCAGCAGTCAAGAGATCAAAGGGCATGTTTCCTCGAGTAACTACTGCACAAGATTATTTAGAGTGTTGAAAAGCAGGGGGGTTACTTTGAGGACAAAGATGCTCATGAATCAAGCCATGTTATTTTCAATTGCCTCATATGTATGTGAAAAATGGGAATTTAATAAAGATGGCCAAGGAAGAAATTATTCATTTGAATTGTGGTGCTGAAGAAGTATATTATAAGTGCCATAGACTGCCAAAAGGACAAACAAATCTGTCTTGGAAGAAGTATAGCCACTCATGAGGGAGGGGGGAGGGGGGAGGGAGGGGAAAAATGAGGACCTAATGCTGGGGGCTTAAGTGGAGAGGAAATGTTTTGAGAATGATGAAGGCAATGAATGTACAAATGCACTTTACACAATTGATGTATGTATGGATTGTGATAAGCATTGTATGAGCCCCTAATAAAATTATTAAATAAATAAATAAAAGAAGTGTAGCCAGAATGCTCCTTATAGACAAGGATAGCTTTGGACATGTTGTCAGGAGAAACCACTGGAGAAGCACATCATGAGGGGCAGAAAAAAAGAGAAAGGTCCTCAAGGAGATGGATTGGCACCATGGCTATAACAATGGGCACAAGAATAGGAATAATTGTGAGGATGACTCAGAACCAGACAGTGTTTCATTCTGTTGTGCATAGAGTTGCTATGGGTTGGAACCAACTCAATAGCACCTAATAACAACAACAAGCCTGCTTCCTGACCAATTCCAACTCCTCAGCACCCAAATAAAGGCTGTATCCTGAAACCTCCAACATTCTCACATCCCAAGCCCAAAAACTCAATTAAAAAATTGATCTTACTATATGAAAAATTTGGCAGTGTAAGATCAACATACAGAAATCAATTTGGGTAAAGGGAGGGTGGGGTGGAAAGGGGGAACCGATTACAAGGATCTACATATAACCTCCTCCCTGGGGGATAAACAACAGAAAAGTGAGTGGAGGGAAACCTCGGACAGTGTAAGATATGACAAAATAATAATTTATAAATTATCAAGGGTGCATGAGGGAGGGGGGAGCGGGGAGGGAGGGGGGAAAATGAGGAGCTCATGCCAGGGGCTTAAGTGGAGAGCAAATGTTTTGAGAATGATGAGGGTAACGTACGTACAAATGTGCTTTACACAATTGATGTAGGTATGGATTGTGATAAGAGTTTTATGAGCCCCTAATAAAATGATTTTTAAAATGAAAAAAAATGAGTAGCTATAAAAGGGGCTTGATGAATTCATGGGAATTTTTCATTATCTTTTAATTACATTTTTCCACACACTTCTTGAAGTCCCAGGCGTGTAAACTACTTAATTAAAAAATGTATTCTAAAAAAGAGAAATCAATTGGGTTCTTGTATATTAAGGATGATGATATCAACACACACAAAAAAACAAAACAGCAATATCATTTATAATAATATCATTTATAATAACTACACTAAAGATACAATACTTAGAAATGAATCTTACCAGCAAAACAAATGACTTCTACTAAGAAAACTACTGCTTTAAGAAACCAAAGAACCAAGTTACCATGTTCCTGGATAGACAGAATAAATACCATGAAAATGTCAATGTCAATCATTACCAAAATTACTTTACAAATTCATTGCAATTCTCATACTAATCTCACCACAATTTCTCAAAGAAATAGGAATACTGAGTGCCAACTTTATGTGGAAAGGAAAGAAACCTAAGATAAAGAAAACACTATTAAAAATAAAAACAAAGTAGGAGACCTTTCACTCCCAGACCTAAAAACCTACTATATAGCCACAAGAATCAAACAGCCTGGTATAGGTACAACGAAATATATGAAGACCAATAGATTAGAATTGAAAGCCCAGATATACAACCAAAATACCTACAGACATTTAATTTTTTATAAAGAACAAAAACACGCTACATGGGCAAGTGATAGCTTTTTCAACAAATGGTGCAATAAAAATTGTGTCTTCACCTGCAAAAGAAGGTATTAAGACCCTTATCTCACATCATGAACAAAAACAAATTTGTGGTAGTTACATAATCTGGTGTCAATTTGGGACTTGAGAGGATTCAGAGTGTAGGGGTGGAGTCTAGTCTGTCAATCAGTTCATAGCCAATGAGGCCTCTGTGTGGGAATGACCTTCACCTGAGAATTTTGGGAATTCCAGGATTTCCTCCTTGGACATGGGAGACAGACTCTTTCTCTCTCTACTCACTTCCTTGGAGACGCTACTGACAAGGCTCATTCTCTGTGGAGAAGACACATGGAGCAAGGCTGATGGAGCCAGACCTCTGGAACCAGAGAAGCCACGTGGAAAGCCCTGCCAGCACTGAGATGCTTACAACGCCACTGGCCTGTGATCATCCTGCATTCAGTGTCTTTGCATGTTTTGTGAGTCTGAAGAGGACTTTATAGATTGGTATCAGACATATGGGCTAACATCGGACTTAAGGGCTTGGACTGGACTGGCCTTGGATGTTTTCTCAATGTTCAATTATCCTTTATACAAAACTCTCTCTTATACTCATATGAGTTTCTATGGATTAATTTCTCTAGTCTACCTGGACTAACACAAAACTCAAGACGGATCAAAGGCCTAAATATAAATCACCCAATCCCCTTAACGCAAGGATACTTTGTTCTAAAAACCTGGCATTCCGTGATGCCCACCTTTCCAACACGATCACTGAAGACAAAATGGGTGCATAGAAAATGTGATGAAGAAAGTTGATGGTGCCCGGCTATTATTATAGTGTCTTGGGTCTTAAAGGATTGAAGGTAAACAAGCGGCCATGTACCAGGGAAGCAACAAAGCCCACATAGAAAAAGCACACTAGCTGTTGCAACCATGAGGCATCGATGGAATCAGTAACAGGCACCAGAAGACCCCAAACCAAAAAAAAAACACCATACTTTTGAGAACATGGGTGATCTCAGCAGAGACCCCAAGCCCATCTGTAGACAATAGGACATCCCCTCACAGAAGAATCACAAAGAAGTGATGAGTCAACCAGGGCGCAGTATAGCACTGATGATACGCACAATATTGTTCTGTTTTTTTGAGGCTTTCTCACCCCCCACAATCATGACCCCAGTCCTGCTTTTCAGTTCTGGCTGGACCAGAGCAAGTACACTACTACAGATAAGAGCTCACAACACACGGAATCCAGGTCAGATAAACCCCACAGTAACAGAAATGAGAGTATCGATACCAGGAGTGTTGGGAGAAGGTCGGGGGAGGAGGGGAGGAAGGAGTAACTGATCACACAAATGGACGAATCCACACACACATACACACACCAGGGGGATGAACAACAGAAACGTGGGTGAAGGGTAATTTAACAGGGGGTCATGTGGGTGGGAGTGGTGGCAGGGAGAGAAAAAAGAGGAGCTGATACCAAGGGCTCAAATAGAAAGTAAATGTTTAGAAAATGATGGCAACATATGTACAAATACGCTTGTATTTGTATGGATGTATGGAATGTTATAAGAGCTGTAAGAGCCACCAATAAAAGGATTAAACTTTTTTAAGAACATTAGCAGTAAGAGCAATATAAATTAAAACAAAGAGATATCACTTCACACTGATACTCTTGACAAAATTCAATAAAACATAAAATAATAAACATTGGAGAGGATGTAGAGATACAGTAATGCTTTTATATTGCCAGTGGGACCACAGAAGTGTACAAGCACTATGGAAATCAGTATAGCATGACACTTCCATAAACAAATGCAAATCCAAATACTTTATGATTCAGCAATCTCTCTGCTGGGTAAATACCCTAAAGAAATTCAAAGTATAACATAAACAGACATGTACACCTATGCTTATTGCAACAATTTCCACAGTCGTAAAAACATGGAAAACACCAAAAACCCCAATTATACAGGAATGTACAGCTCTGGTACCTTCGTAGTATGAAATGTGATGCATCGATAAAAAATTATGATAAATCTCTTAAACAATCCTAGACATGGACAAAACTAGAAAACCTTAGGCTTAGCAAACTTAATCAATCTTACAAAAATAGATATCTAATAGCACCACTGTTACAAGGAAAAATAAAGAAAAAGAAACACGGTTTATACACCAAGAGATGAGACTTTGATGATGACGAGGAGGCCACGGAGCTGCGTAGGAACAGGAAAAGGGGAGGGACTGGGGAACCAAAAAATGGAGAGTTTAGCAGGATATTGTTGATTTCATTTCTTGGGCTCTTTAATATATATAGCATGCTCCTTTTAAAACTAAACCAAAACGAAACAAAATCCCTCCAGATTCCTTACCCCTCAAACTGAAATAGTAGTTTGAGGGACTTTAAGAAGAAAAAAGAGGAAACGTAAAATTGAAATGGACTTGGGAGTCTGTGGTAAAAATAATTCACCTTCAAAAAATAAAAGCTGGTTAAAGATTTGCATTAATATAGCTCTATCTCTTTTTTATCATTTGACCTGAGATTTTTAAAAAGGTAAAGCTAGTAACAATCTGGTACAATGAAACACAAAGGGCTCATTATAGCTAACATTTTTGTATTAAGATAATTGGACATTTCCTTCAATATATTTCATCTTGCTGTGTGAGAACATGGATTTTTCACTTTAATTTTGTGATAAAATATTACACAGTAGATGCTCTCAAAATAAATTGAACTTCATTAGCTTCTCTTAATGGGTAAAAGCACATTCACAGCATAGGAACTTGCTTTTCCTCAAAATCAAAGAGTGAAACCACTCTACGCTTTCCTGATACTTCAAAGTATTAAAAGCTCCTGTCTCACATTAGTTTCAATCATGGCACAGTGACTGTCGATCAGAGTCTCAGATTCTAAGCATAATCTCTCCAAATGATCCAAATTACATTATAAAAATAAAACGGCAGCTCCAAAATATGCCATTCTAAGACAGGGTTTCTTAACAGAACACTACTGACATATTGGGTCCAGTAAGTCTTGACTGTGAAGGATGGCTCTGTACATTCTGGAGCCCTGAGGATATTAGTATCTTCCCAGCCTTGATATTGACAAACATTTCCAGACATTTGCTTTCCAGGAGGCAAAATTGTCTTAGATTAAAAAATATAGATCTGGTGCTGGTACGAACATTTTTTTAAAAAGTTGTGTCAATTGGCATAGCTCATCCACAAAGGCAATGTTTTACATCCTACTGCAGTGAGTAGTACTGGCTGTGATCTTAGAAGTTGGTGAACAGCCTTTTAATAGGTACAGTTATTTAAGAGTAGACTTGGAACCTCCATGGACTATATACATTCATCTCAAGAAAATGGATCACACAGTTATAGAAGTAGGCAAGTACAAGTCCAGACAGCTTCAGTGGAGCCCTGGTAGTGCAGTGGTTACTAGTTGGGCTGCCGGGCTGCAAGACTGCAAGGTCGGCAGTTCGAAACCACCACCTATTGCATGGAAGAAAGACAGGGCTTTCTACTCCTATAAAGAGATATGGTCTTAGAAACTCATGGAGGCCATTCTACCATTTCCTAAAGGGCCACGATGAGTTGGCATCAATAGCAGTGAGCTTGGTTTTTCGTTATACACTGGTTTGCTTCTCAATAAAACCCAGTCTAAGATACTACCCAATGGCAATGGCAGCCAAAGTTTATTTTATGCTATAGATTCTATCATACAAGATAGTATTTTAGACTATCTTAATTGATGACTATAATCTTACATTCATTATATCCAAATAAAAATATATGATTTAAATTAATTTCCTTATTTTAACTAATTTATTGATATCTAAAATAAAACGTGATGCAAATTAAAAAAGCACTACCCTCCCATCAAGATAAAGTGCCCATATACGAGGGGGTACTCCCCAAAAATGGAATTCCCTCTCTTCCACCCTCAAAGTTATGTATTTATATTTATTATACTAAACAACCTTATCACCTTCAAAGTACTCTCCATTATGCTTAATACATTTGTCAAATCTCCAATTCCATTCTTGGGAACATTTTTGAAACTCACCTGCTTGGATGGGTGAGAGCACCTCCCTCATTTTTCCCTTCACCTCTTCTACGTCGTCAAATCACTGTGGTTTCATGTCCCTCTTCATTCGCGGAAACAAAAGTCTCATGGAGCGAAGTCTGGTGAGTCAGGTGTGGGGGGGCATGAGAGGCATGCTGGGGGTTTTTGCGAAAAACTGGCACACTGAGATGGCTGCATGAGCAAGTGCATTGCTGTGGTGGAAAAACCAGTCCCCCATCTGTCACAAATGAGGCCTTTTGTGTCTCACACTATGACACAATTTTTCAGAACCTCTAAATAAAAAGCTTCATTAACAGTCTGACCTGGTGGAATGAACTCCAAATGCACTACAAGTCAACATTTTTGTCCATTTTGGAAGTTAACGGACATCAGGATGAGGTCTGTCATCAATCAACATTTCACTTTCTGAAACAAGAAAACCATTCATACACTTGAGTTTTTCCTATAGCATTGTCCTTGTAAGCTGTATTCAACATCACAACAGTTTCTGCAGCATTTTTTCCTAGCAGGAAACAAAATTTCACAGCTGCATGCTGTTCTCTAAATCAGCCATCACAACGAGGTTCAAAAGAAACTGTTTTCATGAAAAAATTCGCTGTCACCAGAGAACCTTCCCAGGCAACGCTACTGAGTGCACTAACTCAGAATGAGTTGCTCCATGCTCACAGAGCGGGGAAAAATGTGAACTACAAAGCTCCACTCCACCCAGTGCAATTCCGGGGTTTTTTTTGGGGGGTACCCCCTTGTATATGCCACCAATACTCAGTCATTAGAGATCTGAATAAAACAATGACACTTGGGAGCACAGACATGTATAGATTTAGATTCACACACACACACACACACACACACACACACACACACACTCACACACGAAGAAATACCAAGGCTGGCCATGTTGGTTGGTAAGGTTTTCTTCCTCTTAGAATTCTCTAAATAAATTCCCTTGCCACTCCCTATAAAAGAAGGAAAATAAAAACTGGTTTAACTGGGTATAGATTTTAGAGCAAGTCATTCAACCTTAAAAGGAATTGTTTCCTTTTATCTACAAAAATATAAAATTTCCCTAACTGGTACTCTCTGGTGACATCTTGGTATGTTGTGATTTGTTCTCCCTTCCCTGTCCTTTCAGTTCCATTTTGACACATTATTTACACATTTGTAAGTGTGCTGCCAAATAAAAAATAAAGACAATAACAACAGCTACTATGCATATCACTACCCTTGACTTAAAAATGACAGGAAGAAAACAGTGTAATACCAATTTAGACACACTGTCTTAACCAACAAGGAAAACACTTTTTTGTTTATTAAAAAATTTTTATTTTACATAGTACCAGTCAAGTTGCAATGAAGCCAATATAATCTGATGATGGCAGAAACACTTAAAGAATCATTTAAAGCTCATGTCTTTTGAACCTGTCATCCCACTTTGCAGACTTGATCATAGGAAATCATCCAAAAGATGGGGAAAGATAAGTCTGATAGTGAAAATAGTCAAGTAATCTGTTCAAATGTTTAATCAGCCACAAAAACATGATCATCACAAAGCTATGCAGCAACATGGAAAATACTTAGAATATAAACAAAGTGTCTTCTTTATAGTCACAATCCGCAATATGAAAAGATGACGGCTGCTAAGTCTTGTACTTCCACGGTGATACCATGGATGAGTACAAACACCAGAGAGAAAAGTGGCAAACACAAGAAGGAATTTAAAATGAATACAAATATTCTAGATAAGTGTAAAATTCATCAATATTTTTTACATTAGTAGGCATTGTTAATTATTTGAAGTTGCCATTAAATGTTTTTTTAAAAAACACTCACAGAAACATTTATTTCATTCTCAAAGGACACAGAACAATCATAAGGACTTATTAAGAAGTCTTAAGATAATTAAAAACTGCATTGGTCATAAAAGAGCGAGGAAAGTTGCTCCTAAGATTTTTTTTTATCATAACAATGTTCCTGCTCATTCTGTGAGGGTAGCAAGAATTCTGCTACAAGAATTTGGTTGGAAAACGTTACCCCATCCACCCTACAGCTCTAACTTTACCTCTTCCGGCTCTGTTTTGTTTCCAACAAGCAAAAAGATTCGAGTCCCTCAGGGATGCCAAAACTGGCACTGTGGCACAGTGTACTTTGAAGTTGTCATTGATAGGTGCCATTGAGTGGTTCTGACTCATGATGAGCCAATGTCATACAGAAACACTCCATGTAAAACTCTGTGCAGTCCTATCTCGTCCTCACAGATTGTAGGCATGAGCCTACTGTTAGGAAACAAGCTGACATACATGTGGTGGGTTAATTGAAGAGTGAAAAATTATGCAGGAAAGGATTAGAGAAATGGAAATACTGCCAACAGAAGTGTCTACACCAGTGGTTCTCAACCTTCCTAATGCCACGACCCTTTAATACAGTTTTCGTTGCTACTTCATCACTGTCATTTTGCTACTGTTATGAATCGGGCGACCCCTGTGAAAGGATCATTCGACACACACACACACCCCCAAGGGGTCGCAACCCACAGGTTGAGAACTGCTGGTCTAGACCTAGATGGAGGATATGTTAAAAAAAACAATAGCTTCACATTTTTCTGTTTTTTATCATAAAAATTGCTATGATTTTATAGTCAAACTTTTTTATTTACCCTCATAAATATAAAAAGCACACTTCATGAATTTACTATTTCTTTTGGTGGGTGGCTTCCTCACAATAGTGATTTTTATTGAATTCTTGCATTATAAAACATTGCAGGCGTCATAATTGTGAACATACCACTTGGCCAAACTGTAGTTATCTGGTTCACTGAGCATGATTTATGAAGGAAAGGAAATGCCCAAACCCTTTTAAAGTTGTTCCATTGCAACTGAGAAGAGGAGAGCTGTCTCAGCATTGAAACCCGGCAATTGAAACAAGTGACGTTCCCCTCCCCCATCAACAGAAATAGATAAATATATACCATACAGTCTTTGCACTCAAAAAAGTGCACAACTTAAAATGCAATGAACCTTCTTCCATTTCAAAGTTGGAGGGTTTGGGTCATTTATTTTTTAAGTGGCTTTTCAGCCTCAGCATCTTTACTGTGAAATAATCAATCATCTTCACAAAATGTTTATAGTGTCCTCAAGCTCAATTTTAAGACAAAGTGATTTTACTACTAGGTGCACACCACATGCCCTTGCTACACACTACCTCTCTTGACAAGTTCTGAAGTCATTCAAGGAGGTATGGTTAAAGCTGTAGTACTGAATGGTCTCAGTAAACACCGCACATTGTTTGTCACATTGCAACCTTGTTTTTAATTGAGTGACCACTGCTATCGAATCAGATAGCAACAATGGCCCAAAAAATGTTTCACTCTGACATAGTAGCAACTGAAGTTTCTGATTTTAACCCCTTGGCAACAAGATCCAAGTTCCCTCATTTGCACAGTAGCCCCTAAGACTCAAGAGGTTGAAACAACCAGCACAAGATACTGCACTTCGGATGGTAGCATTCGTCCGAAACGAAAGGCCAATGGACTGCACGTTGGTGGGCAATGGAACGAAGGCACCGGGAGAAGGTAAAAGTGAATGAAGTGTTAACGTCTTGCATATATCCTCCATCATAAACTCCATCGTTGACCAGGTCGCCTTTGATGGCGGCCTTTAACCCTCTCTGGGAACCACACCGTTCTTCCTCGTTTTAGCTTTGCTTGGCTGTCCTGGCTTCTGCTTTTCATGGTCAATGAATGGGCGACCCTTTTCAAGTCAGCTACGTCCAATGAAATGCACACGTCTCATGTTGTGTAATTGTAGCTTTTAGTAACTTTCCAAATTCTGTGAAGTCAGCTCTTGAAGATGGGTTCAGAGTATCTCTTCCAAAAGCTGTGTTATGAACACCAAAACTTTCTCTTTTTTATTTAAATCATTTTACTGGGGACTCATACAACTCTTATCAATCCATACATCAATGGAATCAGGCATGTTTGTACATATGTTGCCCTCATTATTTTCCAGATATTTACTTACTATTGAGCCCTTGGTATTCGCTCTTACCCCCACCCCCTCCTCATACCCCCCTGATTGTACATTGTTATTATTTTCTTTTGTTGTTGTTGTTGTTTTTTAATCATTTTATTAGGGGCTCATACAACTCTTATCACAATCCATACACACATCAATTGTGTAAAGTGCATTTGAATATTCATTGCCCTCATCATTCTCAAAACATTTCCTCTCCACTTAAACCCCCAGCATTAGGTCCTCATGTTCCCCTCCCTCCCCGCTCCCCCCTCCCTCATGAGCCCTTGATAGTTTATAAATTGTTATTTTGTCATATCTTGCCCTGTCCGACGTCTCCCTTCACCCACTTTTCTGTTGTCCGTCCCTCAGGGAGGAGGTCACATATAGTTCCTTGTAATTGGTTCCCTCTTTCCTACCCATTCTCCCTTTACCATCCCAGTATTGCCACTCACACCACTGGTCCTGTAGGGCTCATCCGCCCTGGATTCCCTGTATTTCCAGTTCCTATCTGTACCAGTGTACATTCTCTGTAACACCAAAACTTTCTTTAGCTAATTCGAGGTACCTCTTCCCATGATTTCTTTAGTCACAGTTTATCTGCTAATTGTTCTTCGGCTGTTAGCACTTTAGGATCTTCAGGTTCTTCTAACCCATTCTTAATTTCTTCTTGCCTTTTCCTTTGCTGCCATTCTTTTTCTTTGCTCTTCTCTAATACTTTTTTCTTTTCTGAAACTTCTACTCCTGTTTTTACTTTATTTTCCCCTTTTATTGCCCTCATCATCATCATCCCAGTTATCCTTGATGTCTTCGTCCTCTTCCTGACTTTCACAACAGTCCCCTTCGGCGGTGCCACCTCCCCCACCTTCCTTACCAGGTGCTCCACAAGACAACTAGTCCATGTCCCAGGACTCAGAGTCCCTTACTGCTGCATCCACCAATGCAGCCTGGGTGAGAGTGTGTTCCAGGGGGAAGTTATGTGAGCTACTTTTATTCCTTTTTTAAAAAATCATTTTATTTGGGGCTCGTACAACTCATCACAATCCACCCATCCATCCATTGCATCAAGCACATTTGTACATAGGTTGCCATCATCATTTTCAAAATGTTGTCTAGGAGCCCTAGGTATCAGCTCTTCATTTTCCCCTCCCCCTTCTCTCCCTCATGAACCCTTTATAATTTATAAATTATACTTATTTTTACATGTCTTACACTGTCCGATGTCTCCCTTCACCCAATTTTCTGTTGTCCATACCCCAGGAAGGGGGTTATATGTTGATCCTTGTGGTCATTTCCCCTTTCTCCCCTCACCTTCCCTTTACCCTCCTGGCATTGTTACTCCCATTATTGGTCCTGAGGGGTTTATCTGTCCTGGATTCCCTGTGTTTCCAGCTCTTATCTGTACCAGTGTACATGCACTGGTCTAGCCGGATTTGTAAGGTAGAATTGGGTAATAATAGTGGGGGGGGTGGGAGCATTCAAAAACTAGAGGAAAGTTGTATGTTTCATCAGTTTTCAACTGCACCCTGACTGGCTCGTCTCTTCCTTGTGACCCTTCTTATTTTTTTTAATCATTTTATTGGGGGCTCATACATCTCTTATCACAATCCATACATACATCAAATGTATAAAGCACACTTGTACATTCACTACCCTCATCACTCTCAAAACACTTGCTCTCCGTGTAAGCCCCTGGCATCAGCTCCTCATTTTTCTCATTTTTCCCCTCCCTCCCCACTCCCACTCATGAACCCTTAACAATTTATAAATTATTATTTTGTCATATCTTGCACTGTCCAATGTCTCCCTTCATCCACTTTTCTGTTGTCCGTCCCCCAAGGAGGAGGTTATATGTAGATCCTTGTAATCGGTTCCTCCTTTCTACCCCACCTCCCCTCCACCCTCCCGGTATCGCCACTCTCACGACTGGTCCTGAAGGGATCATCCACCCTGGATTCCCTTTATTTCCAGTTCCAATCTGTACCAGTGTACAACCCCTGGTCTAGCCAGACTTGTAAGGTAGAATTCATATCATGATAGTGGCAGAAAGGGGGAAGCATTTAGGAACTAGAGGAAAATTGTATGTTTCTTCGTTGCTACACTGCATCCTGACTTGCTCATCTTCTCCTCGAGACCCTTCTGTAAGGGGATGTGTGGTTGCCTACAGATGGCCTTTGGGTCCCCACTCTATTCTCTCCCTCATTCACAATGATATGATTTTTTGTTCTTTGATGCCTGATACCTGATCCCTTCGACACCTC
>NW_022103917.1:8005853-8038931 GCF_000313985.2 Echinops telfairi
CACAGAATGCCAGGTTATTAGAAAAAAGTGTTCTTGCATTAAGGGAGTACTTGAGTTGAGGCCCAATGCCTGTGTGCTACCTTACAATTTAACATATAAATATATGTACATAGATCTACTTCCCTATCTTTACTTATAAATATATTTACATATGTACATGCCTATATTTATACCTCTATAAATGTCCTTTGCCTCCTAGTTCTTTTCTCTGGTTCCTTTTACTTTCCTCTTGTCCCACTATCCTGTTCGGCCTTCATTAGGATTTCATAATTCCTCTAGACTACATTGCCCTTGATCAAGCCCTACTAGGCATCCTATACCCTGCTCGCCTTTGATTTTAGATCATTTGTTGTTCCCTCGTCCATGGGTTTTTTGGCATCCCGCTTTCCTTTGCCCCACCTCCCCCTCTCCCCTGTCCCCCAGGAACCATCCATCCCATTTTTTCCCCTCTGGATTGTTTATCCTGCCTATCATATCTATATTGACATGCAGAGACAATAACAAGAAGAAAAAACAAAATAAAGCAAAACAAAACAGCAATAACAACAACAACAAAAGAGTCAATAAATAGTTCCAGGTCTGTTTGTTGACCTTTAGGAGTATTTTCTGGTGGAGTTTGATGAGGTGCCACACCCTGACCCCAAAGTCAATTTTTGTGATTCCTCAGGGACTTCATTGCTTTGCTCCCCTTGCTGTTCCGTTGCACACTCTTAGTGTTTCACCCTGGTGTGGTGGGATCAGATCAGGTACAATTCCCACACTGTGTCTGCAGTGTTTTCCCCCATAGTGCTATGGATCAGTGAGGTATGTTGTGTCTCATGGTGGGGCTAGCCGAATGGTCCTCTCTGTGCATTGGCTGCTCTGAGCAGAAATATCATCCTCAGGGCATGGTGGAACAGGATGTGTTCCACTCTCTCTCTCTCTCTCTCTCTGCACCCATCTCCCCACACTCTAACTTCAGTGCTGTCCTCTGTAGTGCATTCTTTGGGAGAAGGGGGGTGTCCCACATTGCTGGGATTGGAGCAGGCCCTGCAGACTTCTCTATTGGTTCGATGCTTCATGCTGGTATGTTGCATTCACATCTTAGCACACCAGGTTGAGGAGCCAGTCAGGGTGCAGTACAACACTGATGAAACATACAACTTTCCTCTAGTTCTTTAATGCTTCCTCCCACCCCACCCCCCCACCCCCGCTATCATGATCCTAATTCTACTTTACAAATCTGGCTAGATCATAGCATGTACATATAAGAGCTCTCAACACAGGGAATCCATGACCGATAAACCCCTCAGAACCAATAATGAGAGTAGTGATACCAGGAGGGGAAGGAGAAGGTGGGGGAAGAAAGGGGGAATCAATCACAATGATCTACATATAACCCCATCCCTGGGAGACGGACAACAGAAAAGGGCGTAAAGGGCAACATTGGTCAGTGTAAGGCATGAAAAAGTAATAATTTATAAATTATAAGAGGGTTCATTGGGGGTGGGAGGAATGAACTGATACCAAAGGCTCAAGTAGAAAGAAAATGTTTTAAAAATGATGATGGCAACATATATACAAGTGTCCTTGACACAATGGATGGATGGATGGATTGTGATAAGAGCTGTAAGAGCCCCCATTAAAATGATTTTTTTTATTTGGGAAAAATGAAGTGCTATTAAAGTCTCTAGAGGAAAGACAGAAGTTGTCAAGAGTTTTGTCTTGCTTGGACTCACAATCAGTGCTCATGGAAACAGCAGTCAAAAGAACAAAGGGCACATTGCACTGGATCAGGTGCTGCACGAGACCGCTTTCAACGGCTGAAAAGCAAGGATGTTACGTTGAGAACTTAGGTGTGTCTGACCCATCATGTGGTGTTTTCAATTGCCTCAAGTGCATGTGAAGGTTGGACACTGACTAGGAAGATCGAAGAATTGAAATGTTTGAATTCTGATGCTGGCAAAGAATCTCGGAAATACCATGAACTACCAAAAGAACAAACAAATCTGTTTGTAAGAATGATGAGGATTTGTCTCATGTACTTTGAACATGTTGTCAGAAGAGACCAGTCCCTGGAAAAGGACATCATGCTTGATAAAGTAGCAGGGCAGTGTAAAAGAGGAAGGCTTTCAATTAGATGGATTGACACAATGGCTACAATAATGGGCTCAAACAAAAGAACAATGGTGAGGCTGGCACAGGGCAGGTCAGTGTTTCACTCTGCTGTACACAGGGTTGTTATGAGCCAGAACCAACTCCATGACACCTAACAAACAACAACATGAATGATTCTGAATAAGAATGCCTATTATCATACTAGTCCACTGTTTGAAATCCCCAAACTCTCCCTCAGTCCTACAATAACATCTAAAGCCCTTAAAATATTTCTCGTTTGTTTGTTTTTTTCCTTGCTAAACTTTTTATTTTGAGTTGGGTAAAGGTTTACAGAGACGATTCGTAGGTTTAATTCCATTCAACATTTCAGGCATAATTTATTTCAACTTATCCATCACACTCCCTTTCTTTTCGCTTATCCCATTCCCTCCCTGGGCTGCCTGTTTCCATTCCTCCTCCTTTCGTAGCTTTCTGAAATATGTCCCAGACTAAATGCTTCCCTTTTGATCGTAAATGGTTGATTATTCTAATATGGAGGCAAGTACAGCTCCAGACCTGAAGGTTACTAAGGATCGTCTTGGGGGCCCCACCAATGTCTAGCTGATTAGTAAGCCAGGTCCCTTTTGTGATGTGGGCTTTTGCTCCACACTCTTCTCCCATTCTATCCAGGACTTTCTAATGGTGACTGCTGCCAGAGCACCATCTAGACCAGTGGTTCTCAACCTTCCTAATGCCATGACCCTTTAATACAAGTTCCTCATGTTGTGGTGACACCGCCCCCCACCCCCACCCAACCATAAAATTATTTTCATTGCTACTTCATCGCTGTAGTTTTGCTACTGTTATGAATCAGGCGACCCCTGTGAAAGGGTCGTTTGACCCCCGAAGGGGTCGGGACCCCACAGTTGAGAACTGCTGGAACCAAACCCTTTGGTTTTAGAAACTGATGTTTGCATGACCCATTAGTCCACTACACGTGTCTTATAATTTCCATCATTACCTTGTCCTCTGGGAAGGAAGAAATCAATAGTTGCATCTTCAAGGGTTCCTGATGATCTTCTGAGATCCTTGTCACTACTCACCAAAGCAAGATGCATATCATTGTCTTTTTTACTGCGTTAGGCCAATTAGCCTAGTTGTACCCTGACACTGCGATCTTGTCATGAGACTTCAGAGTCCTTCAGTTTTAAATATAACGACTTGTGAATTAGAAATGACAGGAGATTTTTGTTTTAATCATTTTATTGGGGGCTTGTACATAACAGGAGATTTTTGTGGCTTTCTCTTTACTGAGAAGTTGAGACTAGCTGTCCATAGATAGGTAATACCTTATGGGGAGAAAAAACCATCACTGAGATGCACAATTTCTTATATTTGCAGTCTGATTTCGGGAAAACATGTCCACCATCAATTTTTACATATTTGTTGAACCTGAAAGTTAAAAGCAGAGAAGATACTTGAAAATTTCCATTCTGACCTACATGAGTGAGACTTGAGCGGGGGGAAAAAAACGAACTTGAAGTGAGACAGACAGAGATGGGATGCTGCTGACCTTGTGTTCGGAAGAGCTTAAAGCTCTTCGGCTTCATTATTTCTCCAAGTAGGCCATTTTAAAAGCCATTTCACTGTTTTCCCTCTGCATCAAGCATTAGTGTAAACAAAAGTGTCCAGCCTATCTGAACAACTATGACAAATCAAATGGATACTTCTGACAGAAAAGTATACATCTTGCCCTCTGCATAAAATTGCGTACATGACCACACATTTTGTTAACCCTATATTTCCACTTGAAAAGTTTTTCGTATCAGTTTATTTTTATTCCTGGAGTCTATTCCAAAGTAATTACGCATAACCTTTTCTGTGCCTTGAAACACATCCCTGCTACTTAAAACTCTCTCAAGAAACTGGCTTGCTGTAAATACATAAGGTCCCTCCAGTTCGCCAGGGTTTGCAATAGTTTATCTCCAAAGTATGAAAATGAACATTATGAGCTTGTTTTCCATTAGCTGTTTATTCATGCATATTACCCTTAGGTCTATCCTCAAGGTTCTTTAGAGCATAGATTCCCAAATGCCTTTGGCATACCACACCTCTTTGAGAAAAACTATCATCTCCCAGCAACCCCATGGCAACCAAAAACGTTTGTACTATTAGCCCATAATCCAGGAAACAGTGTAAATATCGGCTTTGGCAGCCCCGTCCTCGCGGTATCATCCCAGCACCCTCAGGAGGCGATATCACCCACTTCGGGAAATACTGCTCTAGAGAGTCTAAAATGCATGCACTAGGTCTATGCTTACCAATGACAAAGAAGAAAATCAAGGTCATGATCAACATGTACCTTAAGTACAAAATGGTGTTTCTGAAGCCTATGATCAATCCATAGTTAGTTGAAGAAGTAATAAGTTACATACATAAAAAGACCGAGGTAAAACTGCTAGTGAAAACAGACTAAAAAGATGAATGAGTGAAAAAGAAAAATGACTCTCCACACCGATGATAACCCTAGTCAAAGTAGGGGCAAAAAGGACTCCTTCGGGTGAAATGCTAGAGTTAGTCATTGTATTAACAAACAACACAAGATAAGCTCCATAAATTTATGGACCAGATGAAACCAAAAAGGAAGGTTTATAAGACATTTAATATACCTGAAAAATGTATGCCCTCCTGAGGTGCCCAAACACTATAATCTCTGTGTTGCCAGGAAACCACCTGTACCCTCAGGGATTGTACCTCTGACGTGTGTGCCTTAACCATCATGGTACTGGCTCAGACCTAGAAGGCATTTTGGTCATCTTCCACTGGCCAATGTTGTGCGATGCCTCAACTGATGCCTTAGGCCAGGTTTTTAAAAATGTACTCTGAAACTTAAGGTATGCCTTTATAGTTCATAGGATTGGACTTGAATGGCTAAATCCAAGGCCACTAGAGGACAGGATTAAGGTCAATACTGCAAGTTTGACTCCACCCCATGGGTTCCTACTGACAATAATTGCCCTGTACAATGTAACCGAGAGGATTTACTGAAACCCAAAATAAGACTAAGCCTGATAGTGGGACAAGAGGAAAGTGAAAGGAAACTAGGATGCAAAGGACATTTATAGAGGTCTAAATACAGGCATGTACATATGTAAATATATTTACAGAGGTCTAAATATAGGCATGTACATATGTAAAATATATGATTATGGGGAAATAGATCGATGTGCATATATTTATAGATTTAGTATTAAGGCAGCAGGTAGATATTGGGCCTCCACTCAAGTACTCCCTCAATGCAAGAACACTTTGTTCTATTAAACCTGCATTCCATGATGGCCACCTTCCCGACATGATCACTGAAGACAAATGGGTGCATAAGCAAATGTGCCCGGCTATCAAAAGATATAGCATCTGGGGTCTTAAAGGTTTGAAGGTAAACAAGCGGCCATCTAGCTCAGAAGCAACAAGCCCACGTGGAAGAAGCACACCAGCCTGTTTGATTACAAGATGTCAATGGGATCAGGTATCAAGCATCAAAGAACAAAAAATGCTATCATTGTGAATGAGGGGAAGGGTTGAGTAGGGACCCAAAGCTCATCTGTGGGCAACTGGACATCCCTTTACAGAAGGGTCGTGGGGAAGAGACAAGCCAGTCAGGGTAGAGTGTAGCAACGATGAAACATACAACTTTCCTCTGGTTCTTTAATGCTCCCTCCCACTATCATGACCCAATTCTACCTTACAAATCCGGTTAGACCAGAGGATGTACACTGGTACAGATAGGAACTGGAAACACAGGGAATGCAGGACAGATGAATCCTTCAGGACCAGTAGTGAGTGGCGATACCAGGAGGGTGGAGTGAAGGTAGGGTAAAAAGGAGGAACCGATTACAAGAATCTACATATAACCCCCTCCCTGGTGGACAGACAACAGAAAAGTAGATGAAGGGAGACATCGGACAGTGTAAGATATGACAAAACAATAATAGTTTATAAATTATCAAGGGTTCATGGAGGTGGGGGGGGAGATGAGGTACTGATACCAAGGATCAAGTAGAAAGCAAATGTTTTGAGAATGATGAGGGCAACAAATGTACAAATGTGCTTAAAATATGGGTGGATGTATGGATAGTGATAAGAGTTGTATGAGCCCCCAATAAGAAGATTTTTTAAAAAGAAAGAAAATAATAATTGCTCTGTAAAGACTCTGACCAAGAGCTAAATGTAGACTGTTCAGAAGAGAGCTAACAGAGCAGGCCCAAGGTTATGTAGAAGGATCTGCTTGCAAGGTTAGCCCTTGGTTTGCCTCTGAGAATGAGGTACTTGGACGTTCCCTAATCTTGATTGGCTGTACTAGATGCGATTTATGATGAGCACCTGCTTTCGATCCAGGATTCTGGAATTCTGATCATTGCTAGGCAGAGATTGCCCATGTGGCCTCAAAATCCAAGGCCATTCCATCAGTTCCGATTCACAACAACCCCATAGGACAGTGTGGAACAGCGCCATAGTTTCCAACGCTATGATCTTTACAGACGCAGACTGCTACAACTTTCTCCTGTGCAACTGTTGGTGAGTTCAACCCACTGAACTTTTGTTTGGCAGCCAAACATTGTAACCACTGCACTACCAGGGTTCCTCGCCTATGTGACCAGTCCCTAATAAAAACCCCGGGACCCTTTTTTTCTTTTTTAATCATTTTATTGGGGGTTCATACAACTCTTATCAAAATCCATACGTACATCCATTGTGTCAAGCACATTTGGACATCTGTTGTCATCATCATTCTCAAAATATTTGCTTTCTACTTGAGCCCTTGATATCAGCTCCTCATTTTTCCCCTTCCCTCCCAGCTCCCCCTCCCTCATGAACCCTTGATAATTTATAAATAATTATTATTTTGTCATATCTTACACTATCCAATGTCTCCCTTCACCCACTTTTCTGTTGTTTGTCCCCAAGGGAGGGGGTTATATGTAGATCCTTATAATTGGTTCCCCCTTTCTACCCCACCTCTCCTCCACCCTCCTGGTATCGCTACTCTCATAGCTGGTCCTGAAGGGATCATCCTCCCTGGATTCCCTGTGTTTCCAGTTCCTATCTGTACCAGTGTACATCCTCTGGTCTAGCCAGATTTGTAAGGTAGAATTGGGATCATGATAGTTGGGGGGGGGACATTTAAGAACTAGAGGAAAGTTGTATGTTTCATTGGTGCTACCCTTCACCCTGACTGACTCATCTCCTCCCCGAGACCCTTCTGTAAGGGGGTGTCCAAGTTGCCTACAGATGGGCTGTGGGTCTCCAGCCTGCACTCCCCCTCATCTACAATGATATGGTTTTTTGTTCTTTGATGCCTGATACCTGATCCTTTCAACACCTCATTGTCACACGGGCTAATGTGCTTCCTTCATGTGGGCTTTGTTGCTTCTGAGCTAAATGGCTGCTTGTTTACCTGAAAGTCTTTAAGACCCCAGATGCTATATCTTTTGATAGCCAGGCACTATCAACTTTCTTCACCACATTTGCTTATGCACACATTTGTCTTCAGCGATCGTGTCGGGAAGGTGTGCATCATGGAATACCAATTTAATAGAACTAAGTGTTCTTGCATTGATTATGTACTTGAGTGGAGTTACAATGTTCATCTGCTACCTTAATACTAAACCTATAAATAGATGCACATAGATCTATTTCCCCACCATCTTATATAAATATATTTATATATGTACATGCCTGTATTTAGACCTCTATAAATACCCTTTGCCTCCTAGTTCTTTCCTCTATTTCCTTTTACTTTCATCTTGTCCCACTATCACTATCATGCTCAGCCTTCATTTGGGTTTCAGTAATTTCTCCCTACCAAGCCTCTCACACCCTCCTTGCCACTAATTTTTGAGCATTGTTGCTCCCTTGGGGACCCTTTGTTTCTAATAAGCTTCCCACTGCAGAAACCTTCCAATACTTTGACTACATTTTTTTTTTTTTGGCATGGGAGAAGGGAACACGTTTGGTGTGTTCCCACTCAGGATTGAGAAAGTATACAAGGCTGGACCTGCACTTCTCCAGACTCCACCTGTGTCTTTTGTCCTTGCTGATCCTGTTATGCATCCTTTTGCTGTGATAAACCCTGGCTTTGACTATTACTGGAGTCCTGGTGGCACAGTGGGTTAAGTGTTGGACTACTAACCTAAAATAAAGGTCAGAGGTTCAAATCCAGCAACCACTCCACAGGAGAAAGATGGGGAAACCTGTTTCTGTATCTTACAGCCTCGGAAACAGTGTGGGGTAGTTCAGCCCTATTTTTATAAGGTGGTGAAGAGTCTGAATCTATGCAACAGCGGTGGATTTAGTTTGTTTGCCTGTTTTTATTGTTTGGGGAACTGGGTACAGAACTACAACTCTATGAGTCCCACAAATCCTTATTTTCATAGAGCAAAATATCCACACCATATGCATATTGCTGTATAGTTCATCAACCATTGTCGCAGATCCTCTATGATAACACATGTGGAATTAATAAGCAGCTAAGTATAATAAGGAGTCCTGGTGATACAGTGGTTAAGCACTTGGCTGCTAACTGAAAAGTCAGTGGTTTGAATCCACCAACTGCTCCTCAGGAGAGAGATGAGGCCATTTGTTTTTACGAAGATTCACAGTTTCAAAAACTCCCTGGGACAAAACGACCCTGTCTTACAGGATGTCTAAGAGTCAGAATCCACAAATGCACAGAATCCACAGATGGCAGGTGGGGGTAAGTATAATATGTGTAATTGTATTTTTTCTGTCCATACACTTATAGCTCAAGAAGAAAAATCTCTGAGACACGATAGACATCAAAAACATCCCTGAACCCTCTCCTGTCACCTTTAGAGACTTACCAATATAAAGGGAATTTAGAAGACTACGTCAGTTATACAGAATGAATTCAGGAAAATCATGTCAGCTGGAATAGCGTAAGAAGAACTATTTATGCCCAATATCATCAAAGAGCAGTGATGTGAAAGCAAAAGGACATCATGCAACAAACTCAACTCCACAAAATACAACCCTGACATAAGCTGAAAAGAAAACTTCAATTGTTAAAAAGAAAACAGCATGTCCATCACATCCAGTCCCTCCATCTCTCTATGCGAGCTTGAATATTATGCAGCAGTTGTGATAAGTAAGCATAGAGTGATAATTTTCTGTTTACGTTTCCCATCAAAGTCGCATTAACACAATAGTACCAGCATCTATGCAGCTCACATTTATTCTGATGCCCCCTATAAAACACAGACTTCATTCCAACTATGCACATTCACAAAGCTTGAGAAAATGAGTAGCTACCTGCGTGTTAATGTTAGCATATAAATGCAAATAACACTGTAAAACTGTAGCTGCTGAACAGGTAATGAGAGGAATTATACAGACAAAGAAAAGGAAGCCAAACATGTAGAATGTGTGACAAGACCTGAAAATTAAAAAAAATTATAGGTTCCAAATAAACTTACACTTGAAAATGCACACGGAAAGATCAGCCCAAATCTATATGAGACTATCTGACACACCTCTCAATGTTTAATTCTGCCTTCTAAGTTCTCATCTAGCCATCTAGAAGGCAAAAGAAAACATCCTCCAAGCCATATGGCACCAGAGTTTGGCCATGTCTACCGTAGTCAGAACCAGTGTTGCTGTTCGATGCCATCACACTGGTTCTGGCTCATAGCAACCCTGTGTACAATAGAATGAAACACTGCCCTGTGCCAGCCTCACAAGGGTTCTTATGTTTGAACCCATTATTGCAGCGACTGTGTCAATCCATTGCCCTGGCGTCTCTTGATGACATGTTCAGAGTATCTGAGATGAAGTCTTGCCTTTAAGGATCATTCTGGCTGCACTTCTTCCAAGATAGATCTGTTTCTTCTTTTGGAAGTCTGTGGTACTTTTAATATTCTTTGCCAGAACCATGATTCAAATGCATTGATTCTTCTTCAGTGTTCCTTCTTCAATGTGCAGTGTTGATATGCTTCTGAGGTGGTTGAAAATACCATGAAAAGTGTCATGATCCAGCTCGCTTTGCTTTTCAACATTTTAAAGAGGTCTTGTGCAGATTGACCCAATGCAATGTATCTTTTGATACCTTGACTGCTGCTTCCATGAGCATTGACTCTGAATGCAAGCAAGATGAAATCCTTGACAACTTCCATCTTTCTCTGTTTATCATGATGCTACCTATTGGTCAAGTTGTAAGGATTTGGGCCTTCTTTATATTGAGTTGTAACCCATACTGGAGGCTGCAATCCTTGATCTTCATGAGCAAGTGCTTCAAGGCCTCCTCACTTTTCAGTAAGCAAGGTTGTGTCATCTGCATATGGCAAGTTGCTAAGAAGCCTTCCTCCAATCCTGATGCCACGATCTTCTTGAAAGAAGCCAGCTTCTCTGATGATTTGCATACAGATCGGACAAGTTTGGTGAGAGGACACAACTCTGTCACGCACCTTTCCTGATTGGAAACCATGCAGTATTCTGTTCCTACAACTGCCTCTTGACCCATGTACAAGGTTCTGCCTGAGCACAATGAAGTTGTGCTTCCCATTCTTCCATAGTTTGTTGTGACCCGCACAGTCAAGTGCCTTTTCATAGTCAATAAAACACAAGTAAATATCTTTCTGGTATTCTCTGCTTTGAGGTAAGATCCATCTAACATCAGCAATGATAGCCCTTGTTTCACATTCTCGTCTGCATCCGACTTGAACCTCTGGTAGTTCCCTGTCAATGTATTGCTCCAACGGTTGTTGGATGATCTTCAACATTTTACTTGCATGTGGTATTCTACAAATTGAGCATCCTGTTGGGTCACCTTTCTTTGAAAGGAGTACAAATATGGATCTCTTCCAGTCAGGTGGCCAAGCTGCTGTCTTCCAAATTTCTTGACCTAGACTGGTGATTGCTTTCAGTGCTTCATCAGCTCGTTGAAACATTACAATTGGTTTTTCCACCAATTCCTGGAGCCTCGTTTCTGACTAATGCTTTCAATGTAGCTTAGACCATTGGTTCATTTTCATATGTTACCTTTTGAAATGGTTGAATGACTAATTCTTTTTAGTACAGTGACTCTGGGTATTTTTTCCATCTTCTTTTGGATTTCTTCCGGTCAGTTGGCAGCAGCTCTACCTCAGTCATATTTGAATGTCTTCCAACCTGAGGGTGGCAGGAGAGACTCATCTTTTGGCACTATATCTGACAATGTTCCACTGCTATTCATGAAGCAGTTGGGTGAAGGGAGACAATGGACAGTATAAGACACGAAATAACAATAATAAAATGTAATTGATCAAGGATTCACAAGGGAGGATGGGTGGGGAGACGGAGGGAAAAAGAGGAGCTGATACCAATGGAACAACTTTAAAAGGGTTTTGGCATTTCCTTTCCTTCATAAATCATGCTCAGTGAACCGCACCAGATAACTACAGTTTGGTCAAGTGTTATGTTGATGTCAACATATTTACAAATGTGCTTAATACTATTGAATGATGGATTGTAATAAGATTTTTAAGAGCCCCCCAATAAAATGATTAATAATTTTTGTAAAAGATAGCCCAATTTGATGATACCTAAAGTAAATGGAAATCGGGCTGCCATATGGCCCAGCAATCCCCCTACTGGGCATATAACCTGAAGAAGTAAGAAACAACAACAAACAAAAAAAGAAGAAGTAAGAAACAGACCATGGCCAGACATCTGCGCTCCAATGTCTATCGTGGTGCAGTCCACAATGGCAAAGGATTGGAAACAACCTGAATTTCCATCAATAGACCAATGGATTAGAAATAAAAAAACCTGGTATGTACACACAATGGAGTATTACACATCCCTATTAATTCTGATTTAAAAGCAATGATGAGTGCCTGAAGCATATTGTCTCATGGGAAAAATTGGAGGAAATTATGCTAACTGAAGTTAACCAAGGACAGAAAGACAAGCACAAAGTGAATACACTTAAGTCCAAACAGCACAATGGGCATAGAGGAAAAGGAACTTAATTCATAATTTCGGGATCAAAGTCTAGGCACTCTGGCAGGGGTCATACCAAACTCACTCAGGGAAACATATGACATCCAATTAAAAAGAAGGGGTGGGGGAGACGATGGCACTGGGGTAGCAGGGCACTAACCCTTCCACAGGGAGGATACTGTTTATGTCTCCACAGGAAAGGAAATGAGAGAACAGACCTCATTCCAGGGCTCCAAGCCTTGAGGGCAACATATCAGCACAGAGCAGCTCATTAACAGAGATGACTGTGGGGCCAGCCCCAATCCCAGCTATGTTAACCCCCACGCCCCAGAAGAACGTGCTAGAGGACAGCACTGAAGATAGAGCCTGGGAATGTGGTCGATCTGTCCAGCCCGCACAAGAACAAACTAAGAGAGAAAGAGAATGGACCTCATCCTGGCCCACCAAGCCTCGAGGGCAATGGAGCAGCCAATGCACAGAGAGGATCACAGGGCCAGCCCCAGCCCAAGACATGTCGTCCCCTCACTGGCCTACAGCACTGCAGAGAACAGCACCGGAGACACAGTGTGGGAAGTATGTCCAGTCTAACCGAACCACCCCGCCCCCCTCAAGTGGGGCAAATCACCGAGGGACCATAACAGATCAGTCATGGGAGCAAAGTGATAAATAACCTGAGTAAACCTGAAAATAGACTTCTGACTCAGGGAACAGTACTTGGCACCCCACTTTACCTACTTGGGGGACAGTTACAAAGGTCAGCTGATAAACCTGTAGCTATGTATGAGTTTGCTTGGATTTTTACTTTTTTTTCTTTCACACATCTATCTATATAATGTGCTATATTATAAGGTAGGCAAGATAAACGATCCTGAGGAGAAAACAATGGGCCAGACAGTTAGTTGTGAGAGGTGCCAATGGGAGAGGAGGAGGTGAGGAGGAAGGGTGCGGTGAACCAACAAATTCAGGGACAAGGTAACATCAAGGGATCTAAATTCGAAGGCAAGGAGGGGTGCAAAATGCCTGGTGGTATTATATAATCAATTTAATGCAGCCAAGAAGAATTACTGAGCACCGAATGATGGGTGAACATGAATGGTATGGCAGGAGGAAATTAATAGGAAATACAGGAAAGAACTAGGAGACAAAAGTTATATAGAGAGGTATAAATATAGACATGTAAATATATAGAACTATATAAAAGCCCACATGGAAGAAGCACACTAGCCTGTGTGATCACAAGGTGTCAAAAGGATCAATTATCAGGCATCAGAAGACCCAAAACAATCATACCCATGTGAATGAGGGGTCAGAGTAGAGACCCAAAGGCCATCTGTAGACAATTGGACATCCCTCCACAGAAGGGTAATACAGAAGAGATGATTCAACCATGGTACTAATGAAACACACATCGTTCATCTAGTTCCTGAATGCTTCCTCCCTCCCCTACCCCCCACTACCATGACCAGGTTCTACCTTACAAATCTGGCTAGACCTGAGTACACACATTGGTACAGATAAGAGCTCTCGATCCGTGGAATCCAGGACAGATAAGCTCACAAGGAACAGTAGTAGAAGTAGTGATATCATGAGGGTAGGGGGGTGGGGGAACCCATCACAAGGTTGGATATATAGTCATCCCCCCTCCACAGGGGAATGAATAACAGAAATATTGGTGAAGGGAGACAAAGGACAATGTAGGATACAAAATAACAATAATAATATATAATTGATCAAGGGTTCATGAGGGTGGGGGAGGTAGGGGGGAAAAGCTGCTGATATCAAGGGCTCATGTAGAAAGAATATGTTTTGGAATGTTTACGGCAACATATGTACAAGTGTGCTTAATACAATTGAATGATGGACTGTCATAAGATTTTTTAAAGCACCCCAATAAAATAATTAATTTTTTAGATGTGTATAGGGAGGAAAAAGAGCTCTTGGCACACAGAATCCAGGACAGATTAAACCCCCCAGGAATAGTAATGGGAATAACAATACCATGGGGGTAGGGGGGGAGGTGGGGTCAGAAAGGGGAGAAAGGGGGAGCCAATCTCAATGACGGACATATAATTCCCCCCATCAGTGGGGCGAACAACAGAAACATGGGTGAAGGGATACAGTAGATGGTATAAGATAAGAAAACAATAATAATTTATAATTTATAAAGGGTTCACGAGGGTGGAAGGGGGTAGGGGAAAAAGAGGAGCTGATACCAAGGGCTAAAGTAGAAAGAAAACATTTTGAAAATGAGGATGGCCGCTGAAGACAAATGGGTGCATAAGCAAATTTGGTGAAGAAAGCTGATGGTGGCCGGCTATCAAAAGGTATAGCATCTGGGGTCTTAAAGGCTTGAAGGTAAACAAGCAGCCATCTAGCTCAGAAGCAACAAAGCCCACATGGAAGAAGCACACCAGCCTGTGTGATCACGAGGTGTCGAAGGGATCAGGTATCAGCCACCATCAGAACAAAAAATCTTACCACAGTGAATGATGGGGGGAGTGCTCAGTGGAGACCCAAAGCCCATTTGTAGGCCACTAGAGATCACCTTGCAGAGGGGCCTCGGGGAGGAGATGAGCCAGTCAGGGTGTGATGTAGCAAAAATGAAAAATACAACTTTCCTCTAGTTCCTAAATGCTTCCTCCGACCCCCACTATCATGATCCCAATTCTACCTTGCAAGTCTGGCTAGACCAGAGGATGTACACTGGTACAGATAGGAACTGGAAACACAGAGAATCTAGGGCGGATGATCCCTACAGGACTAGTGGTGTGAGTGGCGATACTGGGTGGGTAGAGGGAGAATGGGTTGGAAAGAGGGAACCGATGACACGGATCTATATGTGACCTCTTCCCTGGGGGATAGACAACAGAAAAGTGGGTGAAGGGAGACATCGGACAGGGCAAGATATGACAAAATAATAATTTATAAATTATCAATTGATGTATGTATGTATGGATTGTGATAAGAGTTGTATGAGCCCCTAATACAGTGATTTAAAAAAAGTATCAAGGGCTCATGAGGGACGGGGGAGCGAGGAGGGAGGGGGAAAATGAGGACCTAATGCCGGGGACCTAAGTGGAGAGGAAATGTTTTGAGAATGATGAGGGCAATGAATGTACAAATGTGCTTTACACAATTGATGTATGTATGGATTATGGTAAGAGTCAAATGAGTCCCTAATAAAATGATTTTAAAAAATGGAAAAAAAAAGAACCCCTATGATATGGTAACAGTTGCAATGTAAAGGGATGGAATCCTGCAACAAATGTCATAGAATAATTTGTGTAGGAACTCTGGGGTGAGAACCTAAGTTTATATGTAAACGTTTACCAAAAGGACAATAAAATAGTACTTTTTTAATGTAAAGTGATGTAAATACCACATGGAAGAAGAACATCAGCTTACGTGACCCTAAGATGACAATTACAAAATTTGAATACGGTGAAGGTAAAAGTATCAGAGTTAAAATTATGAACACCTAATTTGTAGAAAGTTATGGAGGACATTGGGAGCCCAAAACCCATCTGCAGAATACCTAGAGAGATGGAGCCGCTGGCAGATCCGCTCTGGCCACAGGCAAGAGTCTCAAACAACCTGACTATCAGGCAGAGACCACTGTCATTTTGATTATGTTGGATAGACATGATATTTGGCCAATTGACCTCCCTATAGACCCGACCGGAATTGGCTCTGAGTGCAAGTGACTCTTACTTGTTCCATGACAGAAATGTTAATGGGGGTCTTTTCTTTCTTACTCATTATTTGTATTTTTGTCTTTATATTATTATTATTTAATCCTTACCACCTTATTTTGATTTTGGTTTTTATTGTTTCTGTTGAGTTTCCCAGTTAGTGAAACACAGGAGGAGTGGATGCATAGAGATAATAATTGAAGCAAGGGTTGTTAGGGGATGCAGGGGTAGGGGGTGGGTGAAAGAGAGAGGATTTCAAGATTGAAAATGGAGGGGGGAGGGAGCACTAGAACTGTGATTGCACAACTCATTCTAAGGGTGATTTAACCATGGGGGGGGTGGAGATGTTCTACAACAATGTGGTAATGATTGTACAATTCTCCTTAATATGATTGAATGACAACTATTGAATTATATGATATGTGAATTATGTGCCAATAAAGGTGTTAAAAATAAATAAAGTTATGGAAATAAAAGACTTGAAGAATTGAGACCTTTGTTTACAAATGGTAGGTGGAACTCACATTTAGTTCTGCTCCCTCCTCAAAAACCCCATCAAATAATAGGAAAGGACATAAATCAACAGGATGGGGAATCTAGGAGAAAAAACATTAACTACAAAATTTGGAAACCAGCTAACAGATCGACAAATAGAAAATTCATAAATGTGAGAAAAAAAATGAATCGCAAGTTACCCATAGGGAAATATGAGATGCACCTCATAAAAGAACTCCGCATAATTCCAAAATGTCTTGGGAATTTGTAGTGCCAGGCACCTTCAAAAGTAGGGATGAAGGTATGATTAAAACCAGGAAGAAAAACTAATCCAGAAAGACTGGTCAGAAAGCAACCTACGAAGCTGACAGGCTTGCAGATTCCCTTTGCTTCCGTAACTCCAGCAAGAGATGGCAGGTCTTTCTCATGGAAAGGATCCTTGAAGCTCAGAAGAAAACGTTTAGAAAGAAACTCTACCATTGTACAAGCCCCCAATAAAATGATTTTAAAAATCAAGAAGGCAAGGTGGGGAAAGGGAAGGCAGACCAAAGGAAACAGAACAAAGAGAATAGGGAGGAAGAATGTTTGGAAGCGGATTGTGGTAGCAATAGTACAGTATTGCTCGACATGATTGAACTGTGGAATGATATGATATATGTATTAGCACCCAATTAATATTTTTTTAAAGGAAAAAATGTATCCAATGGTATGGTACAATTTGCATTAAAATTATTAAAGGAGAACACACCCAAAAAAAAGAAATTCTAACATGAATATCCTCAAGGACATTAGAAAAGATGCTGCAACCATGAGCTAAGAGCAGCAAATTTTGAGAAGTACTAAGAAAATTTTTTTTAAACTCTTGGAAATTAAAAATATGACAGGAAAAATTAAATTTGCAATAAAAGGGATGAAAATAACACAAATAAAATGTCTTAGAGAACAGCATCAGAACAAATAGATAAATGGAAAGCAAGCAAAAAAAAACAGGAAAAGAATAGACTAACCTAGATGTCTGAAAACTAGGAGTTACTCTCTTTTAGGGATAGCTCATAAAATGCTCAAGTTAGACAGCTGGTAAGAGGCAGAACTTAGATCCTAACTCAGCTCTGTCTGATTTGGGGGGGAGACCAGGCTTTTCTCACATTTTTTCATTCCACTATGCTACAGTCAGACAATTATTTCTAGCCCCACCCCAAAAGACATGTGTCTCCTGGACATGTTATCAAAGATCAGAGAAAGTGAATGCAGCGGCAGATACTCCATGATATTCCGGGCTAGGCTCGTAGGTCTACTATTAAGAGAATCTCTGGCTCAGCTCATTAGTTGTGAATTCTCTCGGAACCAATTCCAATTCTGCATCATGTTTGCCATCTCTTTTCAATTTTTTGTTTTGATGCATTCCCCTGGTGGTATGGTGGTTAAGCATTGGGCTCTGATCCACATAGTTAGCAGTTCAAAACCACCAGCAGCTCTGAAGGAGAAAGACTGGGCTTTCTGCTCGTGTAAATAGTTACAAACTCAGAAACCCACTTGCGGGTCGCTATGACTCAGCATTGACTTGATAGTCAATTTGGTGTGGTTTGGAAACAAATTTTGGTTATTTTCCCCCTTCCCTGTTACTATTTTCACTCCAACTATCCTCCTTTTATTCACAATCTCTCTCTATTTTTTTTAGATTGAACAAACAAGAATTTATTTAAAGAACTGGTGAAAATGGACATTTATATTGTTCCAGTTTTAGCTATTAACATTACAATATTGTTACCAGGTAAAATTAGACACCAGTGCACAGTAATGTGAGTATTTCTGCATAACATATCATTACAAGAAAATTTCTAAGTCACTATGGTCCTTTACATTTTTTAAACTTTTTATTTTATTTTAAATCATTTTATTGGGGGCTCTTACAGCCCTCATGACATTCCATACATCAATTGTATCAAGCATATTTGTACATCTGTTGCCATCATCATTTCCAACACATTTTCTTTCTACTTGAGTCCTGGATCTCAGCTCCTCTTTTTATCCCCTGTTCACAATCGCTTCTGTCTGTTAACATTTTCTTCCTATAGATATGTCTATTCTGTTCTTCAGCTTCCGAGATCAAACAAGATCTGGCTGTAGACTCTGATCTTTAAAGGTTCATACTTTGCTCCTACTTGTGATGTGGGTTTGAGTATTTAAAAACAATGAAAATAACAACAAAATATCTGCTATATATCTTATCAGTTGGTCATCTTAATAAGGAGCCTGGTTTCCCTGACTTAACAAGACTTCTTTTTTTTGTTTTGTTTTTGTTTTTGTTTTGTTTTCTTTTTTAACATTTTATTAGGGGCTCATACAACTGCCATCCCAATCCACACACACATCAATTGTGTAAAGCGCATTTGTACATCGTTTCTCAAACCATTTTCTCTCCATTTAAACCCCCGACATTAGGTCCTCATTTTTCCCCTCCCTCCCCGCTCCCCCCCCGCATGAGCCCTTGATAGTTTATAAATGGGTATTTTGTCATATCTTGCCCTGTCCGACGTCTCCCTTCATCCACTTTTCGGTTGTCTGTCCCCCAGGGAGGAGGTCACACACAGTTCCATGTAATCGGTTCCCTCTTTCCTACCCATTCTCCCTGTACCCTCCCTGTTTTGCCACTCACACCACTGGTCCTATAGGGCTCATCCGTCCTTAACAAGACTTCTTATGGTGTTTCTTCATGCCTTTCTGCTCATCTGAATTTGTTTAGCCATCATATTCTTTTAGCAAATTTCCTAGCTTTTGAAAGATTCATTTTAGCTGTTATCATTTCACGGACATAAAAATTACTTTTTACTTGACAAATCAAAACCTCCTTTCTTATACATAAACTCAATTAGCCCTTATCAACAATTTCTCTTTTGAAAGCGCACTGTAGAATGTTAATGTGCTTAACAAATCCATAATGGCTCTTCAACTTCAAGTTTTTACAGTCTAAATATTGCTTCCTTTGTCAAACTTTAATTGTTTCTAGACCTTTTCACGGAATCTTAAATAGCAAAACTACAAGGAAAATTGAGAAGTTAGTTTGGTCACTTTTTCCCCTAAAACATTTATTTACAAATTCATCAATCCTTTATTGAGCATCTACATGTTAAGTACACACAGAGTCACTGTACCAAAAAGAACTGGCTGACATACAGCCATTTCAGGAGGTAACATATGATCGAGAACCAATGGTACTGAAGGAAGAAGTCTAAGCTGCACTGAGGCATTAATCAAAAACAGGAATTAAGAGAATACCAACTGAAATATTTCAAGAAGCTGCTGAAGCCCTGGAGGCATTCGTTGGTTTATGACAAGAACTTTGGAAGGAAAATACCTACTCAATTAACTAGAAGAGATCCACATTTGTACCCATTCCAAAGAAAAGTCACACAACAGAATCAGGAAATTATCAAACAACATCCTTAATATCACATGCAAAATACCCCATGTAAATATTTGGTGAAGATCATTCAACAACAGTTGCAGCAGTACGTTGACAGGGAGCTGCCAGGACTTCAAAATGGATTCAGAAAGGCATGGAACAAAGGATTTCACTGGTGTGTCAGACGGATCTTGGCTGAAAGGAGAGAGTGCCACAAAGATGTTTGCTTATGTTTTACTGACGATGCAAAGGCACCTGGCTGGAGATCCTAACAATCTATGGATAACCTTGAGAAGAATGGGGATCCCAAAACAGTTCATTGTGCTCGTATGGCAGCTGTACATGGGCCAAGTCAATATGGGTAGAAGAGCCATATTAAACTCAATTAAATTAAGTGGGGGGATAGTACATGGTTTAAAATCAGGCAAGGTGTGTGTCAGGGTTGGACGCTTTCACCACATTTATTCAATCTGTATGCTGAGCAAACAATCATAAAAGGTGGACTGTGGGAAAAAGAAGCGTCACGATTGGAACCAGGCTTATTACAACCTGTGGTGTGCAGATGGCACAGCCTTGGTTGCCGAGAGGGAGAAGAACTTGAAGCCCTTGCTGATGAATCTTAGGGACTGTAGTCTTCCGTATGGACTACCACTCAGTGTTAAGAAAACCAAAATCCTGACGGATTGTTAGAAGATTTGTAAGAGCCCCCCAATAAAATGATTAATTTAAATACACGCATGAAGAACAAAAACAAAATCCTCACAACTGGACTAATAGACAAGATGATGATAAATAGAAGAGATTGAACTTGTCAGGGATTTCATCTTGCTTGAATCTACACTATTCTCATGGAAGAAACAGTCAAAAATCAAATGACGTATTGCGTCAGGCAAGTCTGCTACACAAGACCTCTTTGATGTGTTAAACAATAAGGATGTCACTTTGAGGACTAAGCTGCACCAAACCAAAGCCATGTCTTTTCCAAATGTTTCATATGCAGGTGAAAGTTGGACAATGAGTAAGGAAAACAAAAGATCAATGCATTTGAACGATCATGCTATTGAACAATATTGACAGAGCCATGGACTGCCAGAAGAACAAACAAATCTGTCTTGGAAGAGGTACAGCTAGAATGCTCCTTTAAGTGAGGATGGAAAAATGTCATCTCATTTGCTTTGAACATGAGACCAATCCCTGGAAAAGGACCACCTTCTGCAGAGAAGCACAACCAGTAATGCTTATATAGGTACATAAAGCGAGAAGTCTGTATCCAGAAACGGCTCAGGCACCATGCTCTCCCGCCAGACTTTCCTCTGCTTGGTTTACACACCTGCTCATCCTCACCCACCTTGGTCACCATTCAGCAACTTGTAGGAAGATGGGGCCTGGTAGACAGCAAAGACTTCGATAAAAACATGGAGGAACTAGGAGTGGGAAGGATTGCAAAAAAATGGGTGCAATGGCTAAGCCTGCCTGCCATCTCTCCTCATGTCAAAATTCCCACCATGAAAACTGGGAGAAAAGATTGAAGAAACTACAGCTAATGACAGACAAATTTTACAGATGGTTGTTTGGTTCAACACCAGGAGTGGGATGGGAAGGAGAGAGCAATCACAAGAAAATTGGAAGAAGGAAAATTACTGATAGACTGTGTTATGAACCATGTCACCTGTACTCGAGCCTATGAAAAAGTAGAATAAAAGTTTTATCATCATTTGGGCAGTAATTAGCTGTGAGGATGAACAAGCTCAGTTCAATGAGCAAATGTCCATACTGCTTTTTTCTTATTAAATTCAACTATTTCTATCACACACATTTTACATACACCTAGTTCAAAGTGTTGATTTGATTGGGATTATCCCCTTAATTAGTAAATGTGTTCGTGCTAAAAAAGAAAGAAAGAAGGAAGGAAAAATGGCTCACATGGTTGTAGAAGTGGATAACTCAACTCCAGTTCAAGTCTGTGGGTCAGATGTTAAGCAGATGGAAGTTTTTCCTGAATGGTGCAGCTCTCAGGGCTGACAGACCAGGAAGCAGGAAGACTAAAGCAGAAAAATCACAGACTGGTGGATGTCAGCAGATCACCCCTGGGACTAGCAGAGTTAACTGAATTCAAGGTCAGCAGTCTCTGATGACTCCCAATGTCAACAGGCGATATGGGAGGCCAGTGATAGATCCCAGGGTCAAGAACTGGACAGCAATGTGACAGATGCAGGATCCAGGCCTGCAATAAGAGTAAAGCTCTCTACAGTGTCTATTAAATATCAAGCAGGCTAAATTGGCCAAGAGATACCATCAGGGCTCTGACCGGAGTAACTGCTCGGTTGACAGTAGATCTCATCACGAAGTCGATCACATTATGCGAGATCACATTACTGGGGGAGGGCTCAAGTGCCAAACCACTGAGAATCCTGGCCCAGACATGTCAATATCCAGATGGCAGAGTTGCTCTGCTGAACTACCCCATATATGCTAGTGTGACTGCATCTATGAACTTCTTGAAGGATGCCTTAGAGATGGAAACATGCTAACACAGTGGGCAACTCACGGACTGATGGCCTCTCATCGTAACCACCTGCTGTTCACCCAACACCAGGACTTAGACAAATGGAACTGATGTCATCTTGAACTCTTCATTTATTCTTAACCTTGATCTATTTGGAGCATTTTCCTTTCTTAATGGAAGAAACAATTTAAAAAAAAACATCTTGTAGGTTTTCTGAAACTAAAATGCATTTGACCTCACTGAAGAATGCCTCCTAGTTGACCATCAGGAAACTACATTAGTCCTGTAATGTTTCCGGAGGAGCTAGCACCACATGGTAGACCACTATGGTGCTACAGTGTGAGGCTGTCTCCAGATGCCTGCTGCAGCCAAACTATGGGGATCCAAATAGAAACAATAAGTCAAAGGCTCAATTGTGAGTTTGACTAAAAGGAGCGACCATGTTCTCAGTGGTGCCAGCATTTGAAGGGATCCCTTAAGCATTGCATCACTTACAAATGGAAGAGATTATCAAAACAATAAAGAGACGATACAATTGAAAGCGGGAGAAAAAAGAATAGTAGAAGCCCAATGAAAGGGAGGAAGTTTTTTTGTTTTTTTACGAGTAAGACAATAATCTATATTCCTTTCCATTACAGGTGGGGTCATTTAGATCTCAAACCTAAATAAAACACAGGTTAACAATCTAAATTAAATCAAGACAATAAAATACTTTCCATTTTTCCAAGTTTGATGGTAATAAATATTTACATTTTTTAAAATTATTTTTGTTCGTTTTTTGAGATGGATGGACATAGTGGCTGCAGCAAGGGGATTAAACATAACAACAATTGTGAAGATGGTGCCACATGGAGGAAGCAGTGTTTCTTTCTGTTGGGCAGAGTTTCACTGTGAGCTGAAACAGACTCACCAACACTGAACAATAGCAATATGGGTTAGACTCTCCTATTCCAAGAAAGATAAAACAAAATCTCTTCTCTGAAAAAGCTCAAAATCTAGCAAGAGACAAATATATACAAAAGAATTAAAATGCAAGATGACATTGTCATTAGTTGTCCTTGAGTCAGCCCCTAGCTGCACTTCAGGACCCTGTGTGCGATGGAATAAAATGCTACGGAGTCCAACGCCATCCCTATGATCAGCTGGAGACTGAACCGTTGTGCTACATCAAGTTTTCACTGGCTGATTTTTTTTGTATATCATCAGGCCTTTCTTCCTAGTTAAATTTCATCTGGAAGCTCTGCTGCAAACTGTTCAGCCTCATAACAGCATCTACGTCTCTAACAACAGATGGGTTGTCGCGGTACATACGCTGTGTTGGCAAAGAGCCTAATCTGGCGTCCAACACAGACTTCTACAACTGAACCACCACTGCCCTCATAATACAATCTAGGAAATGCTAGAGCAGATTTAGGAACCCAGCAGTAAGAGCCCAGAAGAACAGAGTGGCCCAAAATACTTTATTGCTCACAAAAGAGCTTCAAATCCATTACTTACTTCTCCCAAGGAGCTCTATGAAAAGCACAGCAGGCAAGGAAACAGACAATTGCGACAGGGCTTACAGAAACCCACTTACCTCATGCTAAGTCAGTGGTTCTCAACCTTGCTAATGCCGCAACCCTTTCATACAGTTCCTCATGTGGTAGTGACCCCCCCCCAACCATCAAATTATTTCCGTTGCTACATCATCACTGTCATTTTGCTACTGTTAGGAATCGGGCAAACTCCATGAAAGGGTCGTTCGACTCCCAGAGGGGTCACGACCCAGAGGTTGAGAACCGCTGTGCTAAGTGCTGGAACTCCAACTGTGTTCTTCTGTACTATGCTAGTTACTACTTTGGGGTCACATGGAAGAAAAGTATACCTTTTAATAACTTTTCACTTTTTCATTTCATCTAGTAAGGACATATGTTCATTAGTGTAGATGCTTCACATTGGTCATTTACGTACTGTGAAGCTATACATTTTTCTTTCAAACTACTATATTTTAAGAAAGAAGCTCAGTACCTATGATTCTCTCTTCCATATATCTAAACCACTTGGTGAAATATGTTCTCTGTATCAAGCCTGGTTAATTGCATTGAAATTACATTAAAATCTACTAACAAAAATAGGAAACTGAATTTGTTTGCACTTTTAATTTTCAGACTTTTCATTCACCCAGTAAACATCGGCTGACCATTTACTTTATCTATAATCCAGTAGGACCATATCTTAAATGATTACATCTGTAAAGACCTCATTTCCAAATAAGTTAGCATGCACAGGCATCAAAAGTTAGGATTTGAACATTAGTATTTTTAGGTGGTACAATTATACCTTCTACATCAGATAAACAACAACTGCAATAATTCATCACTAGCAAACCTGCCCTACCATAAATACTAAAGGGACACATTCAATTTGAAATGAAGAGAAAATATACAGTAACTAGAATCCACATGAAGTTATAAAGAGCACCAATAAAGACAAATACATGAAAACATATCAAAGCTGGCCCCAATCCCAACTATGTGGACCCCCACCCCCCAGAAGAATTCACTTCAGAGGATAGCACTGAAGATACAGCTTGGGGAGAGGGGCACATCTGATTACAGCACACTGGAGAAACAAAGAGGGATGGAGAGGGAGGGAAACACATCTCAGCCCACCAAGCCTCAAGGACAATATTCCTGCTCAGAGCAGACAATGCACAGAGAGGACCATAGGACCAGCCCCACCACGAGACACAATGTCTCTAACTGAACCATAGCACTGTGGGGGACAAAAATGCAGACACCGTGGAAGAATTGTGCCCGATCTGACCCCATCACACTGGGGCGAAACAATAAGGGCGTGCAACAGAGCAGCAAGGGGAGCAAAGGGATGAAATCACAGGGGAATACCAAAAATAGACTTTGGGGACAGAGTGTGGCACCCAATCAGACTCAACTGGAAAATACACCTAAAGGTCAAAAAATAGACCTGGAACTATTTATAGGCTTTTCCTTTTATGTCATTGTCTTTCTTCTTTTGTTGTTATTTTGTTTTGGGGTGTTTTTTTGTTTTGTTTTGGGGGGGTTGTTGTTGTTGTTTGGCTGGTTTTGTCTTCCTTTTTTGTTTTTGTTTGGCTTTGCCTGGTTTTTGCGCTTATTAATGTCTCTGCATGTCTATCAAAATAAGATAGGTGGGATAAACAATTCCGAAATGAAAACAATGGGACCAAGACTTCCGGGGGTACACAGGAGAAGGGGAGGTGGGTGAAAAGAAGGAAGGTGGTCAAACAACCCAGGGACAAGGGAACAACAAGTGAACTAAAATCAATGAAGAGAAGGGTGTAGGATGCCTGGTGGGGCTTAATCAAGGGCAATGTAACAGCAAGGAATTACTAAACCTGAATGAAGGCTGAACATGATAGTGGGACAAGAGGAAAGTAAATGAAAATAGAGGAAAGGATTAGGAAGCAAAGGGCATTTATAGAGGTCTAAATACAGGCATGGACTTATGTAAATATGATAAAACAATTGGGAAATAGATCTATGTACTTATATTTATAGGTTTAGTATTAAAGTAGCAGGTGGATATTGGGCCTCCACTGACGTACTCCCTCAATGCAAGAACACTTTGTATTGGCATTCCATGATGCTCACCTTCCTGGCACGATCGCTGAAGACAAAGCGGGTGAAGAAAACTGATGGTACCCAGCTATCAAAACATACAGTGTCTGGGGTCTTAAGGACTTGAACGTAAACAAGCAGCCATCTACCTCAGAAACAACAAAGCCCACATGGAAGAAGCACACCAGCCTGTGTGATCACAAAGTATCAATGGGATCAGGTATCAGGCATCAAAGAACAAAAAAATCATATCATTGTGAATGAGGGGGAGTGTGGAGTAGAGACCCAAAGCCCATTTGTAGGTAACTGGACATCCCCTTACAGAAGGGTCACGGGGAGGAGATGAGCCAGTCAGGGTGCAGTGCAGCAACAATGAAACACACAACTTTCCTCTAGTTCTTTAATGCTTCCTCCCCACCACTATCATGATCCCAATTCTATCTTACTAATCTGGCTAGACCAGAGCATGTACACTGATACAGATAGGAACTGGAAACACAGGGAATCCAGGACAGATAAGCCCTCAGGATGAATAATAAGAGTAGCAATACCTGGAGGGGGAGGGGAAGGTGGTGGGAGAAAGAGGGAACCGATCACAAGGATCTACATGCAACCCCCTCCCTGGGGGACAGACAACAGAAAAGTGGGTGAAGGGAGATGTAAGACAGTGTAAAACATGACAAAATAATAATAATTTATAAATTATCAAGGGTTCATGAGGGAGGGGGTGCAGGAAGGGAGGGGGAAAATTAGGAGCTCATATCAAGGGCTCAAGTAGAAAGCAACTGTTTTGAGAATGAAGGAAACATATGCACAAATGTGCTTGACACAATGGATGGATGGATGGATGGATTGTGATAAGAGTTGTACGAGCCCCTGATAAACTGATTTTAAAAAGAATAAACATCATTCTGTATATGAAAGCCAGATATATTTCCCTTCAGAAATAGGAACAGGCATTATGATATACTCTAAACCTTGAAATGAAACAATTTCCACAAGTCACCTTTTATCTAAGTTTCAGGTTAGCTTATAAAGTAATACATACTACCCCTGAATACTGCACTTTTTAAAATCACCTATATGAGACCATGCATACAGTTTTCAGCAGCTAATTCCTCCAAGGTGGACAGCCAATTCATTCTTTGTAGTCTCTTCTTAGTCCGGAAACTGCGCTGAAACCTGTTCACATTGGGTTACCCTGTTGAAGTGTGGGATATAAAAAGACTCTTCCCCAGCTTCTCTCGCCCCAATAGATGTCAGACCTAGGACACTGCTTTCAAATCATGGTAAATGATTGGCACGTTATCTCCCGGAAGGCATCGGTCGTCCAGAGCAAGCGGACCCTACTGTCTGTCCTGCCATAAGTGGGGCTCACTCCCAACTGTTAGGGACAGTGAACTGCTTCCCCTGAAAGCTTAGAATAAATCAAGTCTCCAGCTCAAGGACAATCAAAGTTAGGCCACTATCATGAATCTAGAATCTGCCCATCTTGTCACATATTTTATTGCATGCACTGTTACCTTAGGGAGAGAGCGGAAGGGACGGGAAGGGGGACTACGCCCCCACCTCTCCTGTGATCTGACTGGCTTGGATCTCGTTTTTAAACCCTTTCAACCCCCATTTCCCTATAGCTATTGTCTGAGTGTGCCTCCTTAGAGCCCAAAGCCCAGTCACCCCCGTAAACATCTCATGCCACCCACCCCTCACCCTGCGTGTGTCAGCACCCCTCATTCTGTAGCATTTGTAAATAAGAAAACAATGGAGTGGGGGGAGAAATGGAAAAAGAATAACATTCTAGAAAATATTTAGTCAACACAAAAGCAAGCAATAATGTTGGAAAAGAGGAACAAAAAACATGAAAACATATTGAAAGAAAATAAAACAATGAGAAATGTAAATTCTATTTTATCAATAATTACTTTAAATACAAAAGGATAAAATACTCTAATTAAAAGGAGAAGTTTGGTAGAATGGATTAAAAGAAAAATATAATTAAATACATGATGTCTGTAAGTGAACAATTTATATGTTAAAATAGGTTGTTGAAGGATAGAAAACATAACCATACAAATAGTGTGCACAAGTTTCTATACTTACATCAGACAAAATAGATATGAAGACAAAAATTGTTATGAGGGAAAAAGAGGGCATTCTATAAGGATAAAAGGGTCAAAACATACATAACACATACCTAACATAGAACTCCAAATTATATGAGGCACAAAGTAAGAAACAGACAATTCATCAATATTTAGAAATTTCAATACCTTACTTTCAATAATAAATATAATAACTAGACAGAAGAGCAACACAGAAATAAAAAACTTGAACAACACGATACACAGACTAAACCTAACAAATATCTGCAGAACATTCCAGCAAATAACAGAAGAATACACATTCTTCTCAAGTAAACATGGAACATTCACCAGAATAGACCATATGTTAGGCCATAAAAGAAGTCTCAATAAAATTTAAAGGATTGAACTATGATGTCATTGAAATAAATTTTAAAATACCTAATTAGATGGAAATGCATTTCATGTTCATGAACTAGAAGACTTAATATTATTAAGATGACAATACCCTTAAAGTTAATGTATTGTTTCCACACTATCAAAATCACAGCAGGGGCGTGGGAGGAATGAGCTGATACCAAGGGCTCAAGTAGAAAGAAAATGCTTTGAAAATGATGATGGTGGGAGGAGACGAGCCCGTCAGGGTGCAGTGTAGCAACAATGAAACATACAACTTTCCTCTCATTCTAACATCCTTCCTCCCCTCCACTATCATGATCCCAATTCTACCTTACAAATCTGGCTAGACCAGAGAATTTACACTGGTACAGATAGGAACTGGAAACACAGAGAATCCAGGACAAATGATCCTTTCAGGACCAGTGGTGAGAGTGGCAATACTGGGAAGGTGGAGGGAGGGTAGGTTGGAAAGGGGGAACCAATTACAAGGATCTTCATATAACCTCCTCCCTGGGGGACGGACACAGAAAAGTGGGTGAATGGAGGGAGACCTAGGACAGGGTAAAACATGACAAAATAATAATAATTTATAAATTATCAAGGGTTCATGAGGGAAGAGGAAAAGGGGAGGAAGGGGGGGAAATGAGGAGCTGATACCAAGGGCTTAAGTAGAGAGCAAATATTTTAAGAATGATGAGGGCAACAAGTGTACAAATGTGCTTGACACAATGGATAGATGTATGGATTGTGATAAGAGTTATATGAGCCCCAGTAAAATGATTTTTTAAAAAGAAGAGAGGGGAAAAAAGGAAAATGAGCTGATTCCGGGAACTCTAGAGGAAAGCGAATTGTGGGAATAATGAGGGCAACAAATGTATAGATGTGCTTTACACAATTGATCTATGTGTTGTGATGAATTGTATGAGCCCCCAATAAATTGATTTAAAAAAAGAAGAATATTCAGGAATAGTGAACAAAAAAGAAAGAAAATGATGATGGCAACATATGTACAAATGTGCTTGACACAATGGAGGGATGTTTGTATGGATTGTGATAAGACCTGTAGGAGTCCCCAATAAAGTAATTATTTTTAACATCACAGCTGATTTTTTCCCCAGAAATAAGAAAACTGCTCCTAAAACGCATATAAAAATTCCAGTATTCACAATAGCCAAAACAATATATTTTTTTAATTGGAGAACTCACACTTTCTAGTCTTAAAGCTTATTATAAAGCACCAGTAATCAAGACTGAGATAAAAATAGCCATACTGATCAATAAAATAGAATTGAGAGTTCAGAAATAAATCCATACATCATGACCAAGTTACTTAGATAAAACATTTTACTTGCATTTATGCTACAAACCTTGAGCTAATAATTCACTACACATTTTCAAGTAACCCTTCACATAAGACTCTCCATGTATTACTGAAATTTAACAGCAAGTATTGAAATTAATACTGGGAATTAAATGCTAGTTCAACAATTACTCAGATATGTATTTTGTTATTGGGGATAACCCTCTTGAATTTTTGTTATTTTTTTCTGTTTTTTAATGTATGAAACCCAGGATTGAGGAACATATAGGGACAGCAAATAGAATAAGGGTTCAGTGCAGGAAGTTGTGTGTGTGTGTGTGTGTGTACGTGGGAGCTGATGTCAAGGAGTTCAGGAAGGAAGCGAATGTTTTTAAGTGGATTGCGCTAGCAATTGTACAATACTACTTGATATAACTGAGCTATAAAACTATAAGATTAGCTCCCAATAAAATGGTTTTGGGAAAAATATATAATGCCTTATCCTCATCTCCTACTATCCTATCAAGCCACTATGTGACTTGAAGGCAGAGTTTCAGGGCTGATTTATATGTATTTCTTCCAGTGCTTAACATAATATCTTCACTAAATCCAAAGCAAACAAACCCAAGATAAATATATTTAATGAATTCCTAAATAATGCAGAAAATACTAAATGGTTTGTTGATCCATTCTGGTTTGTAACATAATGATGCACTATGGTGTCTTCTGCACAAGGGCACGTTGTTAGCAAATGTATTCCATTTTAGATGCATCTGTTTGGGGAACTTAAAGCCGCATCTATCTGAAAAACTGTCAAAGATATCTCTCACATAATGTATTCAAGCTTCTACATCAGCAAAGACCACCCATTCAACTGCCCTTGAAAAGAAAGCTATTTTAAAAAGCAGATGGCTTCATTCAAGGTGGTGAGGTGGAGAGAGGGATGCACTGTTTAAATGAGTCCAAAAAGGCTGAGATAAATGAATTTGATGTGCAACCTTGTAATGCTCGATCTTTCCCATGATCTTATCTTTTCCTTCAGAGTTTGGGCAGAGGGAGGGAGGAAGCCACATGTAGATAAAAGACTATCGTCTACTGACTAGATCCTGCTTTCCATGTGCTCGGGTAGTATAATCAGTCACAGAGTATTATTAAATGACCTGTCCTCATCTTGTCATTACTCAGTCTCTAATGTACATGCAACTGAATTTACTCCATAAACCTTTCAATCTAGAACTTCTGGCCTTGTGGTGCCACATCAAGGACATGGGGGTTTTGTGACAAATAGGAATTAAAATGCTGTATAACAATGAAGATTGCTTTTTCCTTTAAAAGCAAATGTTTTCAAAACATACCAAGGGGAAGATATTTTAAAATAAAACACACTGAAAAATTTGGAGGGACACTTTAAGCAAGTCAGTATTTTATCAGCAAAATTCGTTGGGAAGGGTAGCGGATGGACAAAGGTATTTCAAGGGAAGTTCTAGCTGGGTACAGCCTAGAAGGAGCCCGGTTGGCATAGTGGTTCCGCACTGGGCTGTTTTTTGAGAAGCCAGCAGTTGGAACCACTAGCCACTCTGCAGGAGAATGAGCTAGTGTAGGAAACCCACAGGGACAGTTCTACCCTGTCCTATAGGGTCGCCATGAGTTGCAATCAACTCCATTGTAATGAATTTGTTTTGTTTGGGGGATTTGAATTAGGGCATTGACTAAGCGTATTGAAAGTACCCTGGACTTCCAGAAGACTGAACAAATCTGTGTTGGAAGAAGTATAACCAGCATGACCCTTAGAAAGGGAAATGGTGAGACACTGCCTCAAATACTTTGGACATGTTATTAGGTGAGACCAGTCCCTTCGAGAAGGATATTGTGCTAGATAGCGGGTTGGAGAAAAAGAAGACCCTCAATGAGATGAATTGACACTGACTCCGACCATAGGCTCAACCCGAGCCGTTGTGAGGATGGTGCAGGACTGGGCAGTGCTGTGCTCTGTTGTGGAGCAGAACCAACTCCAGGGCATCTCACAACCAAAACATGATAAGGGAATCAGATGAGCTCCGGTCACAGCCACTGCACAGCACCACCACAATATTCCCTTCCACTATGCACTTGAAAGTGCAGTCCCCAATGACACAGCAGTCACTAGGTAAAACAGGAAAAAAGGAATAATTGCTGAAGAATTTTGATGGTGGCAGCAGAAAGGAAATTAATAGGCCAGAGAGCAGACAGGTGGTAACTTGGGTGAAGGTTTATATAAGAGAGGGAGAGGCAAAGAAAGGCTTGATATATTGTTTAAATTGTGGAATGTAAAATGATGATCTAATATGTAAACCCCTACTTAACTGACAATAAAAAAATTAAATAATAATGGCTAAAAGGAGAGACAAGGAATAACACAACACATTGCACAAATTGCCAGGCTAGCATAATATATAATGTAAGATATATAAGCGAGATGAGCATTTCTAAAATCTGCCTCAAAAACAAAGACTCGACATTGAATACCACAGCACTATTAGCATCTCTTTGTGCTAGAGGTTAAGGTGTACACCAAGATGAGAAGAATGCAAATACAACCAAAGGGAATACTGCAGCTACAGAAAACACAGTATTCACCACCTGCTGCTCATTATTGTGACCAATGACGTTCGCAAGATAAAGTATAAGAAAGCGTATGATTACATAAAAAGAAAGTGAGCTATTAACCCAGGACCAATATTGCTGTCAGCAACACCTTTAAATGCTGTGAAAGTTCAAAAAGGAGGAGGAGGAGGAGGAAGAGGAGGAGGACTGGTCTTGTAACCACTTGATTTAGCCCCCCTTTACAAACACCGTATAGTAAGCAAGCAATACATAATTATGTTTTCATGGGTCAACTAAAATTCACCAATTTTATTTTTTGTTTTAGAGCCCATTCATTTCTACATGGAACATACGAGTTTACTGGCATAAAAGAGCTGTAATGCTTATATATTTTATATATTTATAAAATATATAATATATTTTATATATTTATATATTTTATATATATTATATATTTTATATATATTATATATTTTAGTAGCCACATATCTGGCAGGAGTTTCCAGAAGGACCCATAATACAACAGCCCGGGTCATACAAGCACCTTGATTGGCCGGGGAAGGAAAACCAGAGCCCAAAGATAGACTACCAAACAAGCAACTACACTATCCCCAAAAGTGCACACGACATGGTGATAAATGACACACAACCCTATGAAGACACAGTCCGTGAAATGACAATGTACACTGCAGACCAATGTTAATTCACTTGGCTCGTTCCCTGAAAACTTTTTCAGAAAGCAAAAGTGTATTTTCAATATATGCAGGTTTTGGGTTTTTTTTTCCTTTTTTTTGTTTTTGTTTTTGTTTTTTGGGGGTGGCGATCCCAGGAACACAATATGCAGGGTTTTTTGTTTTTTTAAAAAACATTTTATTAGGGGCTCATACAACTGTTATCCCAATCCATACACACATCAATTGTGTAAAGCGCATTTGTACATCATTCTCAAAA